>NC_046658.1:34655254-34675525 GCF_010883055.1 Belonocnema kinseyi
AATAGACTAAGACATTTTGAAGCATTCAGAGCAACAATTTTTAATATTTTCACCAATATCACAATTTGCCTGCGGAAACATTGAGAAACATTGAAAAACACTAAATAACATTTTTTAAAAAGTTGAAAATTGCGGTGAAGTGGCATATGACACGAGTACCAAGTACCTAACATCATCTGATTTCCGCGCATGCGCATCTGGAAGTTCTCTCCTTTCCCCCCAATGTTTCATGAAACGATGAAACTTTGACTGTGAAACATTTGAAAGTTTCAAGTGAATGTTTCAATGTTACAATGAAAGGTTTCATTGCTCACAACCCTAGTTAAAATTATATAACAGTATTTTGAGGTTATGTAATAAGTCATGTGATGAGTCATGTGATAGGTCATGTGATACTGTTTGACCGGGAAAAGGACTGCTTTTTTAAAATTTAATTTTTGAAATAAGATTGTGATATATAATACTTAGGTTTTGTATGTCAGTTCTGTAATTTATAGCATTCATTTCGTTTTTAATATAAACCATTTCAAGAGTTAACCTTTTTTCCTCATTTGGTACAATATTAAAAATTTTAATGTCTTTAATAATAAAGTTAAAGTTGTGACGGTATAGAGTAGTATGTTTGGCTAAGGCGGTGTTATCTTTATTTTTTTAATATGGATCTTTCATGCTTTCTAATTCTATCCCCTAAGTGTCTTAAAGATTGTCCAATGTTTATAGCTTTACAATTCAAGCATGGTATTCTATAGATAGTGTTTACTTCATGTAATTTATCTGTTAGATCTCTAATGGCAGGAAAAAGAATTTTATTAAAAGTATTTTCAACAGAAAAAGCAATTCGTATATTACTTTTTTTAGTGAAAATTCTGAAAAGAATTTCATCACAACCATTAATAAATGGCATTACTATAATTTTCTTCTGATCAATAGTTTTTTCATTTGTATTCATTGTTTTTTTAATAGTTTTGTAACGTTAAGCTATCTTTAGTTTTAACAGATCTATGGGGTAACAATTTTTTAATAAGGTATTTTTAATAATTTCTAAATTTTCACTGTGAAATCTACTATCTGACAATTTTATCGCTCTATCGACAAAACCAAAGACCAAACAATTTTGTTAATGGAGTTTAAAATTAATTTCCAGGATATATTTTTATACATAGATACAATATCAAGTAATACGATTGCATAGTATTTAGGTATAATAATATTATCAATTTTTTTCTTAAATTCTCAACTATCTTTAATGTGGTATTCAGTTTTGCCAACAGGTGCATTACCATTTGTACTGTGATAAAAATTATATTGATTTTCATCAATAGTTTTATTATTTTTAAGTTTTGTTAGTAGTACTGTGAGTTTAGCTTCAATTTTTCTAGTAGGATCGAAATTTAATTTTTCATATGATGTTTCATCATTTAAAAGTTGTGAGGCTTTAATAATATAATCTGCTTTATTCATTATAATATTTTTATTACTTTTGTCCGCTATGGTTGGGATAATATCTTTATTTGTTTTTAAAAAAATTTTTATTTTTTTTATTTTTTGTTTTGGTTCGAAATCTATTGTATTAAATTTATAATTATAAACCCAGTTTTGTGTCCAATATGAAATTTTATTTCTAATGTCATTTGGATTATCTACTGCAATATGTTTCATTGAATATTCTATATTAGTGATGATTTTTTCAATTGGAAAATTTTTTTTAACAAAAGGAATACCAAATTTTCCTCCTAGACTTATCACATTTTTTAAATCTTCAGGTATGATTTTATCAGTCATGTTAATAACCCATTCATTTTGATTTGTAACTATTTTACATTTTTGTTGTGATCGGAGATTTTATAATTTTTGTAGAGATTTCTCAATTAACTTGAGTGCAAATTTATTAGTATCATTAGTTGTCCAGTTTTGCAGATTGACAAAAAATTGATTCGAAGTTTTTCTAATAATTTTTTTTTAAATTAAGATGGTTTTTAATATTATTAATCTCTATACATATATCTCTAACTTCTTGCTGTAGAATTTTTTTAACTAATAAAAATATTGATTTTCCTGTAGAGTTACATACCTTTTTGGAGAAACATCTTATATTAAAGCCTTACAACTTTTAAATGATGAAACATCATATGAAAAATTAAATTTCGATCCTACTAGAAAATTTGAAGCTAAACTCACAGTACTACTAACAAAACTTAAAAATTATAAAACTATTGATGAAAATCAATATAATTTCTATCACAGTACAAATAGTAATGCACCTAAATTTTATGGTTTACATAAACTACATAAAGCAAATTGTCCTTTGCAACCTATCATTTCTTTTCCTGGTTCACCGCTACATAACATTTCTAAATGTATAGCTAAGTCTCTACAAAAAATTGTTGGCAAAACTGAATACCACATTAAAGATAGTTAAGAATTTAAGAAAAAAATTGATAATATTATTATACCAAATAACTATACAATCGTATCACTTGATATTGGATCTATGTATACAAATAAATCCTGAAAATTAATTTTAAACTCAATTAACAAAAAATGGAATGAAATAAAAGAACACACCCTTTTAAATAAAAAAGACTTTAATGCAGTTCTCAGTTTATGCCTAAAATCTTCTAATTGCAAATTCAATAATGTCTTTTATAAACAAATTTTGGGACTTCCCATGGGGTCGCCCATTTCTGCAGCAGCTGCAAACATAGTAATGGAAAGTTTTGAAAAAGAAATTTTAAATAATTTATACTATAACATTATTTTCTACTATCGATATATAGACGATACCTTAATTTGCCTTCCAAAAAATAAAGTCAATGATATTCTTGAACAATTTAACTCTATAAATGAAAAATTAAAATTCACTATTGAATTAGCAAAAGAAAATAAAATTAATGTTTTAGATTTAAAACTAGAAATAGTAGACAATAGAATTATAACAAACTGGTATAGAAACCCTGTATGGTCCGGAAGTTCTCTCAACTTTGCTTCGCATTACCCAATGTGCAATAAAATTGGTGTCATCTTTGGTTTGGTCGATAGAGCGATAAAATTGTCAGATAGTAGATTTCACAATGAAAATTTAGAAATGATTAAAAATACCTTATTAAAAAATGGTTACCTTATAGATCTGTTAAACCTAAAGATAGCTGAACGTTACAAAACTATTAAAAAACAATTAATACAAATGAAAAAACTATTGATCAGAAGAAAATTATAGTAATGCCATTTATTAATGGTTGTGATGAAATTCTTTTCAGAACTTCCACTAAAAGAAGTAATATACGAATTGCTTTATCTGTTGCAAATACTTTTAATAAAATTCTTTTTCCTGACATTAAAGATCTAACAGATAAATTACATAAAGTAAACAATATCTATAGAATACCATGCTTGAATTGTAAAGCTATATACATTGGAGAATCTTTAAGACTCTTAGAGGTTAGAATTAGAGAGCATGAAAGATCCATATTAAAAATAAAGATAACACCGCCTTAGCAAAACATGCTACTCTATACAGTCACAACTTCAACTTCGATATTAAAGACATTAAAATTTTAAATATTGAACCAAATGAGAAAAACAGATTGACTCTTGAAACGGTTTATATGAAAAAGGAAATAAACTCTATAAATTACAGAATTGACATCCAAAACCTAAGTATTATATATCACAATCTTATTTCTCAAATTAAAATTTAAAAAAGGTGTCCCTACATTTCAAAAAACTTTCAAACATTTTTTAGTGGTTATAGAGTTTCTCCAATTTACATTTACAAACAAAAAACTCTTTTAAGAACTATATTATTTTAACATGTATTTATAAATAACACTGTTATTTATAAAATGCTTTCATCTATGTTCAGTTTCCAAAACCACGTAAATATATTTTGTCTCTTTAAAGGTTTGATTTCTTCACTAAATCATGGCATGAACTTCATAAAACTATAGTGTACAATGATATTTGTAAAATATCGTGTTTTTCCAGCTCTAACAAACTTTTGTTATGAATTGCAACTACGATTTGATAAGGGTACAGATCTGTACCGAAACGCGCCATCATCTCAATAAGATGTTGAAATAAATACGCTGTCACTGGTATTAGCCACAAAATAAATAAATGCATGCATTTACCAATGCAAAACTAAAATAATTTGCTTTAAATTATTTTATCAATCAATAAATAATTAATAATTTTAATAATAATAAATGTGTGCATGTAAGTATAGAGTGCTGAGAGATAAATGGATTGTTTAGAGAGTGTCATTTTGGTGAAAATAAAAGATACAAAAGTGAAAATAAGGTAAGGACAAGTATCTGCAATAAATAAGTGGGGTTCAATAATATCAAATAAGAGTATATGTCAGGAAAATGGGAAAGTGAGGTTAGCTTTGAAAACTGTCAGTTTGATAGTAAAGGAGGGTTACTGTGTAGGGGAGGGTATTGGAAGGGATATACTACCAAGCAAGAAAACAAAATGACTTTGGTAACAAAGAGGGGGAAAGTTAGACTGACTGGAAAGAAGCTCAGTTGGGATAACGTAAGTGGTTTAAGAGTCAGAACGCACAGTGAAAACGATTTAGCAGCCATATCGGCTCTGAAAAAGAGAAAAAGGGATTTGAATGAAAGTTTAGATACATTTTTAAGTACAACGCCGTTTTATAAAAACACCAAAATGATGAGATCTCCAGTAAATAAAGAGAGAAATAGCCAAGAAGTGGCGATCCCAAAACCCAAAGGTGTCATAGGGATACGAAATATAGACTAGGCACAAAGCAGTAAAGGAGAGGGAGGAAAAGAAATGGGAGCGGGGAAGCTTGAAATGCTAATGAAGGTAATTAGAACTTTGAGTGGGGAAATAAGAGAGATAAAAAAGGGCCAAACGGGATAGAGAACATTGAGAAACAGACTCTTAATACAAACAGGGAATTAGGCGTATTTAGGAAAGAGCTGAAAGAAAGGGAGTTTGATGCGGTTGGATTAACGGAAACTAGGATAGAGGAACAAAACTGGCGGGAGTCAGGACCAATTTAGAAGTAAGGGGGGTTTGAGAGGAGTCACGAGTGGCGTACAGGAAAGGAAGATTAAAATGAAAGGAAAATAGCATAGAATTGTGACAGTATATAATGGGAAAGATATGAAAGCGTTTAGAAAAAACATAGAAGAGTGTAATGACGAAGGAGAAGAAGAAATACTAATAATGGGATGGGGGTAATTCTAAAATAGGAAGGAAAGGTAATATGCACTTGGATGAGGTGGAGGGGGAAATAGACTCGACAGACCAGTTAATAAATAGCGAGGGAAAGCCACTTCTAAGGATGGTAGAAGACAAGAGATGGTACATACATAATGGCGATAAGAAAGGGGACGAAGGAGGAGAATTTACATATGTGAGAAGCAACACGTCCAAGGTAATCGATTATGTTATTACTAATATATAGGGATGGGAGTCTGTAAATCAAATGAAAGTAGAAGCCAGGATAGAATCAGATCACCACAGAAAAGTTAGAGTTTGAGAAGATAGTATTGAGTGAAGTATGGAAGAAAATAACAGAAAAGTTCAAGAAGACTAGTGTTACAAAGAAATTTAGGAATAGATCGGGAAATGATAAAAATTCGACAAAAATTTGGTGGGAAAAAGAATGTAAGAAAAAGGAAAAAGAGGTAAAAAAAGAGTATAAACTTTGGCGGAGGGGAAGAAGGAAAAGGGAAAATTACGTCGCATCCAGGAAGCAGTATAGAGAGTTATGTTAACAGAAAGAGGAAAATAAGAAGGAGGAATTAGAGGAGGAAATAAGTCAAATTAAACCAAAAGGGGAGGCATGGAAGTTTATTAATAAAATGAGATAAGCATGGATGAATGGGGGCTGTATTTTAAAGAAATGCTTAAAAGCACGGGTGAAATAAGGGCTTACAGTTGGACGAGAAGTAAATTAGAAGATGAAAAGGAGTTGCAAGATGAAGAGATAGACGCGCAGATTGAAAGATTAAAGAAGGGCAAAGCAGGAGGCAGTGACGGGTTACGTAACGAGGCCTGGATGTACAGTAGTGGGGAAGCCGGAAGAAAGTTAAAAGAAGTAGTAAAGAGAGTATTGAAGGGTGAAGGATTTCCAGAAGAGTGGACGGAGGGATGGGTAACGTCCATTCTTAAGAAAAGAAAAAGGGGAGAAACAGAAAAATAGAGGGGAATAACATTATTGAACTCAGCTTATAAGGTATATGCAATAATAAATAACTGAGATACTATAAAAAGAAGTAGAAGCGAAAGTAATACTACCAGACAATCAGGCAGGTTTCAGAGAAGGTAGAAGTACTATAGATAATATCTACATTCTTCAATACGTGGTGGGGAAGGAACTTGAGAAAAAGGGAGAAAATTTGTTCTCATTTGTTCTTTAAAAATTTGTCTCATTTGTTCATTTAAAAGCAAGGTTCCCATACTAGAGAAGTAGTTAGAAGTAAAGAAATTGGTGTTACATGTAGCAAAGTCTAAGGTATTGGTTTTTGGGAGAACAAATAGTAGGAAGAAGGAAAGAATGATTTGGAAGTGGAGGGAAGAAGGTATTGAGGAAGTGAAGGAGTTCACATATATGGTATTTTTATTTAAGAAAAATGGGAATGTAAAAGATCATGTCAAAGAAACAGTTAAAAGAGCTGATAAAGTAATGAAGAAAGTATGGGGCATAAAGAAAAACTTATTCAAAGAAGACTACAATAGAAGAACGAGAATGTTTGAGACGCACGTACTGAATATTCTAATGTATGGAGTTGAAATATGGGGTTGAAAGAAATATGAGGAGGTGGAAAAGTTGCATGAAAAATACGTTAGATGGGCGCTAGGTTTGAACAGGTGGACGCCATGGTATACAGTTCTGAAGGAGGTTAAAAGGGAAAAAATCAAAGTGGTTGATCAAAGGAATGGGTCAAAAAAATGCACAGAAGAAGAATGAAAACACAACAAGATTTGATGGAAAAAGATAAAGCAGTTTTAAAGAAAATAATGGTAAATTAAATACGAGAAGCTAAATATGATGAGAAATATAAACGGATAAAAGTAGAGGGAATAGCAAAATATTTTGAGAGAAAAGCGGAAAGAGAATTGCAAAAAGTAATCGCGAGGGTAAGATGTGGTAATACATACTAGAATAGATACTGGTACATAGAGGAAGAAAGAAAATGCATGCTATGTGAGAGAGGTAGAGGGACTTTAAGACGTTAGCTAAATGAGAATAACAGAAGAGTTGGCAAGCGTGAAGATAAAAAGGACAAGAGGCAATGGCTATAGTTAAAGCTAGAGAGGAAAGAGAGCAAAGCGGTGACGATGAAAGAAAAAAAGCATGCATGCGATAGAGTCAGACGTATTTGCGATAGAATTAAGGCGTATTACGATAAGAATAGGCGAATTTGTGATAATGTAAGGCGGAGCGATTGAATTATAAGTTATGTTAAGTTTTAAATATTGTACATATGCCACCACGATGTAGCAGACTCGTCTGTGTATTTTTCGTTCCTAGTCGCCAAAATAAATCGTTCATTATTAGTTCATAAGTTTCAATTGAAATTAATAAAAAAAATATATTTAGTCAATCATTCAAATAACATTGGTGAATATTTTCAAATAAAAATAATATGAATCTTTCGTTTGCCAATATGGGAATTTTAGATTTCCAAAAGTTATGAGTTATTAATAAATGTATAGCCTTTAGGGCCAATTTGTACTTCGAATTTCCAATAAAATAGGTTCGAATCGGCAGTTTCTTAAACTGGCTATAAACCCTCCACCTGTATAGCGTACGGGTGAACGTATAGATAAATTATCAGTTTTTTCCCATTGTTCAAACCCCTTTATTTTAATATTTTTTATTTTAGTTGTTCTTTTCCAAATTTATTGTACAATTATTACATAATATTTCTGGAATATGAAAAGTTGACATAATCCATCTTGAACTCTAAAAGAAGAAATACCTCAAAGAATAAATAAATAAGTTCATAACATTTAAAAGATAGGCATACTCTGATCATTCCAGACTATATGAATTTCCAGTCGCCCATGAAAATTTTAACAGTCGCTTTTTTGGACCACTGTAATATTCATACAACTGCATTTTTGAAGCTGAAACCTTAATAATCAAGACATTGCAAATTGCAAACCTTTGTGATTTAATTATTCGAGGCACTTTACGTATGGGCAATTCTTAGTAACTCTCAAATTTGACGTCCTGCTTATTTTTAATAAGGAAATTTTTTAATCATCATATTCCTATTTTATTAAGAAATAACATATATATTTCAAACATTCTAAATGAAGTAAAATCCACTTCCTGTGGTTTATTTTAATTTGCCCAAAGTTAACAAGTATTTCTCCACATAATAACTTATTAGACGCATAGTATTTTCAGCATTATTCTTGTTGTGAAAAAAATGAAATATAGTCTGAAATTCATATTTTTACGATTATAAACTATTACCGCTTCAGAGCAATAATTGATATCGTTCCTTCTAAGTGCAACAAATTATACTTTTAGTATATAAATGTTCATTTTGTGTATAAAACACCTTTATATGTATACATTTTTGATCATTTGTAAAGTTTACTTACGAGAAGTTAGGTGAAATTTAATACTTACGAGAATTTTGGGGAAGCAGAGAGGGGAGAAAGGAAAAAGAAGTGGCGGTTGTGAAACTGGAGAGCTGGGAAGAGAAGAAAGATGAGGATTTCTGAAGATGTATCGAGGCATTTGATGTTGTTGGACTGGTAGGGATAAGGTAGATAGAAAGAAGTATGATAAAATAGAGCCAAACCTGCCAAGGGGATAAAGGTGGAGACTCTGGGAGGTGTTCAGTCTGCAAAGGAAAGGAAGGGCTTGTGGGGGAATTATAACGTAGGTTAGAGATAGATTAGAGGAAGAAGTTCATTAAGGGGGAGAAAGGGTCGTGAAAACGAGGGCAGTAAAGATAGGAGGGGTCACGTATGGGAGGGGGGGCTTTAATTCAAGAATGGGAAGGAAAGGAGGCCTTTGCAGTAAATGGAAGAGTTTTTAAAGGAAATCGAAGGATGAGATAATAAATAAGTAGGTGGAGATACTAAGGGTCTGGATAGAGGATAGAGGCTGAACCGTGGTGGATGATATGGCAATAAGGTAAGAAGGGAGAGAATACACATGCACAAATAAGATAAAGTATTTAGTATTATGAAGTTTCGACGGGAGAGAGGGTAAGCTGGACGAGGAAGGCGATAGAAAAGTATCAGGAGCAGTTAGGGAAGATACGCTTTGAAGGGGAGTGGGTGGAAGAGGTATGGGTGGATTCGAAAGAGAAAGTGAAATGGTATGTGCAAAATAAGATATTAAGAAAGAAGAAGAAAGAAAAGGTAAGGCCGTGTGGAGATAAAGAATGTAAAAAGATGAAAAGGAAGGTGACGAGGAAGTCCAAAGAGTGAAAAGAGGAAACTGCGGGAAAGGAGGAGTAGGCACAAATGAGGAAGGGGTTTAGTTTGATGCGTAAGAAAAAAAAGAGGAAAAAGAGAAAGATCTGGAAGAGAAGTTGGGAAGCGTTAAACTGGAAGATAATATATAGGTTTATGAAGCGTAGAGTTAAGATAGGCGAGAGCATAGGGGGTGAAGAGTGGAGAGAGTTTTTAAAAGAATTGTTTCAGGGCTTAACTTCACAGAAGAGAGATAATGAGAGTAGAAGACCGAAGGTGACAGAGAAGAAGGAGTTGAGTGACGTGCAGATAGAGAGATAGATAATGAAGTTAAGAAGGTCAAAGGCAGCAGGGGTGGACGGGGTAGGGAAGGAAGCGTGGCTCTTTAGTACACAAGAGTCCTGTTTCGGGGGAAAGGGAGAGTGGATGTTCATATAAAAAGCAAAGTGAAAAGGGCAAATGTAACGATGATGCAGGCGTGGGAGCTAGGAAACAAGTTGCTCGCAGATGATTTTAAAAGGAGAATGAGATTCTTCGAGTCACTACTGATGAGTGTCTTATTTTATGGAGTGGAAGTGTTGGGATGGAAGAAAAGTGACGAGGTAAATGGGATACATGAGAGTTATGTAAAGTTAATACTGGGGTTGGCACGGAATACGCCTAATTATATTCTAAGTTGGTTAAGAAGTGTTTGTAAGAGAAGGAGAACAAGAGAGGGGGTGGGAAAATAGTGGTTATAAGGGACAATTATTTTAAAACGAGTGGAATGCAGATGGAGGAAGTGAGGAAGATGCACGAGGAAGGAAGGGAGGTATATGAGATGGTTAAGAAAAACGGCATGGAGACAGAGAAGGCCACAGAGTAGGAGAGAATAAGAGAGTCAAAGTTTAACAGGAACTATGGGTGAATTATTTCAAGGGAGAGAGCGCAATATTTATGTGAAAAAGGAGAGAAAGGAAGTCAGGAGCTTATAGCTAGGATGAGATTTTGGGGCATGGTGGTTTCTAATATATTCTGGCTTTCTAGGAAGAAGAGGGTATGTGGATTGTGCGTGAAGGTGGATGCAAGAGTGGAACACTGTTTCAAGCAGTGTGGAGTAGTGGAAAGGAGTGGGATAAGCATATAGCTTTTCATGCATGGGAGACGGGACCAAAGGGCAGTAGAATGGTTGAAGGGGGTGTATAGAAAGATGGAGAAAAAGAGAAGGAAGGAGATAGAGAAGTGAAGCAGAATATATTGAAAACAGGAGGGAAAGTACATGTAGGGAAAATCTAAATATTGTAAGTAGTAGATAATTATAAGGTATTAGCTGCAGATGCAAAGTTTCACCATGCGAAGCAAAGCGAGAAAGTAGGTACATGCATGCGTGGCGAAGTAAAGCGAGGAAAGTAAGGCAGTAAAAGTGAGCGGTCTTAGAGTAAGGTGTGGATGGATTTTATTTTTGAAAGGTTAATTTTAAAGAAAATTCTATAACAAATGGAAGTGCAAGCAAGTCAATTTATCAAGGCCAGCATGATGAAACATAAACGTTTATATATCTATAGATCCCGACGCGGTGCTACTTAGTCTCCTCTAAAACCATTTAAAAAATATTCTCTTTTAATTTGATAATGTCTCTTAATAAAATCAACTATAAGTTTCCAGCTGGTAATACATTTTTATAAATGAATACAATAGAGTATAATAAAGTACAATGATATGAAAATTGTAATTTTTGGTAAAAACTTCTGATTACTTCTAAAATTTAATAAAACTGTTTGAGCTAAAGCAACATTTTTTTAAGTACAGTTTTGTCTTTGTTGTCATTTTTCAACGTTTTTAATTATTGATTGAAAACCAGCGGAAAAGTGGAAATATATCATTAGAATAAAATGTAAAATAAATTTTAAAATTCTGTAAAAATGTCCGAATTCTAGAAAACATGGTAAATTCGAGTAAGCTTTTTTCCATTATTTAAAAAAATGGTTAAAAATAGTACAAAACTGTGAAAAAAAATCTAGTTAAAACTACCGTTTATTTTTCTAATTTCTACACTTTAACCAAATTCCACAACTAGGGGAAGTGAGTCTATAACGGCTAGTTTAGAATTGAAAAGAAGATTACTTTTGATTATTAAATATTAGGTAACAAGAAATTATACCACTTGGGTAGTTAAAATGGCCACCTAAATTAAACAATTATAAACTTTCTTATTTTCTAATAAATTTTGTTAGTAAATTTGTTAAATGATTTTTAACAGTATTTTATGTGTGAGGATAACTTTTCTGTATCAGAAATATGATATTATAACAACATTTTATAAAGTAAAAGCCTCACCTCATTCTTAGTCGCAGACATAGATATTTATCAAGGGTTTTACATGAGTGAATTTCCCTTTCGCCATTTTTAAAACTAAATTAAGATTTAAAATAAATAAATACTGAATGTACTACTAGTGTACGTAGTTATAATTTGGCGGATAGAAAACAGAGCCCTTTATCGTTTGTCATAGTCTTAGATTTAAGGTCCGACCTTAAAAATCAATTTTCTTATGTAATACGCATGAACTACATTTCGAGGCGTTTTAACGATAGAATGCCAACGCACGCGATCGACTAGATCATACTTAACCAAAAACATAAACAATAAAAAGCTAACCAAGAAGTAAGAACTAGAAAGTTTTTGATCGCGTATTTGGACAAGATGATGCTAGAAGTTGGCCAAAACTAGAAGATGCTCGCTCGTTCCATCAAAACATTCAAGTGCTATCTCGAGCGAGTAAAGCACGAAGGTGCCACTTCTCGCTTATAATCTAAACGAGAGAAGTGGCAACCTTCATGCTCTGCTCGCCCGAGATAGAACTTTCATGATTTGATGAAGCGAGTGAGAACCTTTTAATTTTGACCATCTTCTAGCCTCATCTTGCTCAATTACGCGAGCAAGACTTTCTAGCGCTAACTTCTCGGTTAGTTTTTTATTGCTTTTATTTTTGGTTAAGTACCGTCAAGTCATGTCGCATGCGTTGGCACCCTACCGTTAGGACGCCTCGATTTGAATATTTTTATGTATTTTGGCCTCAATTCCATTTTAAACGGAAACGTGATTATTGAATAGAGCAATTTGTAATTTAATATTTTTTACAAAAAAGACACCATTTCAAATGTTCATGTTAAGTTTAAAACTTGCCGTTTTGAACAAAAAATTATTTATATATCATAAATTTTTCTGATCTATTGTCATGTTTGTATTAAACAACTATTATAACCTGTATTGAAGGCAACGATATTTGCTTATATTTATTAATTTGAATAAAAATATTGATGTCTTAGGTTAGAACGTTTATATCCATACTTTTATTTTTGGGTTAGAAGTATTATAATTTATACAAACAAAATTGTTCTTCTTCGCGTAAGTTTACATTTTGCATGACAGCTGACTGATTGTATTTTGCACCATTTTATCGCCTGATCATTTCGGCGCACCGCGCCGCGTGGTTAATGCGGAGGAGTCGGAAGTTTCAACCACATAACCCACTCGCCGTTTTAGACAACTGGCAGTACTTTTATATTTGGTTTATTTTTAATTAATATATGTATTATTTGACATTGGTAAATACTAATATAACAGCTTACTCTGTGAACTATAAATTAGTATAAACAACAATCAAAATAATATAAGTGAATATACATAATATTATCTCTAAAGCCCAATAAAAAATGTTAACACAATAAAGTCCAAAACTATTATCGTGTTCTTATATTTGACTTTAAATACTTGATACTTCAAATCGCCTATACAATATTTGAATTCAATTCATTAATATATTTTTATTAAAAAACGACAATAACCTGGCTTTCCTAATGTATTATTAAAGATTGGCCATATTATCACACTGGCCGTTTTAGACCCACATTCCATAATTAAAAACTTTAAAAAATAATTAAGATTTTCAAATCATTACACTTTATTGAAATTTATTGTTTTTTCTTGTGAAAATACATTTCCACTTTTACAGAATTCAATAAATTGATAACAATTTTTACAAAAAATTACAATTTTCACATTGTTTTACTTTACTGTATGTTACTTTTTTTATTGTGAAAATAGATTTTCATCAGGGTTCTACTATAGTAACCTTGTTGAATGAACCACATTTTGTTAAGTCAACAAAAGTTTTTTGGAATAACCATAATTTTGTTGGGGAAAACAAAAAATTTTGTTGCTCTTATGACAACTAAATTCTTTTTCTCCACAACTAAGTATTTTTCTCAGCGAAAATTTATTTCGCTGATTGAGGCATGTTGAAAACTTTATTCTCTTGATGTACTTTCTACAATGAAAAGCACATTGACTCTGTCTCATATCATCAAAAAAACCGTGTGCAATTCAACTTCTTTACTAACCTGAAGAGACGCTTCTGAAGGCGAGCATTCTCGACTTCCGGTCGGCAGAAGATCGCCCTGTTCTGCCATCACTTCTGATCTGATGTACCCGTTATTACCCTCCGACATCATCTTCAATTTCAATTCCTTTCCTTCTTCCTCTCCTTCCCCACCTTCGATTTCTCCTTTCCTTCAATTTTTATGATATCTAACAATTACACACTCCTTTATAGAGGTCACACCAATATTAGTTATTTTTCTTCTCAACCTTTTCGCACAACACCCTAGTTTTTAATCCTTAAAGAATAGCATTATATCGAGGGAAAAATATTTCAGTCTCTGAGGGTGAGAAAATAACAGACTGACTACCTTAATACCTCTCGATCCACGTGTTTGATGGTCGAGCGTTTCCACACACGAGAACCTACGCGAAGCGAGGGAAAGTTTACTGAATCTATAAAGGGGATCTGCCGAAAAACGAAGCCTTCACCAGTCGAGGTTGTACGTGCAATAATAAATAGAAAAATTACATGCAAACGGAGAAATGCATTCTTTGACTTGTCCGTCCGGTTTGTGTTGAAACTGAGAGTACCTACAATTTTATTTATATCTCGAGATGCATTGGTTAATCGAAGGAACTGATTTTCCAGTGAGAGAAACAACACTCCTCCTTCGAGTTTAAGATTGTTTTCTTTGCTTACTGTTAGTTTAAAGTTTAGTGATGTATATAAATTATATCTGTTTATTTTGATAGAATTTAAAAAAACTAGTATTTAGCTAGTTTATTATTTCTCTTTCGGCTCACTTATTATTCTTTTCTTGAGACTCACTGGCTGGCTGAATCTTCGAGTTCGATTCACCCCCTTTACGAGCTGGTATCACGGTTCTTTGACCGAGATACTTTCGAACCAATCACCAACTACGTGACCTCTTACATCCCGTCAAGATGCGACCCTGGTCTGCTGATCAAGGGTCTGACACAACTTGTCTGGTAGCTTAGAGTCCATGAGCAAGATCCAACCATCGTAAACAAATTTTTGAAAACGGATTTCAGGTGCAGACAAGGTGAGGACTCAATCTTTGTCTTAATTTATCAAACTTATCTCAACTTATCTCTCTTATCCAAGATCCTCTAATTCAAGCAGTATGTGAATTAAAAACAAAATCTAGATCATGCTTTATGCTAGAAGATGATTCAAAATAAAAAGTTACACGAAGTCCAAAGAGTTTCGAGTAGATATTATGTGGTTTCCTCTTTTCTTGATGTTTCTCTAATTCTTTTTCGTATCTTTTTCAATTTTTGTTTTCGGTTGATATCACGCGAGATCTTGCGTAAATAAGTAACGAATGCCCGTGGCGGCGGTGGTCGGTGCCGGACTGAACATCAGCACGTTGCTGTCGCACAGTCTCTACTACCACCATCGCCATCACAAACATCAACATCAGGGAGTAGCACACTTCTGCTTCTTTTCCCATGCAATATACCCATTTCTGGTACCTGCAGGTCGATACCACGCATGCGCTTGGGGGGATGAAACCAGTGTTTGGTGGATTTATAAGAATCGTCTCGTTTAGGGAACGAATTTCCAAGTTCGTAAATCCACTTCTGGAGGAGCTCTTCTAGGCTTTTCATTCATTCTTTTGTATTATTCTTCGAAAAATACATTGAATGAATAAATATTACGTAATAAAATATTAAACATAGGTCCACGACAAGTCTTTTAGAACCTTCTGTTTTTTAAAGAGGCGCATGTTTAGTAACAAAGTAGCACGTTATATTAATTCATGTTACTTGCAAACTTACTATTTTTAAATTAAAGTAACATTAAGGCGTATGGAATGTTTTAAAATTAATTGCCGGATCTTAATTACAATTTTTTGTAATCTTTTAATGTAATAAGAAAGAGGCGTGAAGGGAACAATATACTTCAGAATGTACGTAAATATGCATTTTTTATTTTTGAAAAAAGTCACCATAAAAATCCACCTTTTCGGATGTGAAGATTTTGGAACTGAATTGCATAACAAACGATAGCTACGTTTCCAGTTAAGGTTGAGTAAAGTTTTATTTTTACCTTAATATAATATAATATTATTTTAAAATCTCTTAAGCTGACTGAATATATCATAATCTGTGTTTCATAATTAAATTGATTGAGAATATTCTTCATATCATGCATACTGCATACTGAATAGATTTAACTTCAAAAGTTCTCCAAAATTTTAAACCATGCAAATATACCTGTACGATAAACCATTATTTTTCCCGATAAAAATATTAAATATAATTTTTTAATTTTAAATTTCGATCATTTTTAATTTAGGAAATTAACCACGTGAATTAAATTTAATTTCGGGCTTTAAATTATGTCATATTGGGAATCTAATAATTTCGACAATTGGACATTTTTGAATTTTCTCAGTAACATTAAGATAATTTCAGGAAAAGTCAGTTACAAATTTTGTTTTGAGTAACGGCACTTTATATCGTTACAGGTAACAGAAAATTACAAAATTTCGAAATATAAAGTAAATTTGTGAAAACTCTATCAAAATATCGTAATTTTATGAAAAATTTCGGAAAATTCAGATACAAATTTCTTTTTAATGTGCCGTTACGTATAAAAGTATCATAAATTATGTCAAATTTTCCGTTACTTTTTTTAAGTTAGGACTTCGTAAAATTCAGAATATTCTCTACAGTGTATATTTACAGGGTATGTATGCGGAATATGGAATATATCATGAATTTTACGGGTCTGTTTTGAATCATTTTACTTATGAATAATTCCTGAAAACAAAATCAAGAATCTAACGACCAAATTTGGACAAACACCATAAAAAGTTCTCATTGCAATCTGAAAAAGAGAAAAAAAACAACTTCCTTCTCCTAAAAAAGAAAAGAAAAAATCTTCCCTCTTTCTGGCCAGAAGTAAAAATGAGGAAAGAAAAATGAGAAGGCAACCAACCAAAGATTCTTGATTTTGTTTTTAGGAATTATTCACATTAACTTGATTATTGGACGTTAAATAGGATTTTAAATTTCATTTTAATCTCATTTAAATACCTTAAATTTTAATTTTACTTATTAACTAATTTTGCCTCTTTTGCTTTTTCTGCTTTATCTTCTTCGATATACAGTTACTATTACTTAGTAAAGTAAGAAGTAAAATTACTCAAAACAGATTTGAAAAAATCATAGTTTCATTATTTTTGAAATATAATACTTTAGGGAGAACTAAAATCACTGGATATTTCTCTCACAACACTATAAGCCCAAAAGATAATACAAAAAATCGAACTAAATTTTAAAGAAATCAAACGAAGACCGAAATCTATGAAAAAATTATTAAGTAAAAAACAGAATAAAAGTATATTATTTAATTATTTTTCAATTTGCACAGAAATAAAGTGGTTGAACCCCGCACAGGCAACGTAGGCAGCTTCCTGGGTAGCAATTTATAAGGGGTGGCAAAATTTTGAACGTTGATTCCATATGATTCATAATCATAATTTGTCATCAATAATATTATTCGATAACAAAGAAATTCAATCCTCTTATCAATAATGTACCCTCCTGATGAACTCTTAATTAATCATTTGAAAAAAACTATGGAGGGTGGGGGAGCGGCATCTCCGCAAATGCCTAGGGCGGTAAATTCTCTTAATCCGCGATTGGCAATTATACTTGATGAATTTTTACAAAAACAATTTGTTTGAATTTTTTAAAATGATAAGTTATTTTTAACAGAATGCAACGAGGAAAATTGTAAAAAATGTTTCAAATTAAAAAATGAGTCATTATGTATTTAAATTATTTAAAAATAAGGATATGTTATAAAGATATTAAAAAAATATATCAAATGTCAGATATCTATTGTTAGAAAAACAATTTTGATTAAAAATAAGTTTTTTTACATTCTTATCAGAGAAGTTATTAGATTTCTGTAAAATTTGACCCCCCCCACCCCATTTTTGTCAAGTGTCCACGTTTTGAGACCCCCTGAATCCGAAAAACAGGTTTTTGCAAATGTGTCTGCCTGCCTGTATGTCTGCCTGCATGTCTGTCTGTATGTATGTATATCTGTCCGTGAACACGGTAACTTTTGAAAAAATTAATCTATCAGATTGCATTTTGGTGCACTTGTTTAGTGACTTAAACTAAAGGTCAAGTTCGTTAGCCAGCCATTTTGGATAAAAATTCAAAAAGTGGGCACGTTTTGAATATTTTTGAGACCTCTTTTTTCAAAATTCAAAAATTCTCTGTACGGTTATTCATAGTATTCAACAAGTCGAACAATTTATCCTCATGACTTTTTTCAAAAAATCAAAAATTACCAGAGTTATAGCATTTACAAAATTAAAAAAAACACTTAAATGAACATTTTATGCCAAATAACGCATGATATGAAAAACAGTCAAGAGAAGAAAAATGTTGCTTTTTGAATGCCCTACGAGATTATCATAACAACTTTTTGAATTTTCTTGCAAAATAAAAAATTCAAATTTTGACAGCATTCGAAATAAAAAAGAATCCTACAATTACATTTGTCGGCCAAACTGTGCGAAATACTACAAATTTGTTCTTAACCACTTTTTGAAAGGTTGCGTAGTTTTGGCTTTAATTATGAAAACAGTCTTTAACAGTAAAAAAAAAGTGCCTGCTGCGGCGGCACTTTCTTACCACTACTTTTGTCTTATAATATCTTTTTCGTCTCGTGTGTGGAGTTTCAAAAAATTTAACTTTTCATGTTTTTGATGCTATTTTTTATGATTTAACCTAAAAACAAAACTATCCAAAAATGATTTGTGAGAAATAAATCATTTTTACATTTTCATCACAGAAGGTATTAGATTTGTATAACATTTGCCCCCCCCCCCCCACCTAGTGTTTGTCAGTAGGTTCATGTTTTGAGAATCCCTGAATCCGAAAAACAGGTTTTTACGAATGTGTCTATCTGTATGTCTCTCTGTCTGTCTGTGACCACGATAACTTTTGAAAAAAATTAATCTATCAGATTGGCTTTTGGTACACTCTTTTAGTGTCCTAAGCTAAATGCCAAGTTCGTTAGTCAGACATTTTGGATAAAAATACTAAAAGTGAGCCCATTTAAAAAATTTTAGAGTAGACATTTTTTCAAGATTCTTAAATTCTGTGTACAATTGTTCATAGTACTTGAAAAGAAAAATGTCACTTCTCGATAGCTCTACAAGATCATCATATGCTCGGTCCAACTTGTGCGCCACTGGTCGGGCCAACCAGCTAAATGATAACGGTCAATCGCCTTCGGCTTCTCTACGTCGGGCCAACATTTGGTCCCATATATGGGCCATCTATCAAGATGACGCACGCTTTAACGCTTTAAAAAATCTTCCTCATCCAGGATTCGAACCCTAAATACATTAGTGTATTTTACCGCGTACTCTAACCACTCAGCTATCGTAGCACTTGAAGTTTGTTTACAAAAACTATATGTTGTGTTTTCTTCATAGATTAATTTGGAAAGAGGCTTGACAAATTGGGAAGCTATACTTTAAAAATATTCAGTGTTCGAAGCTTTTTTAGAATTTAAAAAATTTTCAGGATTTAAAATTAAATTTATTATATATTAAAATAGATACATTTTGAATATGCAACATTATTCAATTAATAATTCTGAATGTTTCATTTCAACTTTCTTAATTATGATATTGTGTCACAAATTAAAAAAGGTTTTTCATTTTTGTTGATTTGAAACCAAAGTTGATAGTTTCAAAGATATCTAAATAATAAATATTTAACCTTAAACGTCTTTATTTTTGGTTGAGAATTTTTAATGGCTTATTTTGAATATTTATATATTTCTATGAGTAACACACCAATCCGACTGAAAGCAAATCTAGCGAAATGAAGTAGGTTATTTAAACCCAATTTTACGGGCACATGTAACGTCGGCGGACAGGCCAAATCTTGACCACAGTTGGGCCGACTGCAGTTTCACGGTCTTTTTGTATCAATTAACCAGAGTTTATCCGATGGTCTGCTCATACTCGGGCCAATGTTTAACCGACCATCGGATGCATCAAGGTGACTTATGTCAATCCGACTGTTGTATCCAGAGTCGGACCGACCGCATTATTGAGGTCGTAACGAACAATCTGCCACAATTAATCCGATTGTCATACCATAATTGGGCCAGAATTGGGCTGACTGTCGGCTTTTCGCTCGCCGCCGACGTCTGACGCCAACGTCGGTCCGACCATGGCCGATGGTCAAGCTCTGGCATTCGACCGAATTTCTCACCTGGGTAATTATTATTCAATAAACAATAAATAAAAGTAGCGAAGTGTACTTCAAGTGTAATTCAAACATTACAATTTGTCTCTTTCATGTTTGCTTTGCGGTATCCAAAAGTGCACCAAACTCTCGCGTTTAGTCACTCCGTCCTCAGCCTTCATAGAACTGCTGGCTCCCACAGTTTCTCAGGCGAGCAGAGTGAGAGCGGTTGCG
>NC_046658.1:34675625-34684899 GCF_010883055.1 Belonocnema kinseyi
CAAGGCTATTTGAAGGCAACCCCCGACAATGGACTGAGAGTGAGAGTTTGGTGTATTCAGAAAAATATTACGGCGAGGGCAAAAACAGGATCCAAGATAATTTAATATTTGTTATGTTACTATGGGATGCAGGAAATTTTTTAATTAAAGGCAGGGGGAATTTTTTATAAACGCATAAGGAAAATAATACCCTGCATGCGAAAACTTAAAATAGTTGAATTATAGCAAGCAATAAAGGCCTAACCCACATTTTCATAAAAGTAATAAGAATGTACTTTCGATATAAATAGTTGTTGAATTTAATTCTGACAAGCTTAATCAGAAAATTTTATTTATATCTGAGCAAATGTAAGGTAAATATTTGTTTTCTCCCATGGCGCACGTTGCTTTAGCTTTGGCCAGTGATAAAAAATCCAAATTTTAATTGAAAAAAGTGTATTTACTTTGCGCTAAAAAGTTGTCAGCCGTTATCAGTTTTTCAGTTGTGGAATTCAGAAATGTAGTGTAACGTGGTCGGCAACCGACCCTAGTCCCATACCGGCCTCTCCATGTTTCTTAGTACCTGTGCTGTCACCGAAACTGTCGGTGGTGGCATTTGAAAGCTCTCACAACACCAACAATTTGGAGGTGAAGAGCCATCTTTTTCTCTGATTTGATTTTATGGTTTTGCGTCGCGTTGTGTTTTGACAGCAGTAAAGTTCATTTTTGAGCTGCACGGAACTTCAGTTTGAAGCCGGGTAATAAGCGTAGAATAGAGAAATAATAATATTTTCAGATTTCAGCGCAAAAGTTAAGATTATTCTATTATTTTGAATGCGCGATTTTTCCATCTGTCTAAAATGCCACAATAAGAATAAGATACCTCCTAAACTTATTCACTTCTATTTCCATAGCGACCTAAACCGACCCCCAATAGGTGGTCCGAAACCGACCCCTACGTTTTGAAGCACTAAAACGTTTTGAAGCACTAAAGATTTTCTAGCGTGTTTTTGATAGTCAAACTATGATGAGGAAGAAAATCAACACCGAGAAGAAGAAATCCTTCCACCGGACACATCAACTTTGAGCGCTGCTACGTCCTTTATGGATTCAACTCTAGAGTCGCTTTTGTCTCTCCTGATAGCTCCGCCGCGTAGCCTGAATAAGAGGGTGCGGCCACCGCGCCGCGCAAGGCTGAACATCAGTTTTGACATCCGATGCTGAGGTACAAAAAATTGCCGAAAAAGAAAAAGTGAAATAAAAATAAGAAAAGCAGAGAAAAAAGCCAAACAAAAGGAGGAAAATCGCAAACAGAAACTGAAAAAAAATGAAGAAAAAGAAAAGCAGCGACAAAAATAAGAAGAGAAAAACGGGGAAATACAGTCTCGAAGAACGACTCGTCCATTGGCTATTAGCAGTTATCGTGAGGCCGAAGACAGCGATTACAATTGTAATTTTTCTAACAAGCGAGTAAAATTTAATCAATGCATTCATTCAATTTCATTTCCTCACAAAACGCCTTAAAATGTTCTAAAATAAATTAAAAAATTATTCCCAAATCATATGGTTTTGCTAACAAGTTGCAAAATGAATTCAAAAGTTTGCATTTTCCCCTCATTTGCTGTAAAGAAATAAGGGGTCGGTTTCGGACCACGTTTTTTGAGATGACCAATATGCAGACTTTCATTACGGCCTCGGTATCTTAAACAAACGGTAACCGAAAACCACTTCAAGCTGCTACTAATAAAGAGCTCAGGGAGTAATTTTTTGACTTATTTGGGGGCGGGTTCAACCACACTTATTATTGCAGATATAGGCGTGCAGCTTTTCACCTGCTCTTAGAGTTTCTTCCCTTATCCCAACTATACCCATGCTGTGCTCACACTACTCACGTATAGGTTTCCAACCAAGTTTTCTATCATCGACAGTGCTACAAGGAAGTACCGCGCGATTTCTTTGTGCTTGCCACGCAGAATGTGCCCAGAGAAAAGCAAACATTTATGATATGCTCGCCCTGTGGTTTACTGAAAAGCGGAATACCATTGTACAAAAATATCGTTCTGCCGCAACAACACTATAATATTTTCCGCCTGAAAGCTTAGTTTTAGTAAGTCATCAAAAGCGCCATATAAACGAAAAACTGACAATATGTGAACGCTTAAAACATCACTAAAATTTTTTTTTTGAAAACACAAAATAATAGCATGTTCAATTTTTTTTACTCAAACGATTCGACTAATTTGATCATTTTTACTCCACCCTACAAGATAATATTATAAAATATAATACAGTGCTTCAAGTTCACATAACTCTTACAACTTGTTGGGAAATCGTTAGAAACGAGGAAGCGGGTGACTTTTTAATACATAATCTTCTATTACGCGGTATGTAAAAAATGAAACTTTATGTTTCCAAGAAATCAATTATTTTTTTGCTCCTTATCAACTGAATATAAATTACTACATAGCACAATTTTTTCAAAAGGAGATTTGACAGAGACAAAAGTCTAAGGCATTCTTATGCAAATAATGAAAAATACGCTGTTCACATCAGTTTACCACTGCATAATATACCCTTTTCGTACGTAGTAGATACACGAACTACATAAAGGACCCCGCACCAAATGTACAGTCAAATGGCAACCGGTGAAAATTTCTAAACAAATTTTTTTTGTATTTTGGAACCTGCAAAGCAATAATTCGAAGGAAAAAAGTAAAAAAAATGGACAGTTTTTTTACAAACAATTGTCAAAGTTTCAATTTTTACATGTATTTTAATAGAAAAATTCTGATTTTCGTGAAAATTTTTTTTTCTCCTAAACTAATAGTTGGATTTGGTTTAAACTTGCACATTTTCACTATCATTCCTATGAAAACAAAAGGTTCATATCCAAGATCTAGAAAGATAAGCGGTTTATGGGGTATACACCATGATATAAGGGTGTTTTCATACCTCAAACACCCAAGTATGGAAATTATCATTTCTTAGTAACTAAAGTCACTAGGTATTTTTTATTTAATTACTGGGTATGAAATAAGTTTCAGATAAGTAGAGGAACTGTGCATGTCAAGGGGTTGTTTGATCATCCCTTATTTAGAGAAGCAGAGAAATTAACTTTTCGTAAGGAATAAACCACAAAGATCAGGCTTATAAAATCATATTAAAACATATGCAGGTAGCCTTATTTATTAGGATTTGCAGTAGAATTTATTTTCAGGGTCATTTAATCATCCCCTAATTATTGAACCAAGGAAATCGGTATTTAAACGGGATAAAGTACCGGAGATTTTTTATTATAACATTGATGAACAGAATCACTTTAAAATATATACAGGTAGCATTTTTTATTAGGATTTACATTAGAATTTATTTACAGGTTCATTTAATCATCCCCTAATTATTAAATCAAGGAAATCGATATTTTAAACGGGTTAAAGTACCGAAGATTTTTTATTATAATATTGATGAACAAAATCACCTTAAAATATATACAGGTAGGGTTTTTTCGCAGAATTTGCATAAGAATT
This sequence comes from Belonocnema kinseyi, assembly GCF_010883055.1. NCBI lineage: Eukaryota > Metazoa > Arthropoda > Insecta > Hymenoptera > Cynipidae > Belonocnema > Belonocnema kinseyi. The sequence goes on from NC_046658.1 coordinate 34,679,132, forward strand.
TATTTTTAGGGTCGCCTAATCACTCTCTATTTATGAAAACCCAAGGAAATCGATAATTTAAACGGAATAAAGTACCAGAGATTTTTTATAATAACATTGATGAACAAAATCATTTTAAAATATGTACAGGTAGCGTTTTTTAGCAGGATTTGCATTAGAATTTATTTTTAGGGTCATTTAAGTGATTCTGTTCATCAATGTTATAATAAAAAATCTCTGGTACTTTATCCCATTTAAATACCGATTTCCTTGGTTCAATAATTAGGGGATGATTAAATGACCCTGAAAATAAATTCTACTGCAAATCCTGATAAATAAGGCTACCTGCATATGTTTTAATGTGATATTATAAGCCTGACCTTTGGTGATTTATTCCTTACGAAAAGTTAATTCCTCTGCTTCTCTAAATAAGGGATGATTAAACAACCCCTTGACATGCACGCTTCCTCTACTTATCTGAAAGTTATTTCATACCCTAGTAATTGAATAAAAAATACCTAGTGACTTTAGTTACTAAGAAATGATAATTTCCATACTTGGGTGTTGGAGGTATGAAAACACCCTTATATCATGGTGTATACCCCATAAACCGTTTATCTTTCTAGATCGTGGATATGAACCTTTTGTTTTGGTAGGAATGATAGTAAAAATGTGCAAGTTTGAACCAAATCCAACTATTAGTTTAGGAGAAAAAAAACTGTTCACGAAAATCAGCATTTTTCTATTAAAATACATGTAAAAATTGAAACTTTGACAATTGTTTGTAAAAAAACTGTCCATTTTTCTTACTTTTTTCCTTCGAATTATTGCTTTGCAGGTTCGAAAACACAAAAAAAAATTTTTTTAGAATTTTTCACCGGTGGCCATTTTACTGTACACTTGGTGCGGGGTCCTTTTCATAGAAAATTAGGATCAGAAAACTATGTTCCCGTCCGCAAAGAAAAGGAACTAACGCGTGGTATCTTCATTTTACAGGAGGAGCGATTGAAGTAGTAGTAGAATAAGAACTCCATGAGAGAGCCTCACTTTGCAGTTGAATAACAATTCAAATCTTTTAGGTAGAAAAATAATATTTTTTCGAAAATCTTCGCGAAAAAGACTTTTCTTCTGAAATTAGTGGGCAAAATGAGCAATTTCTCAATCGATGAAGTGTGCGTTGAAAATTAGCATGTTTTTCGCACTATTGAGGAAAAACTTCCTAACAAGTGGGGAAAAGTACTTGGAACAGTAGGATGAAGTGATACTCTGTCGTGAACGTGTGATTGAATAAATCGTCCGGTGAAGCCATCTACAAATCAGATGAACGCTTTTTAACGGAGTCAATGTTATATCCATGTCCACTATTTTCACATGAAAAAAGTCGTCTCTTTCGCGTAGGTATTGGGGCATTAAAATATAAATATCTGTCATTAATTATAAACACACTCTTATTGTTCCGATTTAAAAATAACAAAATGACTTCTACATATGAATAATATATCAAAAAAATTATTGTGGAGTTTTGCGGAGGCTTGTCCCACGTCGGGAATTCACGAGAGATACTCTGTTACGCCACACATCTGCCAAATTGCGCTCGTCAAGGGACGTTTGATCAACCTAACCAGGTTGAATTTTTGGTGAAGTTATGTATATCGATGATAAAAGTATTATTTTTATTAAGAACCTTTTTACACAATATTCATAGGTGAGAATAAATTTTAAAATTGTTACATTATAGATTTTATTACACAAATTGTTTTAGGTAATATTTGTGCTTTTCAGTATTTAAATTTTTAATCTGACAATAATTCTGCACAACAATTAAATTCTGCAGTTATTTACATTTAGTAGAATGATCAAAATAGACCAAAATTTCTAAACCTGTCCAAGAATTTTGTAGACAAAATATTTTCCCCCAATTTTCCGAATTCTTGTTTGCGTTCTTTAACAAAATACATTAAATTCTCTAATGCTATCAAAATAATCTTGACCGATTGAAGCAAAGAATCTGACCAGATGCATTTGTAATAGCATCTAAGTCAATTGAAATGCATGAATATCAGATAGTTGTGTTTGATGATGGTACTAGTGATTGTTTGCCAAATAACTGTTCGTCTTTTGATCCAATAATAGGTCGAATGGTTACAAAATTGGTGCAACCACCTTATAATCCGGCTACGTTCGCAAAATTGTATCTTTTAATTGAAAAAAAGGTCCAGGCGCTTTTATGCCTGTTTTGGATTAGTCAGCTTATCCTATTAAATTAAAAAGGTCAGGCCAGTAAGTTATTTTAGCAATTTTTTTATTAACAATCATTTTAATTTTTGATACAGTTTAAATTGGATAAAAAGCAAATTTTCTTTTTCTAATAAATTTAAAAGTTTAGTTCAGGAAAACTGGACAGGCCCTGACAAGTTTGCCATAAGTAGGGAAAAAACCTGCAAAAGCGTACACGCCATGTATGGCACTTGACAGTTGACCCGACCAGGGCCACGCCAAAACTAGGGAAAACTGGTCAGTGTCTTACCAGGCCCACGTTTATATTTCTACAAGGGTGCAGGTGAATAGTCCAATATTTTTGATAAGCTTGGCTAGTCGCCCCAAATTTTTGGTAGTGGTCCATCCCCTTTTTCCACGCCCACAATTTTTCTGGACGACTAGTCACAGCCTATTTTTTATGATGAAAGAGTAAACAAGAAGCTATATAGATGGATAGAGAAAAAATAAAAATAAAATTCAAAATTATAATACATTTATATTTTTCTTTGTATAGATTTTCAATTGAAGCGCCCGGAACGAAAACCATCTACGCGCGGATCCCGCCGGATAAGAATTGTCAGTTGGAGATAAAGCACTTTTTTGTTCAAAAATCGACTGACAGTGCAATTCTGAACGGATTTTGATTTTGATTTTTTAGATGTGACCATAAGGCTTCAGGTATAACATTTAACTGTGCAATTTTTATTTTGACATAACGGAAAGTTGTTATTTAATAACGACCTTACAACTTCATTATTATTATATGCAATGATTAGCTAATTTTGACTTGTAGCTTTTGTATGAAGTATCTCAGATAATGATATGCGCTTACAAGAAGTTAAGAATAGCTAATGATAGCCAATTATTTAAATAATTTTAATAAAAAAATTCACATTTTGACAATTTTTGGATGAACAGGCTTGATTTTTTTGCGCAATCAACTTAAAATGTTTTTCCTAAAACTCCTTGCTATCATATTTTTTGTAGTCACAAAAAAATGTTAATTATTTAAACAAATGCACATTTTGACTATTTTTTGATGAAAAGGCTTGATTTTTTTGCGGGATCAAATTTAAATGTTTTTCCTAAGATTTCCCAGTGGGCAAAAAAATTAAGGATACCCTAAAGACGTCTTAGGGACAGCCTTAAAAACGTCTCAAGGACGTTCAAACGATTTTTAAAAGAAATACACATTTTGACCATTTTTTCATAAATAGCATTAATTTTTTCGGAATAAATGCAAAATAGCTTGAAAAAGAATCCTTGCTGTCATATTCCTTATAGTGACCTGATATATGACAGCAGGATTTTTTTGCCGAGAATGGCCAAAAATTCTTCATGAATTGTAAAATTGGTTTTTTACATTCTCATCAGAGAAGGTATCAGATTTGTGTAAAATTTGCTACGTTTTGAGACCCCCGGAATCCGAAAAACAGGTTTTTATGAATGTGCCTACCTGTCTGTATGTCTGCATGTCTTTCTGTGTGCGCGATAACCTTTGAAAAAATTAATCTATTAGATTGGTTTAGTGTTCTAAACTAAAGGTCAAGTTCGTTAGCCAGGAATTTTGGATAAAAATTCAAAAAGTTGGCACATTTTGAACATTTTTGATACCACTTTTTTCAAAATTCAAGAATTCTCTGTACGGTTATTCATAGTATTTGAAAAGTCGAATAATTTATCCTCATGACTTTTTTGATAAAATCAAAAAATACCAGGTTTATAGCATTTACAAAAGTAAAAAATCACACGAAAATGAACATTTTAAACCAAATAACGCACGATATGAAAAAAGTCAAGAAAATATAAAATGTTTCTTTTTGAATGACCTACAAGTTTATCATAATAACTTTTTGAATTTTCTTGAAAAATAAAAAATTCAAATTTTGACAGCATACAAAATAATGAAAAATTTCAAAATTACATTTTTCGGCCAAACTATGCAAAATATGGTTAAAGATGAGTGGAAAAAAATTGTGCATTTGAAAAACATCTACAAATTTGTTATCAACCACTTTTTTATAGGATGCGTAGTTTTGGCTTTAATCATGAAAAACATCTTTAACAGTAAAAAAAATCTGCCTGCTGCTTTGGCACATTTTTATCACAACTTTTTGTCTTTTAATTTTTTTTGCATCTCGTGTGTGGGGTTTTAAATTTTAAATTTCTTATGTTTTTGATGCTATTTTTTTACGATTAAAATCAAAAACAGAACTATAACAAAAATATTCATGACAAATAAATCATTTTTACGTTCTCACCAGAGAAGCTATTAGATTTGTATAAAATTTGATCCCCCTAGTTATTTTCCGTCTGTCGGTCAGAAACTCCGAATGCCCCTCCCCATCTGTATACCCCCCCTTCCACCAATACTTACGACCTATTTTGGAGCCCCAATAATATATGTGCGAAATTTGGTTCCTCCATCTTTCGCTTAATATTCTTACGACCTATTCGGGAGCCCAAAGAATAAGTATGAAAAATCTTACCTCGATTGGTCAGAATCTCGTAATGCCCCCCACCATACCATTAACACCTGACTGTGAGTTCAGAGAATAGGTATGCAAGATTTGGTGCCGATTGACAAAAACTGTGGATTTTCTTAAGCATCATACGTTATAGGCCAATTGATTTTGTATATTTAAAACCCATGCCCCTCCCCTACCTCTAAATCTTCCCCCCAATACTCTTACGACCTGTATTTTTAGGATTTTTCATTATTTTGTATGCTGTCAAAATTTGAATTTTTTGTTTTTCAAGAAAATTCAAAACGTTGTTATGATAAGCTTGTAGGTGATTCAAAAAGAAACATTTTTATTTTCTTGACTCTTTTCATATCGTGCGTTATTTGGCTTAAAATATTCATTTTCGTGTGTTTTTTTTTAGTTTTGTAAATGCTATAACCCTGGTAATTTTTCATTTGATCAAAAAAGTCATTAGGATAAATTGTTCAACTTTTCAAATACTATGAATAACCGTACAGAGAATGTTTGAATTTTGAAAAAAGTGGTCTCAAAAATGTTCAAAATGCGTCCACTTTTTGAATTTTTATCCAAAATGGCTGGCTAACGCACTTGACCTTTAGTTTAGGACACTAAACCAATCTAATAGATTAATTTTTTCAAAGGTTATCGCGTACACAGACTGATGATGCTCATGTAAATCAAAAGTTTTTGACCAATCGTCACCAAATTTGGCACACATATTCTTTGGGCTCCCAAACATGTCGTAAGAGTTGGGGGTGGGCATGCAATGGGTTGTGGCACATGGGGAAGGGAGCACAGATGAAGTTTTTGACCAATCAGCATCAGATTTTTCACAAATATTCTTTGGGCCCTCGGTCAGATCGTAAAAATATTGAAGCATGATGGTGTGTAGCGGAAGGGGGTATAGTTTTTGAAATATATAAAATCAAGAGACCTAAAACGTATGATCTTCATAAGAGTCAAGATTTCGATAATTAGCACCAAATTTTTCACATATATTTATTGGGCTTCAAGACAGGTCGTGAGAGTATGGGGGGGGGGGGG
>NC_046658.1:34684999-34704759 GCF_010883055.1 Belonocnema kinseyi
TGAAATGGGGGGGGGGGGTGCAGTTTTTGAAATCTAATTAAGAAATTTCAAATGATTGAAGTCGTTTTGCAGGCTACGTTTGAATTTAACGATTGATTTTAAAATTCTAAATATTGAATTCAATGACTGGAGTATAATTTTTATAATTAAAAACAATGAACATTTTCTGTACTTCAGCAAATTTAAAAAGTGATTTGCAGATTTCGGAAACTGAATTGGACACCTTAAATACAATGTTTACAATCAAAATTCGAACAATACAGTTTCGATGTTCTGCATTCAATCATTTATTTCTATTTAACTTCCTAAGAGTTTTTTTTCAAGTTCATGCCTGTAGTATGGAATATACAGCTTTTTGAATTTTCTTTAAAAATAAAAAATTCAAATTTTGACAGCATACAGAATAATGGAAAATCCAAAAATGACATTTTTTTATGCAACATTTTCATATTAATTCAAAGATTCTCAAATATATTAATGCATTTAAAAAAATAGTATATATATATATAGTAAGGACGTTTACTATGTAGTCATAGGGAATATAATTATATAAACTCTAGCATACAATGCAACCCGTTTTGCATTTGTGTAATGCAAAAAAGTACTATATAGGCGATTTTAATTCGGTTTCCAAATCTCCCGCGCTCGAGACGTTGCGCCGATTGGTCAAAGGCTTCGAGACTCAGAAGACGTAAGCAAAATATACGTATAACCAAATTCTGAAAAAAGGTTATGTTCCCCAGGATTCTTTCTCGGGACGTGGTTTCTTTGGAAAATTTTTCTTAAATCTTTGTTTGCGAAATCTTTTTTATTCGTTGAAATCATTGAATTATTTGAAATTTATGATTAGTAGAAAAAATCTTCTAAAATGTTTTGAAACCTTTTCAAATGTTTTAAAATCGTTGAAAGCAGGTGAACTGTAACCTTTTCAAAATCTTTGAAACCCTTTACATCTTTTAAAAGTTTAAAAATCTTTGAAACATTTTAAAATCTTTATTAATGTTTTGTAATATGGTATATATTCAAAAACCGTGTGGTGAAACTCTTGAAAATTCCGTTATATGGCCATGGCTCTTTCTAATAGACCTTTTTATTCTAGACGTCGGCAGTGCGCACGTGTCGAAATTTTACGTCATTTCCGTATTTTGCGAACAGTTTTGTGTCGAAATGTATGAAAAATTTTGTTGATGAAAACAAAAACAAAAAATTAATTTGTATAAAATAACACGATATTATATTTTCTACTTCTCTTTTTCAAGTTTGGACAATAAAAAGCCATTTGTTAGTGATTTCCTGGTATAAGGAATGTACTAAAAAATTTTCCTTCTTTCATATAAACTGGTTATAAATACATAAATATAATAGTTTTGCGTTCTCAAGTGAAAGTATTAAATAGACTTTATTTTCATCACAAAATTTAGGATGTTCGAAACCCCGATAACAATGCTTCGTTTAATATTTAAGCAAATGTTATCAAAGAAATAAAATAATAATACCTGCCAAACATAACCTCAACTAACCTTTCTACTGAATCACTTTTTTTCCTTTTAAAGATCGTTTCCTATATTTTATCCATCCTTTAAGCTGTTTAACACTGCGCTCTTCCACCGATTTGTGCAGTAATTTTGCTCCTGGAACATCATCTTCAGTGATTTTTTTCGGATTTTTAAACATTTTTTTGAAGACGACAGATGTCAACAAATGTTAATAATGGGCTTGCTCGCCACACTTTTCGCACTGTTATCGCAGTTTTTTCTGAATATACTTAAAAAATTGTTGTCTTTAAACTCTGATTTATTTACACATTTATCTTTCGTTGTTACTTTTATTTACAATATATTGAAGATTTCAGCTAATGATTTTCATAATTTCTAAGTCAAATATCACAAAAAATGTATACTTTAACATTCTATAGTAGTGGAGACGAAGTTTTCAAGGTCGCTGAACACCCAGCTTATAAGAATAATTCGCTGCTTCTTACCTCTCATCATTTGAATCTCAGATTCATCGTTGCGATTTCTATAATCATCCGGATTACAATTTTCGTTGCAGTTAGTCAAAAGCGTTTGATTCCCATATTTTATTAAATAAGTAAAATAACAGATTTTATCACCAATTGATTACGTACAATCTGCAGATATTCACTTTATTTAATTAATTAAGATGGAAGTACAAAATGATTTTGATACTTGTCAAACGTCAAATATCACTCACGTACCGTTACATTAGTGAAAACCAACTCCGATTTTCAAGAAAGTATTTAATACACGTCCCGAATGTATTTATGAACAATTTTAATGTCGTGGTAGATTTTTTTAAATTCGTAACTAATTATTTATTTGAAATGCGTGGTGAATCCTGAAGAACATAACCTTCTTTCAGAATTTGGTTATACGTATATTTTGCGCAAGCCTTCTGAGTCTCGAAGCCTTTGACCAATCGGCGCAAGGTCTCGAGCGCGGGAGATTTGGAAACCGAATTAAAATCGCCTATATAGTACTTTTTTGCATTACACAAATGCAAGACGGGTTGCATTGTATTCTAGAGTTCATATAATTATATTCCCTATGACTATATAGTAAACGTCCTTACTGTAAGGCTGCACAGTAGACCGTATGTGTAAAGTTTAAATCATAAAACAACATTGGAAATGAGAAAATTCAATTTATGGAAAAACGACAAAAGTTTCAATAAAATGTTAAATAACAAAGTTTTTTTTAAATAATGCGCATTTTCTTAAACAGAAAATGAAACTTCGTCTGCTGCGAAGCGCGAGATACATATATTATCGAGCGCAAAGCGCGAGAACCAACAGTCGCGCAAACTTGTTTTTAGATAGTTTATATAATTTTATAAACTTGGTTTTTTTTCAAATAAATTTTTGGTTGAAGCTTCAACGCATTATCTATAAAAACAGATATTTCATCACATAAAAACAACGTAATCTTCAAATGCATGCATCCATGTTCACGTAAACTCCATATATATACATCCCAAAATCAAAAAATCCTTACTGAATATATGATCCATACATTTCATAACTCTTTATAGGCGAGTAAACGAAGCGAAACGAGGGGGCTTTTTTTAAAGAAAAAATCAGTTTAATATTGTAAGTTGGATTGGGTTTGTTGGTTTGTTAATGAAAAATATTACTTACTCTATGATAGAAGTACTCCATTATTATTTTACATTTATTCAGAGTTTTAGGAGGAGGAATATGATCAATAGATTGCCCAAAATAAATATGAATCAAATGTAGGCAATTTGTTTCTAATTTGTTTATTTTTAAATATTCGGGGTCGATTTACTCGTCTTAAATAAGCAGTCAAATATTGATGAATATAAATTATTAATAATTATTGTTCGAGTTGCAATATGGCGCCGGTGTGAGCAACACGTGTCTCTCTTGCTGGAAATGAATTTATTGATTTGACTCAGAGTCTCAAGAGCTAAATTTTTTCTTTGGCTATTATCCCGCTCCTTTTGTACTGTGACGCCTTTTTGGATGAGTTTTTGTTCGTGTTTTTCTGATTTTCTGACAGAATTCTGAACGGTTTTGTGTCTTTCTGAGGAACTTGTGGTCTTCGACAGACATCTTTATAAATTTCGCGCTACCCCTCAGGTAGTGTGCGTGATTTGTCCAGGCTTAGCGCGCTGGGTTCGTGTATGTGTGTGTGTGTGTGAGCTGACAGCTATTATCGATCGTTCTTATCTCCACCTTTGAAAGTAGCTACTATTTGCAAAAATGAGTGGCGATTCAAATACGCTGAAACTTTCAAATTCCATCAAAGCCGACCCAGACGAAACCAAAACGGACGTCAAACTTTAAAAACGGACACAGCTCAATTGAAGTCCGATTTTGATGCTCTAAAGATCGAATTTGGCACATCCAAAGCACAGTATAAAAAGCTGAAAGAAAGTCATCAGGAATTAGAGGAAAAGTGTGGTTAACTCAAGCGACAGGTCGACTTTCTTCAGCGACAAGTCTGCTTATGCAATGTTTTGATTCACAACCTATCGGACGATGAGGAATGTAACAGGGACCTCTTGTCATTCGTTCTTAATATTCTCACTAAAGCTGATCTCTCACTGAATGAGTCGAACATTGACACCATTTATCGTCTGGGGAGAACGCAAGGCAGCAGGCCCGTCCTGGTGCGATTCAGTTCTAGCAGATGGAAGCAGGAGGTTCTCAACAAACGCGCAGCTTTCAAAGAGTTAAACCTTTCTGTCACACTTAACAGATCCCCAAAGAAAAGGCAAGAGCGAAAAGCCCTATATCACACTGCCACCAATCTAAAGAATGCAGGTAACGGATGGATCGAATAACTCCCTGGACTCCTTTATAGGTAAAACTGCTTGAAAGCCGGAAAAGTCTCAGTCTAAATATCAAAAACCTACTAGGCCTGGTAAGGTTTAGCAAGTTTCAGCAGAGAAAGAAGTCGCTAATCAGGATGTCATATCTCAATCTCGTAAGGGCAGCAATCTGCGCATCTTTTTCCGGAATACTCACGGCCTTTCGAATTTTTCTGATATCGCAAATTACGTACTCAGCTCGGACATCATCTTCCTCTGCGAGATATGGGAAACTTTAAAGAATTTAGAATCCCCTATTTGGATCCCTGATCACACCGCTATTGTAAGAAATGCACAACGTTCTACTAGAGTCGGCCACACTAGTGGGGATTTAGTAATTTTTATAAACAAAGATGTATTTAACTTTGATATTTTATTAATTTCTCCTGCATGTATTTTTGTTAAATATTGGCGGAGGGCATTTCAATTTATTGTGGGTAATGTTTATTTTAAACCATCTATGGATGCGAAGCTGCTCGAGCAGACTTTTGAGGAGGACCTTTTCGGGGTTATATCGGATTATCCAGATTTACAAATGTTTTTAGGAGGCGATTTTATGCTCGTATCGGCATCCTAAATAACCTGGAAGGGTTATTCCTCTCCGAAAATTCTGCAGCATTGTATAAGCGAAAATCATTGGACTCTAAAGTCAACGCAAGGGGGGGAGGTTCTTGTTAAAATTCTTTAGATTGGTGAGCTTATGATATTAAATGTGAGATTCCCTAAAGATTTTCCAGGTTTTTACACTTTTCTTGGATTTTAGGGTATGAGTGTTAACGATCTTGTTGCGTGTAACATTGGCGCAATAGGCCTGATTTCTAATTTTGAAGTATTTCAATTGCCTACGTCATCCGATCATCTTCCGGTTCAGTTTGATATTTTGTATTTCATACAGATGGGCACAAGTGTAAATAGAGACTCATTTTTATTGTGCAATAAAAGAATTTGGAATGAAAACCGCAAATGTGACTATATACATGAAATGTCTATTTCTGATAACTCTGCGTACTCCAATGGCGAAATAAATATTCTAAATAATAATTTAATTCTCACAATCTCATCTGTTGCCGATAAGTTGAATGTACTCGCAAAGCCTGAATAGCATACTCCAGGAAAGAAACCTCGGGATGATAAAGAATGTACATTCACGCGCCGTAGACTTAGACAATCTTTAAATGTCTTTAAAAGGCCGGGTTTTGTCGAATATGCACTGCTGAATTCACTAGCGGCTTTTAATAATTCTAAGGATTTTTGGGAAGCGGTCAATAGATTCAGACGGTGGTCTCCTTCGACTAACAATGTAAGCATGCATGCATGGCAAGACCTTATTTCTTCTCTTTATCCGATTGAGGCTCCCATTTGCATACAGTGGATTGTAAACAAACACCCTTTATTGGACTGTGATATCTCGATTTATGAAATTAAAACGTCTTTATTGAAATGTAAATGCAATAAAGCGCCGGGCATACATAAATCTGACCCTCATAATTACCGAGGAATTGCCCTTATAAATACTATTATTAAATCTTTTCTCAGATCATTTTGACGAGATTGATTGCGTGGGTCAACGAGGTAAACATTCTCCCAGAAAATCAGGCCGGCTTCAGGCCTGGAAGAAGTTGTATTGATCATATTTATTCCCTAACTTCTTTAATTCAAATCCATTTGTCTATCCCAAAGCGAAGAATCTTTGCTTTTTACATGGATTTCAAAAGGGCTTTTGACTCAGTAAACCACTCCTAGCAAACTCCTAAGGATAGGCATGTCCACTAAACTTATACGAATTATAAAAAATCTCTATAATAACGCTAACGTGTCTATTCGCACTTGCGAGGGTCTGACTTCGTCCGTAAAGGTAACTTGTGGGGTGCTTCAAGGTGAGATCCTTAGTCCTCTCCTTTTTGCACTTTTCATATATGATCTACAAGAGTACGTACGAAATCACGGTATTTATGGAATTTCAATAGGTCATTCATGTGACGTATTGCCCAATACTGTATGAGCAATTCTTTAACGGTCAACAAAGCAAAATCAAAAGTTATGGTACACCACAAAGGTCGGCCATGTGAATACAAATTCTTCTACGCACAGGCTCAGCTGGAGGTATTGAGCGAATTTGTATATCTCGGTGACAACACATCAGACTCAGGTCTTTTTTATAAAGAGCTCATGAAAAGAATGTATGCTGATAATATTTCTATGGGTGCTGTTCAAAGAATTTTATATGCATCTAAATCTAATGCCTGGAAAACTAAGACGACCCTTTTTATAGACTCACATTTAGTGTTTTTATTTAAGCGAAAGAAGTCTGGGGAGTAAGGTACTTTGATTCAATTGAGAAATTACAGTCCTCTTTCTTTAAGAAAATACTAGGCTTGCCAACATACACGCCGAATTTTCCCCTCCGCTTAGAGACATGTAGATTACAGTTAGCTTATTATATGGGTACTTCCCCGCTATTGGGAAACTGGCCTGTATAAAACTGTCCGAGCATTTTTTTTTTTCAAATAAAAAACAAAGCTGGTCTAAGGTAAAGATAATGGTTTGTTCAGGATTTATAAACGATTTTGTGAAAAGTCGCGACAGGGGACTGACGCATATACCAGGGGACTGTCTTTGTGAAGTAAAAACTACATGTTATCACTGATTGACTATTTTCATTGTTTTTTATGCTGGAAAAATGTCTTGTGATAAGAAACATTTATGTACCTGAAGTTCTGAAGGTTCAAATGAACGAAATATTTTCCCCCAATTCTATTTTAGCCATATTTATAGTTTACAAAGTAAGCAGAAAAAAACTGTTCATTTGAACGTTCCGAACTTCAAGCACATGAAACATTTGAGAATTAGCGTTCCTACTTTGAGGATCCAACAGTTCGAATCACGTACATTTTAGACACATAATAATACAAACCATTTAGAATATTTTAAGATGTTAATTTTGTTTGTCTACTTGGTAATAATCAATATTATTAAAGTATTGATAAATTTATTAATTAATTAAATCAATATTTTAATAATATTGATTATGACCAAGCAGACAAACAAAATTAACATCTTAAACTATTCATTAATTTTCCTGGTCAAAAAACCCTACATTAATAATAAAATTATTTAGAATAATTATTAGTCTACATAATATCAGTTACATTTTTTTAAAAGAAACATTAATTGCCTTTAAACCTTAAATTATTTCTTAAACATATTTATGGGGACCCTTAATTTATAAAATACTCTATCCCCTTTCATTAACAAGTTGGGGCTAGGTAACTACTCTATGATTTCTTGTTTAGCTACGTCGGAGACATCCTTGTAATCCAACCTAATCATTTGTTTAGAAGTTACATAACTATTCGTAGATTTTTTTACATTTTCACATTCAAAATCTGTGAAAACATCTTTGACTGTCAGTTTGGTGTTCTCTTGATATGTCAAGCCATATCTCAAGATATGTCGAATTTTGAAATGTTCGCATGTATCAGAATCGCAGAAACAACTCAAACTGCTCATTGTTGGTATTGTTAAACGAACTTTTCCACTCATTTGATGAACTTTAAGGGTGTCATTGAAAGTCTTTGTGTTAAATACTTCTCATTGTCTTAATACCTTCATAGTCAATAGTGCTTATAATAATTCCAGGTAACTTTTCCTGAGTCGCTCTAAGAATTTTTCCATCGATTATTTATCGACGTAAACTAATGTAGCAACATTTTTTATATTTGGAAGTTGTTTTGGTAGCTTTGTAGCCAAAATATGAAACATGGGTTTGTTGCGACAATGGGCTACGGGTCCGGTGCTTGAATAGTGAAGGCACTTGATATTCGGGACAAAGCTTTCAGAATAGGTAGCAAATGTGCCAAAATAGCAGTTATGGAATGAGATGTGTTTAAGAATGCTATGCTATACGACTTAGTCATATTTTCTAAGTAGAGTATAACAGTGTGAAGAGCAATTTATACGAGATAACCTTTAAAATGAACGGGTTGAATTTTTGAGATGTATTTGCCGGCATAATTTTGAGAAAAATCCATGTGTATTAAAGCATCACCATTAGGAATGTTTTTCTTTAGAGTATTTATTACATTAAACTGGTGAACAATATTTCTTTCGCGGGACAAAAATGTATCTAAATCCTCATTCAGTTTTCCTATGAGTTGACGTGGCTGGATGATCAACGTCTTTTACAGATATTTTGTTAATTGAAGTGGTATTTTATCTTTGGGGTCTATGAACTCTGGTTTTTGAGCCATCCAATTTTGGAAATGCAAGCGTTTGTTGCCAAATTTTTTGTTAACAAGAGTTTTATTGATACACTTTTGACACTGTCTGGATAAATAGTGTACACTGTAGCGATCACAGCACATCTCAATCAGCAGTTTCTGATAACTATTGATGGCTATTCTCTCTTTCTTTGTAAGATTGACTTCCTCGTTAATTGTTTTTTATTAGTAGGATACATTGTTGACCATCAGGTCCTTTGGAAATTATTAATTTGGTCAGTCCCCTGGTACTTCCATCAGTCCCCTGCCTCATTCTGTGACAGGGGACTGACGCCAGGGGACTGGGTAATACCACAAACGTCGAGGCTATCACAAATACTAATAAAGTATTATTAATTGACTTGCAGGAATAATTATCTGTCCACCTTGAGTATATGAAATACCGAAAGCTGTTAATTTAATTTCGAAAACAAAGTATAAATTTACTCGCCAGGGGACTGCCTCAACAGCCGGCTGAAGCACTTGTTTCAGCGTTAACGTCGAGAAATAACCTAACAGAATAGCATATGAACGCTATCTGTTGTACACCAGGACAAACTTCAAGTTGGAAACGTTCCGTTTAACGCAAAAAGATGAATTTTTGTTGCACATAGAACGATTAAAATAATTTTCAAGTTGAACCAGGGGACTGACTACGAAAACTGAGGGACAAAATTAAGCTCAAGTTTTTAAATATTTAATATTAAATTTTTAAAATATGTGCCACAGAAATTTATCTTCCATTATCACACCATTTAAAAATTGTAATATAAATGCCATTTTTATTTTAATTTAATGTGAAAACTTTAGCTTTGATTGTGATTCTTAGCTTGCGACACGCAAGGGGACTGATTTTTAATGTACTTAAAAGGAGATTACACAATGTGTATTCTTAATTTTGACGGTTTACGCAGTGGTTTATTAAGAACCATTAATAACCTTCTATTTTTATTATCAATTTACAAGAAAACGTTTTACATTATATGTTTAATTTGCCCGGGACACTGATTTTCCTAATAGTAGAGAAGTACCCATATATTTAAGTCAGCGCTGAGATGGTTGTCGAGGTTGTTGGGTATGCCTGATGATGGGTATCCTAAAAGATGTTTTCTTAAATTGAAGGCAATTTCCTTAAAACCTGATTGCAACCCGAAGTATAACTGGGCTCTCCAGCTCAAAAATATGTTCACTCTATGTAACTCGGAGAAAATGTGGCTTGACTTGGATTTTACGTCGCTCATTTAAAATATGAATGTTTTTCTAAATAACTTTTCTGATTATCTCTGGTGTTCCGACTATAAAAGATCAACTTAGACTTCTGGGGTCTATTAGGAGTTGCATACGTTTTGGAGAATATAAATTTACTTATGACTCTGCTAGACTCGGTCCTATATGCAACCTGTCAGTATCAAAAGACCTTTATCATTTGCTGGCTGTTTGCCCTGCCTGTTCTGACTCAGGAATATCAATCTTAGGTCACCCAGAAACTACGAACGTTAACAGCCAGTATTGGCTGAGTCTGTTAAACTCTAATTGCCCACACGAGCTGCGCAAAGTTGCATTGTATGTCCGGCAGATTCTACAAATAGAGCTTTCATTTTGGAGACGTGACTGTCTTGACAACCTTAAACAATTTTTTCGCTTGTACAATTTTTGTAAGTTACTTCTTTTATTCTGCTTCTTAATCTGGTTGCACATGATTACTTTTTGTCTATATTTGTATCTTGTCTTGTTACGCATTTATATTGATCTTAGTTCGAAAAAACAAATTATTGAATAATAATTATCAATATTATTGTTCCTAATTAAAAATTTTGAAATGCATGGATTAAAAATTTAATACTTTGGACTGAACCAATATTATTAATTCAGTTAAAGCGTTTAATTACAAAATACATCATAGTTGAAGCACCTTTGGAATGCTTCGTGCCAAAAACATTATTGATATGATTTTTTTCGGATACAAAGAACGCGTTTAATAGACGTGAAATGTTAGCGAGAGAAGAAAGGAGATGCAAAAATTATTATTTTATTTCATTCCCCTTGAAGTATTAATCTGAATTATTTCATGGAATGTTAATAATTTGCTGTTCTTGTCAGATTATCTTCAAAATTATTATTTTACAAATTGTCTTTCTATATAAACAACAGTAGATATGAATCACAGAAGTATTTTGGAGGAAGTTGCACAAAATGTTTAAATTCACTGTAGAGCTTGATTATAAGCTTAATTTTAATCAGATTGTTACTGAATTTTAACACGATCATTGGAGCACCTTTGGAATGCTTCGTGCAAAAATCAGTAATGATATGATTTTTTTCTAATACAAAAAAGGCATTTAATAGACTTGAAGTGTTAGCGGGAGAACAAAAGATTCTCTTACAAAAATAGAAATTACTGTGCTTGACTGTACTAACAAGCCCGTTACTCTCTCGCTTGCACTCACGTATTTGCTTTGGCGGAAGAAGGATGCTGATAGTCGCCTGTGGCTATATGACCGTGGTCGCTTCATGCCCTGGGAAATGCAGTTTGAAGGGTGCCAGACATATGGGAAGAGTTGGAATTACTTACGATGGGTGCAGTATGTTTTCTACTGTTTAAAGAAAAAAGTGGGCCTGCAGTAAATACATCGTTATTACGCCCCCCCCCCCCCCCCCCCCCCCCCCCCCCCCAGAATCAATTTCTTATTTTCCGAGAGTTTTGACACAGGTTCAGAAAAAGGCCGTTTTTGATATCAGAAAATTATTTAAATATTTCGAAAATTTACAGATGCGTTGTAAAGATATGAGGAAGGTAAATGAGAAAGTCCCTACTTCGAGAAATGATAGCAACTTGTTCAAATTAAGCGTTGAAAATGATCAATATAATTTTTAGTATTAAATAAATAATATAGCTGCAACAAAATTATCGATTGTGCGCGGTAGTTTACCTTCATCCAAGCTCGAAACAATAAACTGCACTCGTTTTCACTCAGGCAATCGCTCACAAATGTACAAGTAATAAACTTCCAAAAATTTTCAAACTTTTCAATTTTCCGGGCAAACTATTCACTTTATGGCAATGTATTATATAACCTTTTTTATTCAGAAGAAGATTTAGAGTGTTTTATTATATAAATATTTTTGCTCTAAAAACAGCCGTTTCCAAGGAAAATCCGAAAGCATAAAATAAGCCGCCATATTGGAATATGGCGACTCGAGGGCCCCCCACCTCAATTTAATGAATTTTGGGAGGCGTTTCAAGGCTCCCTAGAGAAGCTTCCAGACTTCGGCAATGCCCGACTCGCATTATGACCTGCCAAGGTTACTGTAATATATGCTCCCACTCCTATTATTTCTTAATCTTTATTTATCCTAATGATGATAATATAAATATTCGCATGCATTGCACTCCCTTCTTCTAGTTTCTTTTAATAATCTAAGGACTCATTTTATATATAAGTCTATTATTAATAAATTATTATATCTACTATTTACAAGGCATTTACAGTTTAAGTGGGATTTGCTAATTTCGCTTTAATTCTATCAGATCGCCTGACCTTTTTCTCCACTTCTTCCTCAGTAATAGCGTTAATTGAGTTGGTAACAATTTCGCCTTTCTCAGTTTGATCTACATGTCTCTTTTGAATTTTTCCTTCAACATCGATTGCATATACTACAGCTGATAATCTGTCTACCACCTCTCCCCTCGCCCATGATCCGTCACTAGCATTTCCTTTATATTGTCTGATTCTAACTAATTCTCCAACTTCAAATGCGATTTTTCTGTTACCTTTTTTATTTTTAATCGTACTTTCTTGCTTTCTTTTTGAATGTTCATCGACATCCGGTCTCAGTAGATCCAATCACGATCTTAATTCTCTTTTTAGCATCAAAGATAAGGGCGTTAAGTCTGCTGTGCAATGAGGTGCTCTTCTATAACCAAAAAAAAGCTCAATATTGCAACTTGAATTGAATTTCCGGCTTCAATTAATCTCTTTACACCTCTTTTAAATGTCTTTACTATATTTTCCGCGGCACCATTACTAGCAGGATGATAGGGTAGTGAGCGGGCGTGTCGCACGCCGTTTCCAGATAAGAAATTTTCAAAAATTTCGCTGCTGAGTTGTGGGCCATTATCAGTATGTATGTGTTTAGGTAGACTGAATTCACAAAAAAGTCGTTTTAATTGCATAACGGTAGTTTTAGCATCTGTTGAGGGCATATAAAAGGCTTCCACGGTCGTTCTGGACGTGACCATATTTGCAACGGTACTTTTGGTACTTTTTACAATTTTTAATTAATGTCTCAATCTCGTAATCAATATTAGGCCACTAAACATAGGAACGAGCTAAGCTTTTAGTAATTATAATTTTACGCAAGACCAAATATCTTTTTGTCTCTTTTTTAACTATTTCCCAATGCATTTTAAAATTTAAATCCGTTATGTAATTACAATATTTCACTATTTCCAATTCTCGTGAAGGAGACCCTTTTTTGGACCAAAAATATGAATAAGTGGTTTGTGGTCAGTTTTGAGTATAAATTTAGTACCATAAAGATAGATGTAAAATTGTGTAACTCCGAAAATAATTGCTCCCGCTTCCCGATCAATGGGAGCCCATGCCCTTTCTGACTCTGATAATGTCCTCGATATAGAAGCAATCGGTTTTTCTAATCTATCGATTACATGTGATAATACAGCAGCCATCTCTACAGCGGAGGCATCGCATTCTAAAACTAGTGGCAAGTCTGGGTTGAAATGTACCAAAACACGTGTGCTGCTAATTGCCTTTTTAACATCTTCAAGTGCTTTCTGACATTTGTCATTCCATTCAATTCGACCTTTTTTTAATTAATCATATAAAGGTTGTAACCTCGTAGATGAATGAGAAAAAAACGTGAATAAAAATTTACTAAGCCTAAAAAAGCTCGTAATTCTGTGATAGTTGTAGGTGCCGGTGCTTCCACAATGGCGTTTATTTTATCATCAGTTGGTTAAACTCCATTTTTATCTATTCGAAAATCGAGATACGTTATTTCATTTTTTTAATGCACATGTTTGTTTTCCTAAAGTTAATCCGCATGCCTGCAATTGAGATAAAACTTTTTAAAGTCTTTTTAAATGATCTTCGTCATTTTTACCTGTTATAATGATATCATCTCGAAAGAACCAGACACCCTCAATACCACCTAATATCGCCGCAAAAAATGTGAGGAGGTTCGAATAAGAACCATACGAATCCTTTAATTTTTCTTAATAAAATGGTGTTTCTGTAATTTGCGTAAAAAATTCGTTCCGAGCTATTTAGCAAAATACCAGTAAAAGTGCTGTCGCGAGGCCCATTGTTAAGACACCTAAACTTTTACATGACCCCAGAGCTAAGAATATGTTGGAAAAAAAATTTAAAAAATGTTGGAGTGTCCTACAACATGTTTGGAATACAGTAGAGGCCTTAAAATTTAAAAATGTCAGTTTTGCAAGGATTTTTGTTGAATGTTTTTATTTAGGAATTAAATTGAGCTATCGCTCTGTTTAATGACTTAAGATGTGTGGTAATGTACCCTGATTCCTATTTTGTCCACAAAACTGAATAAAAATTATATTTTCGCGATTAAAGTCACTCAGAATAATCTAGAGTTCAACGAGGCGAGGCGCGTGCCACATGAGTAGAAAGAAGTGCAGAAAGCAACAATTCAGCTCGGGAGTGGACTTTTTTTTATCATTAAATAGTGATTTTGATTTTAAAGTATGTTTTTTACCTGTCCTCAAAAAATCATATATTGTTGTTTATTTAGTCCTGTTTTGCCTCCCTTTAAATACCTTTTAAACATGAACATAAATGTTGAAGCCGATTAAAAATTATTCGAATACGTTCGAACTAAACTGCAATTATGATATATTCTAAATGGATATTAATTTTTCTTAAACTTTTAAAAAAATGCGTTTATTTTTTATTGTAAAAAGTTAGAGCTAGTACTTCATCCGAACTACAGGAATGGCTGTCATTTCTTGGCAAACTGTGTTGATCCAGATTTCAGTGATATTCACATTATATTGTGATTGAAAACGTTCAAAATCCTAAATAAAATCAGTATTAATTTTTCCCTTTCTATACATGGATTGAAGAAAATATATTAATATTGTACATATATTGAGGTTCATAATCTTTTAATACTATGTGCAATTACTTTGAAAAAACCAACCATAATGAAAGAACATTTTAAGCTTCGAATAAAAGTATGACTTGTTTAATTATTGCTTCACTATCTGAGACAATTTGGACGTGGAATTAAGAGTTTTATAGGTTGTTTCTCGAACCGCATCTTGATCTCGACTACTGCTCAGGCTATAAATACTGCGCTTATAATAAGCTTCGAGTCAATCTCGCACTACTCTTCGTAGAGTGAGATATGAATGTTTTGTTAAAGGCTTGGTTAATAGTATTATCAACAAGTTACTTTTTGCATTACATTTACCAGGCTACCAGTGCTGTCGACCTGGTACTCAATTAGCTAAAGGATTAAACTGAGGTGATCCAAATGTAAATCTGCTCGACGCTGTTTGCAAGGAGCACGATATTGCTTATTCGAAAAATCGTATATTGAAGTAATAAACGCTGCTTATCAAACACTAGCTGACAAAGCGTGACAACGAGTTTTTTCTAAAGACTCTGGTTTTGGTGAAAAAGCAACTGCATTAACTATAACTAAACTCATGAATGCCAAATCAAAACTCGGTATGGGACTGAGGAAGAAGAATAAAAAATTTTTTAATGAGTAGTGCTGAGTAAGATTGTAGACTCAGCTGAAAAATCTATAATCCCCAGTAGTAATGCTCAACTCGCCATTACGGATGATGTAGAGAGTGCTAGAAAAGCTGCTAAAAAAGCAGTTGGTAGACGTCTGGTGAGAGCACATTTTATTCTACCTATACCCTCGAAAGTTGGTGATGCTTTACCTCTGATTCCAATTTTCGCTAGACTTAGAGCATTTGGCACTCTTGCTGGTGGAGAAGCTGGTGTAGCAAAGGCGATAAACGCCGCAAGCGTGGCAAAAAAGCGAATATCAGAAGCTCATCGTCATAGTACAAAAATGGAGAAAATAGCTCTTGATTAAGGGTTACACTTGAAACTTTACAGAAAAGGGTTAGGTAATCTTAAACCACCGTCTGATCTTTTCAAGTATCTTGGTGCTTGTAGCTTCATAAAATACAACCATGAAAGATATGAAGAATTTAATAAATTTTGAGTGTGGTCATTTATGCCTTAAGTTCTTGTGTGGGCAACTTAATACACCAAGCAAATATTCTCTACTATATAATAGCAAGTAACTACCTATTAGGAAGCTGTATACAGGAAGACATCATCATTTATGAATCATTAACTCTGCCTATTTCGGGTTACTCATCAGTGCTTGAATCAGAATGTCGTGTTCTTTCTGCTAACAAACTATATGCATCAGATCTACCAGTAGCCATTCTCAAAGTAAATGCTCTCAGAGTTCAGTGTAATTTTACAACTGGGGCATATATTAAAAATCGCAAAGTTCACACAATTCATGCATTCTTTCCAACTATTCTTCCAGGACATAAGATCGTTGAAGTACCATCACATGTCATTTACCTTCCGATCGCCGTGAACACAATACATCATATTCAGCTCCGCATAGTAGATCAAGACGAAAACTTGGTGAACTTTAGAGAAGAGACTATAACAATTCGATTGCACGTAAAATCAATGTGATGGGGTTTGTTTATAATCGTAAAGTAGGTGGAAGTTATATAAGCAAGCCACCATCTAGCTCCAGTTAGCTATGATGAATCTTTAGCACACTATGAAATTCATTCTCATCAGCCTTATGCTTCGTCATCATTTAACAATAGTGATGAGATTCGAATTTTAAGGCAACATCAAGGTTTATATATTCTTCCAAGTGAAAGCTCATTTCATGTACATGAAAGACTTGTAAATTCCGATGGAACTAATGTAACAGTTACATCTTTGGTTGGCAATGCCATCTGGTTTTTATTTAATGAAATTCATTATGAATTGAACTCTGTTGAGATAGAACCATGAAAAAATGTCGGACTTACCAGTACCATGAAAGGATACGCTTCTCTAACTCCTAATCAAGTTAATTTTGCTGAGAATACAGGCTAGTCTCATGCAGATTTAAGTTTCAGAATTATAAATGAAGATGGTTACTTTGATTTAACTATACCACTTAGCATGATCCTCGGCTTTCTTGGAGATTATCAAAAGATCATTGTGCATTCTAAACATGAACTCATCTTAACAAGATCATATACTGACTTAAATGCTTTAATGTAAAATACACGAAAAAATCCTGAAGAATTCAGAATTTTACTTAATAAAGTGAAGTGGATGGTTCCCTACTTACTTGCTGGAAATCGTCACAAGCTACAATTGTGGAAATTCATTGAAAAGGATCCACTCATAACACTGAATTTTCGAACGTGGGAAATGTATGAGTATCATCTGATTCATGCTACACAGAAACATGTGTGGACTGTGAAAACTTCAACACAGATAAACCACGATATATTATTTTAGCTTTTTAAACAGATAGGAAAGATCAACGTAAAAAATATGCCAATATTTTCGATCATTGCCGCATCACAAACGTAAAACTCTTCTTAAATTTCCAATATTATCCGTACGGTATTCAATCTAAATTTTGATCAAAATCAAATTGCTCTATTGTATGAGATGCATGCTAATTTTCAAACTTCATACTATAGGAAAGAGCCTGAACCTCTACTAAAAAAAGAGACCTTCAGGAAATATGCTCCACTAATTCTTATTCATTGCTTAAAACAAAACCAGTTTCTTAAAGAGGCTTCAGTGAATGTGGAAATCTATGGCTGACCTGCAATTACCATGGAATAAACTGGAGTGCTGGTAACGTACCTACGCAGAATAAAGACCTATACTTCGGATTTATTAGCAAGTGCACGTACAGTATATCTGAAAAGTATTGGAAAAGAAAATATGGATAGAAAATTATATATGCAATGTACAAAATCTAGAGAATTTTAGCTTCCCTTTTATAAAAAAAACTTTAATTGAAATCATGTATGCTCACATCACACTCAACATATTAACCACTGTGCAGTAAATAACGTCATGATTCTAAGAAAATGGATTTTGAATGAATCATCAATGAGGCATGTGTCGACAAATAAAGCTGAAGATATGTAACACTACACTTACAAATTTTCATAATCAATGTGAATTCTATATTAAAAAAAAAAACTACGTTAAGATTTTTTTTAGTAAAACTAGGTTCGGGTTTTTCAATGAATACGTGCTATCATATGGAAAGAAATAAGTGAATATACTTTCTGTTCTATTCTATTACTTGTAATATAAATTATTTTTACCTTAGCTTAATTATTTTTAACTAAATTTAATTCCTTTGATTAAAATAGATAATTCACTTCAATTTTTTTATGTGAATATACTTTCTATCCCATTAGCTTTAGGATTATTTAATTCTTTTTAACTTAATTTAATTTTTTAGTTAAAATAGTTAAGTCACTTCAATTTTTGTTCATAAATATGAGTTTTCTCGTTTCTTGTCTTAGGCGCATGCGCAATAGAGTATATTCACTTTGCGCAGTCTCTAAATTAGAGTGGGAGTGGTGAAGAATGGGGGTAGCTCCCTATATAAACAGAGTTGCTGAGCTATTTTCTTAATTCCAAAGTCTCCGAGGTTGACTGAAGCTTCAACTCGAACAAAACCTCTGACGCTTTATCAGGAGTATGGATCTCTAAAAGATCAACACCGTTGGCCGTATGGAGGGATTCTTGCCGATGAAGCCGTTATCCGAGTTGACTCCTAGACATAAATATTCTGTGACGAAGATCCTAAAGTTTAAAGCAAAGTATGGCTTTAGAATTAGTGTTGAGCTGGATAGTGATGAGCTGGCACGCTCGAGGAGAATCAGGAAGCTGCTTCCACCAGTCAGCTTTATCTGTGATATATTGGTGGAACCTTTAATAATACAGAATTTAAGCATGTATCTCAAATTGTATATCACATGAATCAACAAAATATATTATAATCAATATATATACATACATACACATATGCGAACAAACACACACATTCATACATACATACATGCATTCTGTGACAGGGCATTACAGACCCCACACAAAACAGAATAAAATAAATATTAAAGGTATACTTAGCTGCCTAGTCGCTGGGAAAAGAGCCCAGAGTAGCGAATCAACTTCATGGTATAAATGCCAACCTCGGATGAATTTCACAATTGAATTATTATACTTGTTTAGTAATTGGTAACAAACCTTGTTACCTGTCCCTTTAATCTGGGGGTACTATCCAGTGATCCCAGATCTGAAACGAGATGCGGTCCAATACTATGACAGGGATATGTCCGTGTGAATATAGTAGGAGACGCTGTAAATAACTGAGTTGCGCGCGCAACCCATTTCTCCTCTTCTGAATTTGAAAACTCGAAGATGCACGATTGCCGGTCCGAGCACTTCGTCGATTCTATTTATATATCTATCTGCTAACAGCTAACTGCTTTCAAATAAATTCAGGAGATTGGGATTTTAATATTTCCAGATTTCGATGCTGACGATTCTCATGATTTAAATAGATTGCGCGCCTCTTGATATGCGTATATTTTGAGGTTATGTTATTTCATGTATAAAATATAAATTATATAAATATTAATACTATTATATATATAAATATATACGTATATTGATAATGATAATATTATATTTATGTTATATTATAATAGTCTATTTTTTTATTTGAAGGTTCATCTCTTTCGTTGAAAATACATTTTTGAAACTGACAATCAATCAATACCATTTTTGGTTAAGAAATCATGTGTTTTGTTAAAAGGTCGTCTTTCTTTGTAGAAATTAAATTGTTTTATTGAAAATTTATACTTTTTGATTAAAAATTACATTTTTCGGTTGAATTATGAACTATAAATGTGTTTTGGTTGTAAAAATCGTTCTGTTGTAAATGCAAATATATTGTTAAAAATTAAAATTGTAAGTTCTTCTTCTTTATTCATAATGTGTCCCCTAAGGGTTTACATGACTTCCATTCCTTACAATCTTTCCGTTTACATCTATATATTTTTTACAATCTTAT
>NC_046658.1:34704859-34707482 GCF_010883055.1 Belonocnema kinseyi
GAGCTCCAAGGAGATTATGTTGAAAAATAAAAAAAAATTTACCCAAAAAAAATTGTTTTTATACTTCATTCTAAGGACTTATTGAACTACCCTCGTACTAATTTTTAAAGGTTTAATAATACTAAAGTTACCGGAGTCAAACTATACAGGGGGAACCCGTGTTCCCATAATTAGCACGAGATTGTTTGGCTCGTTCGATGCTAATTTAAGAAATCGTTTATTACGCTTCGCGTACAATTCACTGACGTGATTGATGAGTAGGGAGTGGAAGACCCCATCAGTTAGATTGAATTTTAAGTTTTAATTATCCCCGACAATGAAACACTGAATTTACTTCCGAAAAAGGCAAACCATGATCTTGTCAGAGGTCAGCCACTGACAAATTTCAACGGCTTTTACCTACCATTTCAGTACACGTCGTTTACTTACAATTTACCACTGCTCTGAACAAAGTTAGGAAAGAGGGCCTATCTAGCAACTGTCGATGACCTCGTGTCGTTCCTCTCACCTTTCTTAATTAAACAAATTATTCTCTTGCTTCAATTTTTGGATAGCGGTGGTTGCCTTTCTTTTATCCTTCGAGTGGTTCGTCGAAGCTCAGAGTAACGAATGAACCGACAAAGCGGTGTCTCGGTCAGTAATCCCAGATCTGAAACGAGACGTGGTCCAATACTATGACACGTCTATGTCCTTCTGAATATAGTAGAAGACGATATAAATGCCTGGGTTGCGCGCGCAACCCATTTCTCCTCTTCTGAATTTGAAAAATCGAAGGTGCACGATTGCCGGTCGGAACACTTCGGTGGTTCTATTTATATCTCTATCTGCTTTGAAATAAAATGAAGAGATTGTGATTTTAATATTTCCAGATTTCGATGCTGGGCTGGCGATTCTCATGATTTGAATACTTCGCGAAGCCTCTTTAATGCGTTTATTTTGAGGTTACAATTAAATTGAGGTTTACAATTAAAATTTTGGTTGAAAAATCATATTTTTGGGGTAAAAATTCAGCTTTTTTGTAGATGATACCCTTTTTGACTTTAAAATTAAATAATTTTGTTGAAAGTACATATATTTTGTTGGAAATTGACTTTGTTTGGTAGAAATTTAATCATTTTGGTTGAAAATGTATCATTTTTGGTCAAAAATGCAATTGTTTGGTTGAAATATGAACTGTACATCTTCTTGGGCTTAAAAGTCGATTATTTCACTCAAAGTTGAATTACTTTGTAAAAAAATACTGTTTTTTCAACAAGGATTGATTAAAAATTAATCGTTTTTATCTGGAAATTGAACTATTCAATTTTTTGTTGAAACTTCATCCAGTACATTGTATTAGTTAAAATACTAATTATTAGATAGAAAATTCATTTAATTTGTTAAAAAGTAAACTTTTGGGTTGAAAATTGATGTATTTTGTTAATTAGATTTTTTCCCTAAAATTAAAAAAAAACTACAAAATAAAAAAATTTCCTTAAAATCTTCCGGATTATTTTTTTTTAATTTCTAAATGTTTTCAAATACTCACTTAAAATTTATTTTCCAAAATAAAAAAGCAATTTCAATGTTCTTAGCAATCACAACAATTTTTGTTATTCTTTTTAAATAATGTACAATCATAAAAAACCTTTTTTTTTAAATCTGCAAAAATCTAAATCGTGTTTCAAATTATTTGAAATAATTTCAAGTTTTAAATTAATTCTGAATCTTTTTTAAATTAATATTGTAGCGTTTAACCTTAAAATTCAGCTCATTACAAATTTAACAATTCAAGGCTCAATTGCCTTAAAATCGTCCTGATTGCTTTTATAGCTTTTTTTTTAAATCTGCAAAAATCTACATCGTGTTTCAAATTATTTCAAATAATTTCAAGTTTTAAATTAATTTTGAATATTATTCTAAATTAAAATTGTAGCGTTCAAACTTAAAATTTAGCTCATTACAATTTTAACAAATCAAGGCTTTTTATTTCTAACCACTCTGTTCAAATTTGTATAGTTTTTAATTGTTGTTTATAATGACTTGTCCCAGATCTGAATTTTTTTTTTCAAAAAATCTCTGATCCAATTCAGAAATACATACAATTGCTTTGAAAAAATTTTTAATTCAGAAATATTTCATTTAAACGCCCAATAATTCATACGTATAAAACACAAACTCTTAACACCTTTTAATTTTACAATTTTTTAAATTAAATTATTTTAAAATACGAAATAACCGTTTAAAAATTTTTATGACTTTAAAATTTGAGAGATTTCTGGTTAAAAAATACAAATTACGCTATTATTTTTAAGGTTCAAAATGATAAAAATTCAACAAAATTTCAGTTCGTAACATTAAAAATTGAACAATTAAATTAATTTTTTAACTAAAAACTTTTTTTAAAAAAAGTTACATTGTTTTTATTTTAAGTTGTTCCAGATTAATATTTTTGCATTGTTACTTAGAGATAAAAATTTTAGTTCGCCAATTGAAAATGTTAGAAATTAACTTACTATCAAAATAATTGAATTTTCAACTCAAAAAAAAAGAGAATAACGAATTTCCAACAAAATAATTACATTTTCTACTAAAATGATAAATCTTCAACAACAAAAGAAGTTTTAATTTTTGATTAAAAACT
>NC_046658.1:34707582-34727342 GCF_010883055.1 Belonocnema kinseyi
TGTGGACTGTGACTGCACCATATATCTAGTCGGGAGTGGTGCTGACTGAAAACAGATGATTTGGAGCGATTCGCGCGCCATCTGTTGGTCATTCTAAGGACTATCGGAGCGGTCCGAGCAAAATTTGATTAATCGGTCAAGTCAGTGTAAATTTTGATAGCTTTGGTGAAAGCTATCTGGCGCCCTTAAGGCAAATTTTTGAACTTATCTGCCAGTCCAACTACATAGTAAAATCGATATAAATGACTAATTGGGCAAAAACCAGTTATAACACACACACACACACACACACATATATATACATATACAGGGTATCTAAAAAGTCCCGGGATGGTTGGATATTTCCTCAGGTAAAATATTTTTCAAAAAAGTGAAGGTCATTCTTGAAGTAAATTTCAACGAGGAATTCAATGATGACCTTCATTTTAAACTTGAAGTTGACCTTCATGGCTTTTTAAAGGTCAACTTTGTTTTTTTTAAATGGAAACCCCCTTTTTTTACATCTGTAATGAATAGAGCCGAAAATTCTACGATCAGGTACGGACTTAGGTCATAAGTCAATTGTAACGTTCAAGGTCAGTTAGAAGTTATTTGAAATTAACAAAGTTTTCCAAGAGGTCAGTGTAATTCCTGAAGTAAATTTCAACGGGGAATTCAATGGTCAGCTCTGTATTGATCTTGGTGATGATGTTCAAGGTTTTCTTTAAGCAATATACGTTTAGCATTACCCAGGAACAACGACGTGGACGTAGTAAATTCTGTTCCCTTTGGGATGCTTGATTAGCGTGAGTCCCCTTGCCTCTCATGCTTCAGTGAAGATGTTCGAACTGAAAACCTTGAGCTTTTTTGACAAAAAGCTATGCGATTGTAAAAATAACTTACAGCATTACGAATCATCTCCCCATCAATTAAAGTAGCCTGTTGCATAATCCGATTCTGCAATTCGTCTAAGCTTTGCGGTTGCATTGAGTATACTTTGCTCTTTAAATAACCCCAAAGAAAATAGTCGAGAGGCGTCAGATCAGGAGATCTAGCAGGCCACTCAATTTCTCCCCTTCTTCCAATCCACCTTTGAGGGAACTGAGTATCCAAATATGCTCGAACCTCCCTACCGTAATGAGCCGCTGCTCCGTCCTGCTACCACCAAATATTTTGAAAATTATCGCCTGTAATCTCCCTTATTCTTGGTACAATTTTGTTTCTGAGAAGCTCTTCATATGCACGGGCATTGAAATTAACATCGATGAAGAAAGGGCCTATCAATGTATCATTCAAGATACCGGCCCAAACATTAATCTTCTGTGGATATTGTGTGTGACTCTCCAACATCCAATCAGGATTTGTGTCGGACCAATATCTACAATTTTGCCTGTTAATTTCACCTTTTAGAGTGAAAGTAGATTCATCTGAAAATACGTTATTGTACAAGAAAAGAGGATCTCTATCATTTCTATCCACCATAATTTCACAAGATTCAACCCGACTATCAGGATCGTCTTCATTGAGCTCTTGTACCAGATGAACTTTGTAAGAATGGAAATTAATGCTTTTTAAAATATTTCGGACTGTCTCAGGAGCAACGACACGCTCATCACTAGCTCGACGTAAACTATATCTATCCTTGATAGATCCATGGTTCATAAAGCGCCTTACAATTCTTTCAATTGTTGATTTTGAGACGGGATTTAACCCTTCTCCATTACGAAAAGTGCGATTAAAAAGCAAACGAACTTGATAATAAGATTGAACTCGATCTCCCCAACCACGCATCATTCATACAGGTACGCTCTCTCGTTCTGAAAGTTTAGCTTGCGCCATAATAATCTTTTAGCGAGAGATAGGTATCGAAAAACGGTATAGGACTGTATAACTCTTCGGGGAGGAACAGAACTCTCACCAGAACACCTGGAACTTTTAATGAAAAATTTTCTTATGATTTTACAATATTCAAAACGCTGTAAACAAGATCAATACAGAGCTCAGCAATGTATTTCTTGTTGAAATTTACTTCAGGAATTACACTGACCTCTTGGAAAACTTTCTTAATTTCAAATAACCTTTAAGTGACCTTTACCGTTACAATTGACCTATGACTTGGGTACGTACCTAAACGTAGAATTTTCCGCTCTATAGATTGCAGATGTAAAAAAGGGGGTTTCCATTTAAAAAAACAAAGTTGACCTTCAAAAAGCTATGAAGGTCAACTTCAAGATCAAAATAAAGGTCACCATTGAATTCCTCGTTGAAATTTACTTCCGAAGTGACCTTTAGTTTTTTGAAAAATATTTTACCTGAGGAAATATTCAACCGTCCCGCTTTTTCTGCTTCTTCTTAAAGATCTCAGTGACTCGTGTCCTCCTCGCTTCCATCTCTTCTTGATAGAGCGAAGGTGTAGCTGCCCGTTGATGCGTAGCTGATGTACGTTGCGTTAATGTTGCTGTTCATGGTGGTGGTTGTATATATGGTTGAGTGGATGCTGCTTTCGGTGGTTGTATGGCTGGTTGAGTGGATGTTTTGTTTTTCTCAATGTTGGTAGCTAATGCTGGTCAGTAATCCCAGATCTGAAACGAGATGTGGTCCAATACTATGACAGGGCTATGTCCGTGTGAATATAGTAGGAGGTGGTATAAATGAATGGGTTGCGCGCGCAACCCATTTCTCCTCTTCTAAATTTGAAAACTCGCAGGTGCACGATTGCCGGTCGGAACACTTCGGCGGTTCTATTTATATCTATATCCGCTTTAAAATAAAATCAAGAGATTAGGATTTTACTATTTCCAGACTTCGATGCTGGAAATTCTCATGATTTGAATACTTCGCGCGCCTGTTTATATGCGCATATTTTGAGGTTACGTTATTTCAAGCATAAAATATAAATGATATAAATATTAATACTATTATATATATAAATACATACATTTATTATTAATGATAATATTATAATTATATTATATTATAATAGTCTTATTTATATCTTGATCCGCATTTGAAAGAAATTTAAGACATTGGTGATTTTAATGATATTTGAATATTTTGTACAATTCAAAAATAAAAATATATATGCAATATCAGACTATTAATACCGTAATAAATATTTTGTTGTATATTATGTTGTGTTCATTATACTGCATACTTTATATTGTGTATATTATCGTACATAATTAAAATAAATTATATAATTAAGTATGTCATAGTATAATTTTATACAGGGTCCGGCACTCGAAGTGTAACCAACTTCAGACCGCTCGCGGAGGTGACGCATGAGCATCAGCTGTGTAAAAGTTTGCTAAATCACTGTTCGGAGTGGTGTTACAATAATACTGGTAGCATCGCAAAACGTCATGAAGACGGTCATCAAAAGACTGCAACATCACGCGAGATGGTTCAAAATGTGAAGAAGCGACTTGAGCAAAATCCCCGACGAAGTGTCAATCAAATGGCAAAAGAACTGAAAATATCCGACCGTAGCATCCGCCGCATACTGAAAAATGATCTCGAGGTCAAGCCTCACAAGATCCAAAAGGTGCATGATCTTACACCGAAGCAGCGACAAGTTAGTCTTGAGAGAGCGAAGGAGTTGCTTTGCTTGGCCGAAAGCGGTCAATTTCCAAACATTGTGTTTTCTGACGAGAAAATTTTTCCCATTGAGCAATTCGTAAACTCTCAAAAAGATAAGGTTTACTTGACCGACCGCTCATACGAGAATTTGAGTCATCGATTGGCCACGAGGAGGCAGCACTCGCAAAAGATAATGGTTTGGGCCGCTATAGCCGCAAATGGGCGCTTTCCAATCGCTTCCATCTAGCCTGGCCCCAAGGTAAATGCGAAATATTATCGGGAAAGTATTCTGGAGGTTGCTTTGAAGCCGTGGGCGGACAAACATTTCGGTGGTAGACCATGGACGTTTCAACAGGACTCGGCACTGTCTCACAAAGCTCGAGTGAACCAAGAATGGCTGAAAAACAACGTTCCGAACTTCATAACGTCCACACAATGGCTTTCGAATTCGCCAGATGCGAATCCAATGGATTATTCTCTTTGGGCCATATTGGAGAGCAGGGTCCGAACCTTGCATTTTTCGATAAAATATGAGTCAACTGGGTTATTTGAACCCCGAATTCAGAATCAGTGACCCCAAAAACATAAGGAAATGCTGGATAAGTCCACCGGGGATAAAGATATATATTTTTTCAAAAATATGCACGAAAAACCGCTGTTTTCGTCGATTTTATCACTATTTTTGCATCCTGCACAGATCCTGAATGCACAATTGTCCATCATCCCTTTACCGGCGTTCCGGTGGTTCTGATCCAACCTTAACCAGTTACCTGGTGGGTTCGAAATCGACGTCGTGTGCTAAAACTGATAGAAGCAAATAATTTGTATTCAACATGAAAGCTCACTTCATAAGGGTTTTTCAGATCGAAATTGATAAATTCAAAATGAAGCATCCAATATGTCGTATCCAATGTGGCGGACCATCCTTAAAAATTCACGTGATTTGAATGAAAGAATGGATTTATCATCAGAGGAATAAAAACAACTTAGTACTGAATTTTATTTAAATCAAGTGACTTTTGCATCTTAGTTCACCATATTGTGACCGCAATTTTGAAGTTCTAATTTTTGACCCATGGACATAGGAATATGTCCATCTTTCGTTTAAATTACGTGACTTTTAAATTTAATCCTTATTCTAAGTAGGCATATGTGCATCATTACCATTTTTGTCATGGATTTTTTTTTGCAAATATGTGCGCCATTACCAAGTAACTGGTTAAGCTATGGGGCCTCCTATCGTGCACTAGGCTGCAACCCAGTCCGTGAATTATGAGGTAACAAACCATGCCTTACCCAAAATGTCAAATTAGGCACACTGCTCTTATCAGAACACTTGACTGCATTATAAAAATGCGTCCGTGGCTGATGATACATACCGGGACAGTTTTCTGCATTCATTCAAATAAAATACCTACCTCTGGCAAAACATGCCTTAGACATATCAGGAAGTGACCATGTTAAGCCTGAGATATTAATTTATAATAATAATAAAATATAATAATAGAATGTAGCGCAGTCAGTTTGACGCTCGGACTTCATCTCAGAGGTCCGGGGTTCAATCCCTGAGCCGGTACCTCTGAAAATTTTTCTATGCACCTTTACCGAAGTTCTGATGTTTCGAAACCCATCTTAAGCTGTAGGTCCCCTCATGGTGTCCTTGACTGCAACCCAGTTCGTCAATGATGGGGTAAAAACCATGCTTTGTCCAATATGTCGGGGCACACTGTTCTCATCAGATCACTTGATTGCATTATGAAAATGCGTC
Source organism: Belonocnema kinseyi (assembly GCF_010883055.1). Lineage (NCBI taxonomy): Eukaryota > Metazoa > Arthropoda > Insecta > Hymenoptera > Cynipidae > Belonocnema > Belonocnema kinseyi. The sequence continues at coordinate 34,712,909 of NC_046658.1, forward strand.
CGTGACCGTGTTTGGTAGCGAAGTACTAGGTCATGAGTACCTGTGGGATGGAAGGTAGGCCAATATAATAACATTTAAGTTTGAAACAAAAATGGTAAAAGCATACAATTTAAGAACGAAACTTACTGCAAAGTGTCCTAATATACAGAAAGTCGCACTAAGAGATCTTATCGCTAAAGTAAAGGACATCAGGACTAATCTACACATCACAGAAAATCGAGCAATGGAGATTAAACAACAAGTTGATTTGGCGTGTAAAAACGACAGCAATGAACATCAGTCGGAGGAAGCCGCGTCATAAGGTCAATCAGGGCCCAAAATCCACCAAATCCTCCAAGGTGGATGGCCTTAAAAAACACAAGGCAGAAGCAGAGGTTCAGCAACCAAAAAAGCAATGACAATAGACATTCCATAAAAACGGAGATGTTATGCGCCTTTATTTTTTTGCATAGAAATGTTGGCAAAGTGTGAGGAGATAGCATCATAGACTCTTCTTACTTAAATACCAAGAGTTAGTCATAAAAATAAATGTGAAGAATCTGGCAGATTAAATCAATCTTAAAATCATAATAAAATTTAAATTATAAAAGTGCATTTATTATTGCATTCGTTATATTCTGATAGACTTTATGATTATAATATAAAAAAGGACATTCACCAGTGCAAATTATGGTTCAAGTTTTAACGTTTTCTCTGAACAACATTCATGAGGATGAATTCCTATACTTTAGGTTATTTATAAGAATTAAAATAATTAAAACATTACTTCAGTTAACTTTGCACAATTAGTACAATTTATCTATAATCATTTGAATTTTTTTTTCGCGATTTAGAATCTCGACATCTCACCTTCAAGAAGACGCTTCAGAATGGATGAAGAGTGAAAATTACCTGTGAGGCTTAACAATTGTTAAACATTGAACAGTAGTGAATGATACTGCTGAAACAGATATTACATTAATATCAAACTTTAAATGCTTGATACGATTTCAAATATATTTTTTGGAAAAATAATTTTTTTAACAAATTATATTTGTTTAAACAATTAACAAATATCTATTTTATTTTACTTTTTCTTAAGTCATCAAAAAAACTGCTAGAGCAAATAAAAATTGTTTAAAGAAATAGAGATCTGTTAACTATTAGAAGAAATCTATCAAAATTATGTAATTATTCAAGAAAATGTAGTTTAGGATACCAATTTGAGAAAAATTAGACTTCTCTGGCTCAATTTTTAGAAAATACGATTATTTTTAAATTTTGGGAACTAATAATTGTTTAAATAATTAAATTTTATTTAAACAATTAAACCATGATTAAAAAGTCATGAGAAGTATTCAAATTGTCCAGCGGTAATTATTTGTATGAAAACGACACAAATTGCTAAAAATTAACAATAGTATGTAAAAATGTTTTTTAAACAATTTTTGCGTCATATTTTTGATGATGCAGGGGGGGGGGTAAGGATGGGTTGAAAAGTTTTCGTGAACAATATGTTGTTTTATCTGCTCCTAAAAATATTAGTTAATTGTATTTAAATGTAGCAAATAAAGTAGATCTAACTTTTGTTTGTGAATTTATGAATAATAATTTTTTTATTTATTTATTACATTAATGACTTTTTGCCTCGACGCAGAACACTTTATAGCGGAAATGATGTGAAGAAACCAAAAAAATTATATTATGCTTATTTAGTGGATCGTAGAAACCTATTTTAGGTAGCCACTCTTGCCCCTCGCCAATGGTACACCCCCGTGTACTGTACACAGCGCGCCAGTTTCAAGCGAGAAAAAATACTCTCCACTTTCAGTTACAAAAAACAACAACATTTTCGAACAAAAGCGAGCTGAACGGTTCGTCATAATTGCCTTTAAATTATGTGGTTAAAATATTGCGACCAAGAATTCATGCGTTTAGACGCAGTTTCGATGTGAGCAAATTGACAGCCGTTTGAGGGACACTAGGGAATACCGGCGAATCCCCCCTTTGCGCTGCTGCTTCTCGTCATTGCTATACTACGTGTTCCTGTATAGCTCGCGCAACTTTCAAGCAAGAAAATACACTCCATTTTCATTTACAAAAAACAACAAAAAGGACATTTTCGGGAAAAGGCGAGCTGAATCGACCGGTATAATTGCATTTAGATTATTTGCTTAAAATATGGCGTTCAACAGCTCAACTGTTTAGATTTCGTTTGCCCCTAGCGAATTTCACAGCCGTTTAAAACACCTTAAGGTGCTTCCTCAGGCTTGAAAATTAGCCCATGCATTTACAAATGACAGGATTTTTTCCAAAATTTTGAATTTTTTATCTCATATTTTAACCACATAATATTAGTGTGTAAATACAATCCCTCCGAGAGGGGTTTTTCAAAAAAGGGCCTGGTTCTTGATTTATTGCAATTAATTGCAAATTTGATACATTTTATGCGCCTGGGAAGTAGCAAACGGCCACCATGAGTGTACTCATGGTGAAAGAAATTCTGAGCGCTCATTTCCGAATGAAACTAGTGTTATTTTTTCGACGATACTTTAAACATCGTAAACCCAGTAACTCTAAATTCATCATTTTTCTCTCTTAAAAAATTTTTTTTTCAAATACAGCTTGCTTGCTTTTTTGTGTGAAACAAGATAGCCACGTTTTTAAACAAAGAAATTAATTAATATCAACTAAAGGTATGGAGCTCAAAACATGAATTTTCAACAAAACAGTCCCACACTCAACCAAATAGTTGAATGTTTAACCAAAAAGATGCTATGTTAACCAACAACACGGCTGTTTATTTTCAACCGAAAATGGAATAGTAAAATTTTGTGTAAGGAAGATAAATTTTCCTTTAAAAAAATATATGAATGTGCAGCAAAATATGTATTTTTCAACAAAAATGTGAAAACTCTGAAGAAAAAAGGGAAATTACCTTCGAAAGGGTAGAATTTTCAACCAAAAAATTATATAATTTTCAACCAAATAGTTGAATTTTTAAATAAAAAGATAAATATATTCAACGAAAAAGAACATCTTAATCAAGAAGGTCCATTTCTTATTTAAAAATTAATGACATTTCTCATCAAGCCAAATAGTTTAATTTTCAACCCAAAAGATAAATTAATTACCAAAAACATCCATTTACAGAGAAATGCATCAATTTTCAAGTAAAAAAGATAAATTGTCAATCAATAGGTATAATAATTTAGTTTTCAGTTAGAAATATACATTTTCAACGAAATATATGTTTTCAAAAAACAAGAATTTTTAACAGTAAACGAGAAATTTGTAAACAAAAGTAGAATAGTTATATTTTATGTTAAATAAGTCATTTTCAAGAAGAACAGAAACAAATTTTCAAAAAAAGAGTTAAGTTTTCCACCAAACAAATGAAGTGTTTATCAAACAGTTGAATTTTCAATTAAAAAATGACAATTTTTCATGGAAAATAACATTAAATACGTGTATAAATGAAATTTCAATACGTGCAAATCTAATTTTCTAATTCAGAGTTCAGAGAATTCCGAAAGGAAGGAGGTGCATTTGAACACAGAATTGAATATTTCAAATTATAGGCTTTTAAAATTCTCCGAATATAAATTTTTATGAAAGTTAAAAGAAATTATGATTCATTGTAAACATTGATCAGACACAATTGTCTACAATTGCAAAATAAATTCACCTTCATTGTCACCGTTAAGAACATTTTTTTCTATATTGTAGACAATGTAGACATTGTAGATCTTCAAAATCAAATTATTGTACAGAAACGTTCAAAATTAAAGTATGTACTTTAAAATGGCAAATTTTTTATTCGAAAAATTTTCAAACAACTTTGACCTTGAAAGCTCAATTTAAAAAAATTGCTATTTAAAAATGGAATAATTTCTTCATGTTTGAATGGTTTCAATTTAAGAATACTGAAGTTTTACGGTAAGTGTTAAATTATAAAATTTTCCCTATTTATAACTTTGAACTTTTTAATTAACATTGAAAATGTGGAATTTCTAACAGTCCAATTGGCATTTTTAACATTGTTCATTTCTGAATTTTTAAATATTTTCCATTTAACCGTACTCTTTATTTCGAACGTTATTTCCGAATAATTTTATTTTCAAGGATTACAATTGAGACTTTTTTTCAATTTGACTGCGGAGAATAAAGGTGTCCTTATTTCTATTCTCCAAAAATTTCTGTAATAAATGTTTAAGTTACATAGCAATTTTGTTAATTGAATATAAATTTACATTTCTACAATTTTAGATGCTTATACTTTGAAATATTGAATTTGATTTTCAATTTCAAATGGTCAAATTTCAATCCTTTTGCATTTAAATTCATAATGTTCATAATGTTCACTTTGTTCCAAGCCCGGCGGGAGGCATAAAGGAACCAGTCATACGAAAAGATTTATTAAGGTCTATTAGCAAACTGCTACAGTCAACAGTGACACTTGTTAGTCTTTGCAGCCAAAGACTGCCTTTTCGTATATTCGCTTATATCCGCTTAAGTCAAATGAGTGAGTAAAAGAAGTGCAATGTAATTCATATTTTTAGTTCAGTGAATAACATAAGATTGCGATTAGGAAAGGAGTCCATTTATAAAAGTGTTAAGTATAGAATTTAATAAAATGATATGAACATGAAATCTTGCAATTGGAATATATACTTACCACTTTCATAAAGAACTTCTTTGATTACCACAATCTTATTAAACCCACTTGACTTATGTATTCACTTAACTAAAAATATTAATTATTATAGTTTTCACCTTCTCACACTCATTTTGTCGACGCGTGTAAGTCACAAATTGTTGGAAAGGTTCGTTTCACTTGACGCGGTTTGTTAACTTAGAATAAATAATGTAGATTACTGGCTGTGAATATAATTAATTAAAAATTCACTGATTTTTGGAACTCGTACAATAATAACAGACTGAGTTTATTAAAATTTAAAAGAAATACAGATAAAATTAGTTACTCGTGATCGCCATCCGGTTTATCGTGAGAATGATTGAAGGATCACTTCGTTCGTCTAACCCTACTCTAGTATTAATATGCGCAATTATAAACGCAAAATCAAAATTTAAACTGCAATTAGTCAGTTTAGTTCTTATCGAAACTTTCGCTTTGCGATACATTTCACTTCACAAAAAAACAATTATAAACAATCATAATACATGTATTAAGAAACGGCACAAGTTGAACACAATTTTTCACAAGAAAATTGTTCTTCAAACGATGCACGCCTTTTTTAAACTATACAAACAAGACAACGAAAATAAGTCGAATCTGAGAAGAGAGGATAAGTTACAAAAACACTCAACAGAAATTGAACGGATTAACCGATTTTTTTCTTTCTTTTTTTAATCGTCTCGTCGTTATCTAATGCATCTAATGCAGAATATTGAAATTAAATTCCTTAATATTTTGATTATCTTTTATTCCTCTCAACCGGCTCTTATCTCTAAAAATAGGAAGGTTGAGTGAGGCATGACAGGCACTCAATCAAATCCTGAGGTCGATCCTGGGTTTTTACAATGTTGAAAGTATCATCGAAATAATAACACCATAGTTTCATTCGGAAACGAGCGCCCAGAATTTCTTTTACCATAGGTACACTCACGGTGGTCGTTTGCTACTTCCCAGGTGCATAAAATGCATCAAATTTTTAATTAATTGCAATAAAACAAGAACTAGACCATTTTTCGAAAAATTCCTCTTTGGTGTATTGTATTTACCCACTAAGATCATGTATTTTAAATATGAGATCAAAAAATTCATAATTGTAGAAAAAATCCTGTCATTTGTAGATACATGGGCTAATTTTCAAGTCTGAGGAAGCACCTTAAGTCCACGAACATTGATATCATTGCCCCTTTTAATCCTCTCATTTACTGGATAGTTCAGAACATATATGTTGTCCATCACTTCCATTCCTTTTCTAAGACCTGTCTGATTCAGTGGCTCTATTTTTTCCCCTCAAATTCTTTCTTAAATCTATCCGATAAAATGGATATATGTACTTTATACAGTATCGGCATGAACTTTTCATTCCCATAACCTCTAATCTCGTTTCCTTTGGCTTTCTTTACTACTGGTATCACTACTCCTTCTTTCCATAACTCTGGCTACCCCTTTCTTCTCCATACTCTATTACACATTATCCATGCCCATTCCTTTAGCTGCGTCCCTCTATTTCAATACTTCATTTGTAATCTCATCTTTAACAGGTGCCTTTCCATCTTTTATTATTCCTAATACCTTGACTATTTCTTTCCTTGCTATGTCCCTTCCTTATTTCTTTCTGTACCATCTGTTCCCCCCTCCCTAACTTTTCTTTCTAGTCCTCCTAGCAAATCCAAAAAATATGTTTTCCATTCTACCATTTGAATATCTTAGTTCACTCTTTCTTCTTTTTCTCTCTGTATTTACTATCTTTCAAACCTCTTCTTCCGTCCTAGCCTTCTCCGCCTCTTCCTCAAACCTTTTATTCTCTTACTCTCTCCGTAGATTACACAGCTGAGTAAACTCCTGCTTTTATCTTCTATATTCTTCCCAATTAAATTTTTCTTTTCTCCATTTGCTTAATTCCTTTCTGACCTCCTTCTTTTTCTTTTTACAATCCTCATCCCATCCACGTCTATTTTCCTTTTTAATAACTTTATTTTTCTCTGTATACTCTAATCCTGTTTTTATTTCTTCTATCATTTTTTCCATCTCTTAGCCCACATTTCCCTTTCCCATTTTGATATTTCTAACCGTTCCTCTAAACTTTTTACCTTTGCTTCCGTTTTATACTTTTTTATACTTTTATGGTTAAACTGCCATCGTTTGAGAATTAAGTTTGAAAACAGATCCTTTAACGGTTAAAATGGAACATACTCTTACCGAAAATTAATTCACACGCATGCGTGGAATTGCATCACCGCGCTTTTAAAATGCAATCCTCTAATCATTAAAATGCATAGTTTATTAATCAAAGAATCGTTCCATGGTAAAAGTGATTGCCTTTTAAACATGAAAAGGCGTGACTCTATGATTTAATAGACATCATGTCAGCGTTAACCCTTGGGACTCCGCACGCCGTGATAATCTAATTTGTCCCGCGTGCGGTCCTCGAGACTGCATTCACGTTTTACACATTTCAACAATTTCTAATTAGTTTTATTCACAGTATGAGCATGTAATGAAGTATTTTCTCTTTTTAGGATGAATAAATAAGCAACTTAAAATATTTTCTAAACTTTATTAAATAAATTTTGAACGTAATGCAAATTTTGGTAAAACATATTGTATAAAATCTTTCTGCTTAGAAAATTGGACTAGCCTCACGAGAATCATTAGCAAATCGATTCTCAAGACAAATTTGAAGAAAGCGAACTATGTAGGAGCTGTAATTTCAAAATCAAAAGAATAATGCTCTGTCAGTTTTCATTCTTTTTTTCTTGAGCAAGTCTCACATGTGGTAACAGTTGTAGAATGTTTTCTACGTGCAAATTGTTTGCATTCGCAAATTTTTCACGGCGAAAGAGCAGCAGTTCAAACGGTTGCATATCAACAGGACGAGGGATAGCAGGAGCCGTGCCGCCCAATTCTAGGCCGTTATGAGTACACATGAAATTAACGAAAAATGCGGTCCACGGGACCGCCGCACGGAGTTCTAAGGGTTAAACTAGATCGTTTAAGAGTTAAACGAATCTGCTTTTAAAGTATTCTACTTTAACGATTAAAAGACCGACGTTATCGTTTAGAGGAAATATCTGAAAGTGAATATTGATATTACTTTTTTTTTCCTCTAATCACACTATTGAAGGAAAGTGATCCGAATCAATATAATCTCCTATCTCCAGTTTTTTGACCTTCTCTCTTACCTCATCATCCACTACCACATAATCAATTACCGTTCCCCTTTCTCCTCTTAAGCGTGTATATTCTCCTTCCTCATCTCCCTCTATATTTCTCTCTCATCCCCATGCCCTTCCTCCTTTATCTGCTTTTCTCGCATTGAAATCTCCACCTATTATAAGCCTAATTTCTTCCTTATTTTCTTTTATGATTTATTTCATCTCGTCTGTTTTTCCTGTATATCAGTGTTCACATAAACCCCCACGGTCTTCTACTTCTCTCCTTCCATATTTATCAATTCTATTATTTATCTTGCTTTTTGTTGCTTCCTCTCTTTCTTATAATTCCCTCTTATACATACATTCTTAACTCCCATCACTTTTATTTACTTTTTTCGAATAGCAATAAGGCAAAAAGCTTTCTAGTACATAGCATCGGCCATTGTAGGATGTTGGGACTAATTTCCACACAGATAGCTCAGATGAAAAATAATTTTTTTTTCTAATGCTTCAAACGAAAATTATGTTTAGGTGCTGAAAATCAGCAAACACAGCCACTGAAGCGACACTGGCGGTCCAGTGCCTTTCATCAGTGCTTTTTCAGTGCTTCTTCAGCAACAGGGAAGGACGTTTTGGAATCCATACGCTCAATTTTAAATATTTGAGCCTTACATTGTATATCTGTTGTTTCAATATTATTCAGTTTTGTTTACGGTTTTTCTACTTGCTTACATGCAATTGCATTTCAGTGGTTAGAGTAGGACCACACGCGGCAAGCGTCGCCATGTGGAAAAAATTGTAGGATAGAAACAGGGATCGGCAATAAGCAGTGGGACTTCGATAACTTTCGACTTTTGTCGATCCGAATCGATTGTTGCATACGAATTTCCTAGGCTTACTATTGACTATAGATGGTAGAAGAACCGATGAAAGATGGAAATCGACAGTTCAACATAGGCGTCGTCGTCTCCATAATATATTTGATAATCAGATTGCTTTGACTATTTTTCAATTTATTTTACTTTGTCCATGGTGTTAAATTATTGGATTTTTGCCCAACAAAGTAAATATACACAATTTTTAGATATATAAATTGATCAAACTTAATAATTAAAGTTTAAGGTTATATGTTCGAAAGGAATGGAATTTTTAATTTGTAAAAATTGTGGATAATTAAATAAATGAAGGTCAATTAAATTTCTAAAACACTTTCCTGGAACGTTCCGCGGCATCTTCGGATCATTCTAGCTAATCTTTCCAGGCACGTTCCAGGGACGTGTACATAACGTCCGCCCTTGGTAACATTCCAGGAACGTCCTACTGGCACGTGAAATAAGACAGATGAGAGAGTGGAGGGCTTATTTAGAATAATAATAATAATGAAAAGTTTTTTATAATATTTAAAGGGTTCATTACAATACACGATTATTAAGTTATAAAAATTTAGCCAGTTTGCCTCCAAAGTCACTTAGGAACACTTTATCATGATAATGCATTTTTCAAATCCTTAGGTCCTACCCCTTTAGTAATCTTGCCAAAGTTGTATAATATTTATCTATCTACAAATTTACACACAAAAATGTCATAGATTAAAAAACTAAGCAAATTTCATTCATATGTAATACAATTAATTATTTAACATAAAATATTCGACAAATTTTAAAAGTAGAAAGGATCACGCGATTTTGATTTTCAGAACTCATAGGTCCACCCTATCATGATAATTTTGATGTATGTATTTAATCTCTCCCTTTCACGGGTTTGAAGGCTTCCGCTTCCTGTGCATATATTTAAAATTCCATCCATAGCCTAATGTAACTCGTACTTATATTCTACTGTTTCTCATTACTTAGTATAAACAATAGTAACATTTATTCAAAAAATGAACGATCTTCCAGGGCTTCCGTTTCCTCTTACCATAAAAATGCATTTTCCATGATATTGAAAACAATTTTTGCTTTTTAGTGTCCTCTTTCCGGATCATCCGTTTGGCTCTGCCCTACTCCCTTGTTTTACCTTACTTCTTTCAATTTCTTCATCCACATCACTCCCAGTCCATTACTATCCAAAACCCATCTTACACACTCATCCACACTCAACTGTTCTCCTTCCCCTCCTGTATAACTCTTTAAGACATGTGCCCATGACTCCATTTCGTATCCACATGCTCTACACAAATTCTCCTCTTCATCCATCCAACACCTGCATGCTCTCACTCCTTCTTCCATTCTATACCCTGTTCAACGAGAAAACGAAATCGACCGCGCAGTTTTTATCTTAAGGGAGGCGCCAACAAAACTTTTTTCTTCGGTGTACAGCCAATCGCTGTTGAAGGGAAACTCAATTTTTTCAAATAGACTGATCCAACTGCTCTCTGAAATTATTTATAACCTTCGTTAGGGCCACCACTAAACCCTTGCCTGCGGGGGTCCTACGCCTACATTTTCCTTTCTTTGAAAAACTGCGTGCAGAGAACGAAATTTCGTATTTTCGTACCTCGAATCTATAATCTTTGTCCATCTCCCTTCTCCTTGCTTTAATAATAGCTCTAACTCTATTTCTTACAACTCCATAACCCCTTCTCGTATATTACAAACCATTCTCATTTTTCTCCTTTCTTCCTCTCATTTTTAATTTCCCAAATTGCCTCTCGCCTCATTGTTCCGAATTTCCCCCAAACAGGCTTGTGTTATTCTGCTTCCCTCTCCCTTTCTCAGCTTCTCTTCAAACCTCCAGGCTCTCTTAATTTGTCAACTAATCATTTTTTTCCTTCCTAACTCTTCCCTCAACATGTATCCTTGGCAACTCCAGCTAGCCCCTATTACCCACCTCAGAAATCGCTCATGTATGCTCTCTACTTTCCTATGTTCCTTTCATTCCCAGATCTCCACTCCACTCGATAACACAACACCGCCCAAACCAACGCATCAAACAACCAGAACCTCATTCTCAAATCGTCCTTGAACCTTCACTTTCCTATGCCCCATACGTGACCCATTACTTTATTCGCCCATTCAATTCTTTTCCTCACCTACAACTTGTTTCCCTCTCCTGACTCAAACCAAAAACCTAAGTAACAGAACTCCTCGACAATTTCCACTTTTTGTCTGTTCATCTTCCAAACGTCATTTATGTTGCTTTTTTTATTTCTAAAGCATGTCACCTTTGTCTTATCTACGTTCACCGTCAGCTGTTTTGTTCCCACATACTCTTCGAAGATTCTCATCATTAGGTTCATCCCCTTCTCATCATCTGCTAATAGAATTACATCGTCCGCGTATGCTAGACTTAGAGAGTATAGTTTGCTATTACCCAAAACCGTTCCTTCTTTCCCTTTCTCCTTTAGTTTCTCCTCTAAGTATTATAAAAATTTTTAAAATTTGCAACTTTCATTTTTCTAACAAGACATTTCCTAACAGTTTTATGAATTAAATATTATTTCAAGAAATATGTTCGTTCTTTATATAACATAGAATAAAATACTTACACGATATAAATAATATAATCATTTCGCGCCTCATCAGAGAAAACAAAAGTTTTAACGAAATAAAAATTGTTTAAGCAATTAAAAAGTAGTTTAAAAAATAACTTTAACTTTTATTATTCATCAGTTAATAAAGACTCATCTATGGAATGCAGATACCTTTAAGTCGTCATAGATCCAAAAAAACTACATTTCTTTTGTGTCGTTATTTTATGAAGCTTATTTTGCGATTTTTGTTTCAAAAATTTGAAAACTTGATACCCCGGTTCATTTCGTTGAGTCTTCGAGCTCGACTGTGCTCATAGGCATCAACATAGGTGGAAATATTACATTATTTAGTTATTTTCTTCTAGTAAATCTGGCAAGTACCATAATACAGTGAACTAATGTCCCCGCGCGTCTAGTTCCTTTCGAGAAAATATTGGAAACGTAAAAGTAACTCTGAAATAACATAATAGTAAAGTTCTTCAAGTGTAGAATGTATTTTCTCAGTCATATTCCATTATTTTGTCGATTGATGACCTTTCAGTGTCCCGCAATACAATGAACTGTCCGAAATTTGAGATGAGAGTACTCAATCGGACACACTAACATCAAATTTTGGATATTTCATTTCGTGACACTGAAAGATCTCTGATCGACAAAAGAATGGAAAATTATTGAGAAAATAATTCTACACCTTCCTGGCGGCTGACATTTCCACCTATCGTAGCATGACACATTTGAAAATTCATACCTTTATAACTTACTTGTAATTTTACATTATTTTATCCAAAAAAATTGTCTGCATTCCCATGTCAAAGATATTATACGTATATGAACAGCTGTCAACAACTGTGCTAACTTTCTTTACATTTGCACTCATTCGTCCATGACCGTGAGGTCATGCTGCAATACTCAATGTGCCGCGAAATATTTGAATCGGCTTTTGATTCTATTATATTAACTTTTAGTTGACAAATTGTAATTTTTCAAAGAAATGAAAAATCCGTCATGCTGATCAATTGCATTCTAACGGAACGCGACTGCTTCAACTGCGCACGTGCTGAAAATCATTATTATTGATAGTTATCTTCATTGATTCAAAATAGACACGCGCATTTGGGCACATACGCAGTTGGAAAATTTGCTTACAGTGGGCGTATCGATACAAGGTCGAGGCAGCCAGGGAATGTTGCTGGATACTAGTATCCTTACGATTCGTTGTAGAGGTGGAGGCCCTCCAGAGGAGGACATTCGTGAGTTTAACAAAAGATAACTTTGCGTAAGTGTTGCGGGTTACAATATATATATATATATATATGGGATCCTAGATTTCTCACGTAGGACTATGTAGGGTTGCAGTAGTTAAGGAGCAACCATGGGGGTGGGTCTACGAGACGCGACATCGGGAGAGGGAAGAGGAGTCTTGGACTGACCGGCTTACCGTGACCGGATGCAATGTCGGGTCATCAAATCGTGTATACATATAAATCTTATTTTATCTTTGAATAAACGTAAAGTTATAGTTAAAGTGTGTGCGTTTTCAATTCTTATCACATACCCACAACTTTTTGGGGGCTCGTCCGGGGTGTGGAAAGAAAATAAAACGTGCGAAATATGTTTGTGACGGAAGACGCTTGGGGCGGTGACGCTATCGCGTGAAGTAACGCTACCGTGTGAAGTGATGCAAAAGACTATGAAGTGACGTTTTTTTTTTTTTTAACTGTAATGATGTGTTTGGTGAATTTGGCCTTGGACTTCTAATGGATAAAACACAAAAGAGGAAATCAACGAGAAATGCAGCAGATAAATGCGCAACTGGATAAAACGGCGCAGCTTATGAGAAAAAGAGTATAAGGTGAAGGACGAAAGACGAAAGAGGTAAGACGCAATAGCAGAACTATTAACACATTGAAATGATAATGTTTTAAAGACGTATGACGATTTTCAAAGACGAAAAGACGAAAGACGAGCGTTTAAAGACGAAAAGAACGTGCGTTTGAAAAATTTGAAGTGCGTGTTGATAGAAAAACAGATCTAATTCATTGTGAATGAGACGAGCAACATAAGTCGAACTTCTTATAGACGTCGCGAGGCCGAGCGGAAAATATAGATAGAGTAGCTTTTACTGAGTGTGCGATACGTGGTGGGGGAAGCCTACGAGAGGCGTACGTGAAAAACCTAGGACCTATCAGAAAAGACGAGAAGAGGGGATTCTAGGGGTCTTGTGCGCGTGGGAGGCGAGCGTTGGGCAACGTGACTTGGGACTGAGAGAGTGGGGCGTGTGTCGTAGCAACCAAGCGCGATAAACCCCGTAACCACGTGACAATGAGTGATAGCGAAGAGTCTGAGCGCAGTAAGCGGGCAAACCAGAGAAACCTGGAACAGCTGAGGGCTGAACTACAACAGGTTCAAGCTGAGCGCGATGCTATTAAAGCAGAACGGGATACATTAGCAGAATTAAGACGGCAACGAGAAGCTCTAAGACTCGAACGCGAAGCTTATGACGAGACCAGATGCGAACGCGACTTGCAAGAGGCTACACGCGTACGCGAAATGCAAGAAGAAGATGATGAGCGCGAACGCGAAGAACAGGGGGAACTAGAAGAGGCGAATCGGGCGGAAGAACTTCAGCGTTTAGCACTCGGCAATCGTAGACGAAATAGTGAACAGACCAACGAACGACGAGGACGTATTCAATTTCGTGATATCGAGGGGACTATCCCTAAGTTTGCGGGAGAAGACAAAACATTTCCAGTGAATAAGTGGTTAGATATTTTAGACGAAAATGCGATTTTGTGCGACTGATCGCAACTGCAAACTCTCGTGGTTGCAAAAAGAACACTAGACGGAACCGCGAAGTTATGGTTGGATACTCAGCCTATAATAAAGACATGGGACGGAATGAAGATCGCGTTAAAGGAAGAGTTTGAGTTGAGACCTGATTGTCGCGAGATTCACCGACTTCTATCGACGCGAAGGAAGAAAGAAGACGAAACCTTCCAAGAATATATTATCCAGATGAGAAAACTGGCAAGCCGAATCGACTTGGAAGCCAAGGAAACGATCGGGTACATAATCGACGGTATTCCGGATTTCGAATCGAACAAAATAATTCTATACGGAACGAAAAGTTTT
>NC_046658.1:34727442-34729016 GCF_010883055.1 Belonocnema kinseyi
AAGCTGGTAACAGACTATCAGCCTACCGGTAATGAGGAAGTCCCGGTAGAGATGGAAATTGTATTGACGGACGATAAGCCGATAAGTCGCGGACCAAGACGCATGGCACCGCTGGAGATGACTGAAGTGGATCAACAGGTACAGGAATGGGAAGAAAAGGGGTATCTCAGAGCGAGCTGTTCGGAGTATGCCAGCCAAGTAGTCGTAGCCAGAAATAAGGATGGGGAACCTCAAGTTTGTATAAACTACAAGCCTCTGAACAAAGTAACGGTGAGGCAACATTTTCCATTACCTTTGATTGAGGATCTCTTAGATAAGATGGCCGATGCCAGAGTATTTACGACCTTAGATTTGAAGGACGGTTTTCTTCATGTAAAGGTCGCCGAGAATAGTATTAAATACACTTCCTTTGTCACGCCGACGGGACAATTCGAGTTTTTAAATGTACCTTTTGGCCTGTGCAATGCGCCGGCGGTATTTCAGCGATACATGACATACATTTTTAGAGACCTATTTAAAAAAGGGATCGTTTTAATGTATACGGACGATATAATTATTTTGTCCAAGGATGTTTCAGAGGCCGTAGATGGATTAAGACGAATATTAGGGACAGCAGCACGATTCGGACTCAGAATAAAGTGGAAGAAGTGTCAGCTTTTGCAGAGAAAAATTGAATTTTCAGGATACGTGATTGAGAATCGGACGATCAGACCATCACCGAGAAAAGTTGAAGAGTTGCTGAATTTTCCAGAACCGGAGACTGAGCGAGCTTTGCAATCCTTTTTAGGGTTGGCTGGCTATTTCAGGAAATTCATCCCAAAGTACGCACAGATCGCCAAGCCGCTAAGCAATTTGCTCAAAGACGGACGAAAAATCAGTATGGGAGATGATGAACGGATAGCATTTCTGACGCTGAAGAAGCACATGTCGGTAGAACCACTTCTGAGAATCTACAATCCCAGGCTAGAGACGGAAGTTCACACGGATGCTTCCAAGGACGGTTATGGAGCAATACTGCATTGTCGACAAGGAGTTATCCAACATCTTGTCATAACAACAGGAGTACCAAGAGGAAACGGACAGGTCGAGAGGATGAACAGCATCATCAAAGCTGTGTTCGCCAAGTTGTCAACGGAGGAACCGCTTAAATGGTATAAGCACATCCAGCGAGTACAAAGAGCAATGAACAGCACGTATCAAAGATCAATTAGTACAAGCCCTTTTGAACTACTTTTGGGCACAAAGATGAGAATTCCAGAGAACGTTCAGCTTCAGGGGATCATCGAGGAAGAGGCGAGGGTCGCCTTCCACGAGACAAGAGATTCACTACGTAGGCAAGCCAAGGAACGGATTACCAAGACCCAAGAAGAAAATCGGAACAGCTACAGCAAGAAAAGGAAGGAAGCCGACTACATGAAACCATGGAAAGGTTTCTACCGTGATCAAGAAGACGATCTAGAGAACGAACTGGATTACGAGCTTGAAGCATCGTCTGAGGCAGACGATGTGCAGGGTGGCCGAGTTATGGGATCCTAGATTTCTCATGTAGGCCTATGTAGGGTTGCAGTAGTTAA
>NC_046658.1:34729116-34730167 GCF_010883055.1 Belonocnema kinseyi
AAAAATTTGTCATAAGGACAACCGCAGGATTTCGCCGTGAGCGGGTGCCAATCTGAAAAATTGCACCCGCCTCCAGCGAAATCGCGGTAAAATTTCAGCCACAACCACGTCTCACAACCGTGAGATAGGTGGTTACAGTCTGTAAAGAAATCAATACGACGATTCAGCAAAAGCCTCGTGCACCCTAAGAACACAAAGTGACTCAAGGACAACCGCCTTCTGCATTTTTCCCGCAAGTGTTCTAGCATATTGTTGACACGCAGGGATGCTTTTTAGGCTATTAGCAAGTAAAAGCTTGGCACCTCAATTAGGAAAAATTCAATTAAAATTTAGGTGCAAGTCGACCATTTAAGAATTATCCGATAATATTGAATAAAATGTAGTAAGTTTTTCTTAAACACTGGTTCCCGAAGTACTATTTTGATCGTATTATTTTGATAATACGATTTCACAAACGACAATAAAAGCTCAATATAAAGTATATATAAAATATAAACTTCCATAAAAAGACTAAACTACATTAATTTTCTTATTTACTTGATTTCCTTAATACATTACAATAAAATATTACACAATTAACCCGTCTAACATTAAATATTCCATGGACTTACGACTTTAGTTGAATTGAAGTTTAGTAACTTGTAGAAATCGAACAACATCGGAGTCCCGCTCAGAGTCTGAAAGCGTTCTGATGAAATAGCCACATGCCACTTTTCTGAAGACCTGTTGAAAATATTTCTCATGAGAGTTGACGGCAGCCATGTGGCGACGCCAGATATACAGTTGGCCCAGAATTCAAATAATGTAAGCCGAAAGTGTGAACAAAAATAATGGTTGAATAGAAATAATTTTCTGATAGTTATGTGGGTAAAAAATAATAATCATTAACATTATTTAAATCTTTGCAGTTGAAAATAATTGGCTAAAATCCTAAAATTCGCTGCTTTTAGACGTCAATCCCAGTGCGTTCCTGCTAACCACAATAAATTATTATTCAGGTGCAATTAAATTAAGACATATAATTATTTTTGTCATTTTTAAATATCCGAAA
>NC_046658.1:34730267-34731536 GCF_010883055.1 Belonocnema kinseyi
TTTCTGAGTCTTCGTCCAGTCTATGCTGAACTTCGTAGACTTCTCTCCAAAATACTTCAACCTCCTCTGGTTTGGGTGGGTGTTCGACAGTAACTGGAGGGTTTTGGAAGAGTCGAGATGGGTCAGAGAGAAACTGCTGATTCGCTCTGACCCACCTCTCCCTCCGCTCTAGACTTCTCTTAGCGTCAGATAGTATCCATATTCTCTCAACAATATGCTGCCTGATGGTCAGCAGCTTTGACTTGTTAAGTGTGTGATAACGGGTCCTTAGTTCGCGCGCGAACTTTCGAACCTTGGCGGTAAAATTCCTGCCAGATGTGATATAGTCAATCACACATTGAATGCGGGACGCGTACTGTCTTGCCCAGCCTATCTTTATGGCAAGTTGATGCATTCCTCTTTTGGTCTTATGATCAGCCGTTGGTTTTGTTTTACGGTTCGCATCGGCCAAAGCTCTCGCTGCATTATACACACAATAATTGATAGCCCAGAGGTCGGATTCACCGGAAAAATCTGCACGAAGCTCGTCATCCATTTCAGCCAGATCTTTAGGCTTGAGAGAAACCTTGGTGTTGATGTTTCTCCGGGTCGTAAAGCATCGCTCTTCATCTATTGGATAACTGCCCGCGGTTGGTCTTAAGTGTCGCCTCTCTTTCTTTGTTGCCGGCTTGTTCTAGCTGTGGTAGAGTAGGCGTTCCGCTTACATAGCCCCCTTTGTGGAGTAGTTCAGCATGGTTTCGCAGACGTTGCTGCGAAAAGTGCAATAGCTCCGGGTGTTTCTCGCACCACAGAGCATGCAGCCGTGCCATTTAACCCCGTTCACGGGCCACACTCGCATCGTAGCACTCTAACAAGTCGTAATTCAGTTGATCCGTCCACCCAAAGGTCGCGAGATCACGCCGATGCATCGCATTGAATCCATTTTCATTGGCTCCCCCAGCTCTAGATTGGTCGGCATTGTTGGCCGACCCATTGTCGGGAGCCCTGCGCGTTCTGTTGTTTTGAACCGCACTTGTAGAGCCCCGTATGCAAGGACAAGGCTGCGTACTCTGAGAGATCGCCCGGTATCCCAGAGTCACCGTTCTAGACACCTCGCCCAGGTGCCATTCAGCTTTCGGCACGGTTTGTAAACCTCCTCTTGGGGGTTAATTCCTTCGGGACCACCCTTGGACAATTGTTCGCGACTGCCTATTTATTTTTGTAACCATATTCAGCAGAAACCCTTGGTACAGGGACCCTCTATCCGCAACCCGAGGACGCGTTCGGTGG
>NC_046658.1:34731636-34746325 GCF_010883055.1 Belonocnema kinseyi
TTGTAACCCGCAACACTTACGCAAAGTTATCTTTTGTTAAACTTTTAATTTGTTTAACGGAGAAATAAAAAGGAAGGGTAATTCGCATGGAGATACACTAAGGTTTTTCGGACATACACAATTTATCTTTATTTAAGAAGGCCTGTGCTAAGCTATCAATACATTTATGAGTTCTAGAGCCTAGTCTAAGGATATCTTCTTATAAAAAAGATTCTCTAAATCATTTCTATGAGGCTCTGCTCTGAGATATATCATTCATTAATTTATAATGGTT
Source organism: Belonocnema kinseyi (assembly GCF_010883055.1). Lineage (NCBI taxonomy): Eukaryota > Metazoa > Arthropoda > Insecta > Hymenoptera > Cynipidae > Belonocnema > Belonocnema kinseyi. The sequence goes on from NC_046658.1 coordinate 34,731,911, forward strand.
AATAATCATTTTATTATTCAATCTTAAACAGTTGCCGTATTAGGCTAATGGCCTGTTACTCAGGTAACACGGAGAGTCCCTTTACAGAGGGATGCGGGCGCAGACGCTCGAGTTCCTTTTAATTTTAACAGCTAGTTCGTAACTTTTCTAGCATTCGCAGCTTGATGCCCATCGATCAGGTAGGGAGAAAACAGTCTCCCTGTTGCTCTTGAATACCAAAGGTGATTGACAGATCGTAAAGTGTTTTCTCTCAAATGACGTTGACCAAGTGGCACTTTTGAAATAGCTGTAGAAAAAGATCAGGCTACAGACCGAAAATTCTAAAGTTTTATTATAGGGCTTTCCGCCCGAAAATAATTTTAAAAGCAAACGCGCTGATTCCCATAAAAAAATTTTCCTGTTTTCGCTTGGAATCTCGAAGGATCGTAAGAATTTTAGTAAACACACTTTTCGATAGTAACAAGGAAGAGTCTTTGTTAGCTCTCTACTAGGTGTACACACTAAAAATTTGATTATTTAGAATATTTCTCCAAGAAAATACTTAAAGAAATTTTCTAAGATACTTCTCTTTTCAAAAAGGGGATAGTTGGAAGGCATTATAAGGAGGAAAACAGTCCTCCAGATCTCCCTTCAGTTTCACTTTTAGGGAGTTTCTGTAACTCGCAGGTTACAACTGCCCCCCCCCCACCCCAATTGAGACAGAACGTTTAGGTGGGCCGAAAACCCCGAAGAAAAATACAAAATTACTCCTACTCATTTCGGCTCACTCAAGCGTGATCGTCTCTATTTTGTTTAGCACGCCGTCTACGTCCAGTCTCATTCGCATGTACTCTTTCCTGTTGTTCAAGTGCTGGTTCCTCAGGCTGTTTTTCTCCTGGAATCGCCATGTTGTCGAGATGGGACATGTCTGGGCCGGTGTCCAAGCTTCATATTTGGCGAAATCTTCTGTCGTTTCTCCCGTGCCAGGATCCATGAGTCCCTCTGGCATCTGCAGTGTTTTTGCCTTGCTCAATTTTTGCTCCTCTCGTTTCAGGGTTTCAATGTAGTCTTGTCGGAGCCCTGTTCCAAGATTAGGACGGTTGATTTATATGGGACTCTTATCTCCGTTTGGGTTCTCCGTGCTGATAGAAAACAGTCGCTTGTCTGGTCTAACGTCTTTATTACTGAGGCCTTTCTCAACAAGTGTATCTTGTCGGCTCTTCCTTACTGAGTAAATCCCCTTTAATTTATGAACTTTGCCTTTGGCCTCTGTGATTTCTATCCACTTTCTCTCTGTTTCCCTGAAGGTTGTCTCCGTTGAGGCTTTCAAAGGCTGTTTGTGTTTGTCCTCTTCGGTAAACGTTAGACGGTTTAACGTGTAGTCAGTGATTTCTTGCAGGATCTTCTTTTGCATAATTTTGCTGTCCTCGGTCTGCACATAGAAGTCTGCTTGCGTGGTGATGTTTTATTCCTCCTGTACGCTTATCATCCCTTGTGATCATCTCTCGATTCGTTCTCTAAGTATCACCAGTTGTTCTTCTCGATTATTTTGAGCTGGTAGAGGGATATTAGGCAGGAGGTCGATCAACCATCTCTTGGGCTATCGCCCCACATAGCCTCATCTGGCGTGATTTCTGTTGTATCATGCTGTGATTCGTTGATCACTGTCTCGATGTTTTCAAGTTGTCGGTACCATCCACTATGTAGATCCGGCGGTAGTGGGGTTCGAAAGAGCCGTGCGAGTTCTTTATTAACTCTTTCGACCATATTAGCTTGTGGATGCCTTATTGACGTCAGTATCATTTTCATTTTTCGTTGTTCCAGAGCCTGGAGCCATTTGTGTCTGGTGAATTGAGTGCCTCAATCTGAAGACACTTTTTGTGGTGCGCCGATTTCTTTTATGAACTGGTCTAATTTTTTTATCGCCATTTCACTGGTAGATTTGCGAATGGGGTACAACTTAGTGTATTTTTTTAAAGTACTGAATATGACTAGAAGATGTTCATAACAATATTTAGCTTTTTTTAAAGGACCGAAAAAGTCAATAAAGATTATTTCGAGAGGTTCATTTGATAGGACAGGCTCCTGCAGCGCTTGCGATGCTGTTGTTGATATTTTATTTCTCTGACATGAGTTACAAGTGGCTAATGTCGGTCTCATGAGTTTAGCCATTCGTGGCGCATAGAATGATTCTCTTAGTATCTTGTATGTCTTTTCCGCTCCTGGATGTGCGTAGGAAATATGACAATCCCATATAATGGTTTCAATCACGCGTGATGGTACGTAGATTCAGTAACTTGTGCCACCGAAGTGATACAAGGTGTCATTTAATATTTTGAAACGTGTTTTGCCCTCCGGACCTCCTTGCGCGTCACGCCTGAATTGTACAACTTTCTTTTCCTCCTTTCATTGTAAGACATGTTTTTTATCAATTGTGCAGTGTCATCGGTCCATTAGTAGCTCAATACGTTTATGACAACTCGTGTTTCACCTCGATTCTTGCGATAGCTTTCTCCGTCGTGTACCTGGCTCAGCACTTCGGCCATTATATTTTCTTTTCCAGGTAGATGTTCGATTTTTATTTTGTAGTCTTGTATGGCCAGTATCACAAATTTGCACGTTTTCATAAATGCAAGTGCGCGGTGATTTTTTTCTCTTGTCTGTCATTTAGCTGGTATAAAACAGCTCCTAGTGCGTAGTTACTTGCATCCGTTTCCAAGTAATACCATCTTTTCGGATTCCGAAAATATAGCATGATAGATGTGGAAAAGAATCTTTTTATTTTTTTAAAGCTCTCCTGTGCTTTCTTGTCCCATTTCCAAGGAACTCCCTTTTTTTATTAATTTTAGAAGGGGTATCGTTTCACCAGCGTGTTCCCTACTAAATTTAGAATAAAAATTGATGAGTCCTGGGAAGCCTCTTAGCTGTTTGATGTTTCTCGGTCCCGAGAAGTCTTGAATGTTTTTTATTCTCTCGGAATCGGACTTCACTCCATCGGTAGTAAGTACGAAGCCGAACAATTTGGTCTCTTGCTTAAATAAATGTGACTTTGTTAGATTTAAAGTCAAATTATTTGTTTCTAGTCTTCCAAAGATTTCATCCAGATGTTCGGCGTATCTCAGGATTCTCAAAAGTGATAAGCGTGTCATCGACAAATGAGGTGATCTGATCGCCGAGTCCTTGTAGTGCGTGGTCCAGTTCACGTACGACAGCTGCCGTGATCGTTTTCAGCCCCAAAGGTATCACACAAGACTCGTAGCTTCGACCTCGATATTGAAATGCTGTATATTTCCTGGAATTCGGATGTAAGGGTACCTGCCAAAAACTACTCGTCATGTCTAGGTTCAAAATTATATCCATTCCCTTACATTTCTGAAACAGCACTTCCGCTGGCTCCACCTGGCGTCCACCTTTTATCTGTGCGCCACTGGAATCGGGTAGCTGCGCCCCAAGAACGGCTTCTCTTCTCTGATCTGCAATATGTGTTTATAATTTTGTAGTAGTCCTGGCTCTCGACGAATCACTTGTTGGTGTTTCCATAATACCTCGCCGAGCTTTTTTTGCCTGTGTAGAGATTCCCTGACTCTCTTCTACCTTATCTCGGATTTCGTCAAGCGTGATTTCTAGCGGGAGTTCATCACTCAGTTCATTTTCTTATTGTTGGCCGCCATTTTGTTAATGATTTTCTTCCATTGAAGATTTGATGCCACTGAGATGATGATCCCCACTTTCTTAATTGCTTGTCTCCTCCTGCTTGATCCTATTAGCTGGTTGGCCATTTAAATAAGGGAAGGTCAGAGTTTTCGCGTTTGAATCAATGGTTGCTTTGTATTCCTCTAATACGTCGATCCCTATAATGCAAGTGCGTGAGAGGCGTGGCACTACAAGAAATGCTAATTAGATGATCGTATTAGGTAGTTGAACTTCAGTGTAGATTTGTCAGCTTAGTCGCAGCCCCCCCCCCCCACCAGGGGCCCAGATACCGCGACACCTACCAATGGTAAGCAAGGAAATTTGTTGAAACGTTCCTTGTTTCCATTTAAGAACTCCTCCGAGAGACACGTGACCTCAGCACCCGTGTCAATGAGTACTTTCGTTAAAATGCCTGCTATTAGAATATTTTCCGTATAGCATTTAGATTTTTTTACCGTGATCTCTTCGGACTCTTCTGTCAATTCCTCAAGAGTGTTTGTGAGCACCTGCGTTATGTAGGTGATGATGGGCACCACGTCAATTTTTTCAATATATTTATTACTTTTTATTTACGTGGCTTTGGTTCGTTTCCCGAGTCCGCAGTTTGTTCTCTGTTATCATCTAGTTCTTGCTCGTGGTTATGTTGGCTCTCAATCTCCATAATTTGTACGCGATACGGAGTTTGATTTGCCGTTTGTCGCCATGAGTTATTTCCATTGGGACCTCTCTGCCCCCCTCCCCCCGGACCTGTAAAGGGCCGTGTACCTGTATTCCCTGCAGTGCGATTACCAGCGTTCTTAGGTGGGGGCGTTGACCAAACACCTCCTTGTCCAGTGATGTAGGGTCTTGGTGTATTGTTGTTGTTGTTGGGAGGTCTTCATGTATTTGAATTTGGCATATTATTATCTCGAATAGCGTTGTTTCGATTCTTCCACTCGCGTGTCTCCGTATACCCATTGTTCGAGTTTCCAATTTTATCGAACTTTTCCAACTGCTCCATGAGTTGATCGCATCTATTGATATCTCGACCGATGATAGCGTATTTAATCTCATCATTATAATGACGAACTAGCTTGCGTATTATCTCGCGAGATTCCATAGATGACCTTAACTTACTCACATTCGCGAAGATACGAGTAGCGTATTCTGCTCGGGATCGGTCTTCGGCTTGTTGAAAATAGCCAAACTCAATTTTTTTCGTATCTCGTGTTGTGTATGTTCATTCCAGTATCTTTGCTGAAATTTGGATACAAAACTATTGAGATCTGACACCTCATCTTTTATGATGAGCCACCAGTCGCTGGGGGGTCCTGAGAAAGGTTTCTCTATGAGGTATTCTGCGTCACATGGTCGTGGGCGTACCACATCCCAGTATTGTTGAAGTTGCCGAAGGTATCTCATGGGATTTCCTTCGCCGTTGAAGTCCGGTAATACGTACTTGATTTGAGGTTAGGCCACTGCCATCTGCTCAGACTGCTGTGGACCCATGCTTTTGGTGCCGCGCTCTGCCACCCTTGATTGGGCAGTTTCCAGTCTCTCAAGTCGCACCTGCGTTCGTGCCTCCTTCTCTTCCAGATTCTTAGCTATGGTGTTGTGGCCTCGAGGGATCGACTTATGCCATTTTCTAGTAATGACAATTTCTGCTGGAGGTCCTTTTCTCGCTCGATGATTTGCTCCTCGCGGTGACGCCTCTCCACTTCCAGGATTCTCTGAGTCCATGTTTCTAACTCTTCTAATCGTTGATTGATTAGCGTCCATAGCTATTCTAAACTTGAGTTGATAGTCTCTGAAGCTGTGCTCAACATATCTTCCATGTTATCGGGGGAGGCGTTACGTATCGTTGAGTTCATGTCGTCCTGTTCGTTGCCAGCGCCTGTCGCAGGATTTTTAATTGTCTTCGACGAGCGGAGATTATTGCGGCCCATCATGAATGATTATTGTCTATTTATCACGAAATCTAATCACTGCACTTACATCGTATCGACTACTGAGTCGTAAAATATCAAAGAAAAAGTGTTTTAATTCACTGATAGGAAATTATATTATTTTTCACACTTTTTATTTTTTCCACGATCGCGTTATCGTGTAGTGTCTGCAAAATTCAAATTTCATAGTCTCACTCTGCAGCACTATTCGTCGTTTGAGGGTTTGAAGCGCAACGTAGCGTCCGTGAAAGGAGAAAATCGATTCACTTTCAAATTCTATACTTTCATTACCACTTTCGGTAACGCGGTATTGTTCGCGGAAGAAAATTTTCATTTCTGTTATTACTGTAACGCTTCAGTAACACTCGTAGATAATTGTATATTGTTGATAGAACACCGAACTAGTTTCATTTCTTCGCGAACTGTTTTCCATTTTTCACATTTCCATTTTCTTCAATAAAAGCAATAATTTGTGAGACTTTATTCACTACTAAATTTCTTTGATTATAGTAATATTTTTTGTCAATGCAATATATCCTTAAGTATTAGGAAATTAACTCAAGTAGATTTATCCCGACTTTTTCGCTTACTTATTTATTTCCGTTATATTATTAACTTATCATTATATTCGTCCAATAATTTGTTTACCCTAATTAGTCACTCGAGGGAAAATGCACCCAAACAATTTTTTAAACTTTTCTTATAGTCTCCCTGGTTACTTTAAATTCACCGATTGAAAAATATATTTTGCAATCCTCACATAATACCCAGTGTGATTATTATGCGATCCTACTGCAGTGTAACTAATTAGGGTTCAATATGTGCAACCAACATAATTCTATACCTTAGAGTAAAACGTTTCGTCTAATAATTTGTCTTTTCTGTAAAAAATCGATTTTGCTGCTTACTAATGCAACTGCTTGGTTGAAAATTGATTTTAATTTTTAATTCGTCTTTATTCCTGATATGCAACTTTTGTTTATTTTTTATTGAAATTTTTTGTTTTAAAATCTAACTATTTTGTTGAAAATTAATGTACTTTTTCGAAAATCCATCTTTTTGCTAGAAAATTCATTTCTTTAGTCGACAGTTAAACTGTTTTGTAGAAAGCTTGTCTTTTTTGGCTTGAGAATGTCTGTCTGCTTCAAAATTCAAATATGTCGATTATTAATAAACTTTTTTAAATTAAAAATCGAACGGTTTTGTTGAAAATTAATTCCATTGATTGACAATTGTACTATTTTTTTTCCAACTGCGTTTCTTCTTGGATTAGAAATTTATAAGTTTCAGTACAAACATTATGTATTTCGTTCATAGTTCGTCTTACTGGTAGAAAATTAATTATTTTAGCTGATAATCAATCTTTTTCTTTATTTAAATGATGTACTCTGTTAAAAATTTTGGATTTTTGATAGAAATTCTTTTCTTGGATATTCGTCTCATTTTTCGTTGAAAATTCATCATTTGTAGTAGGAAATTCATGTATTTTGTTGACAATTGGACATACTGTTGAGAAAATTAATCTTCTTGGTTGAAAATTCAACCGTCTTATAACAAAGCTCGTCTTTATAGCTTTGAAATTCGTTATTGTGGATAATGTATATTTTTTATTGACCGAAAAGTCTTTTATAGACAAAATTTCAATTCTTTTTCAAAATTTGTCACAGTATTTCAAAAATGCGTCACTTGTGGTACAAATTTCATCCTTTTTTCATTAAACATGCAAATTTTTGGTTCAATATGAATCTCTTTTGGTTGAAAATTCAAGTTTTTTTGTCCTTTTTGCTTCAATGCAACTGTTTCTTTGCGATTGAAAAATTATTTGTTAACTTTTTTTTGCTCTTACGAGTACCGAAGTTTACGGTTGATTCTCAAAATTGCAATTTTGGTTTTATTCGCAAAATGTTTTATATGGGAGCGTGCCTACTGAAAATGGTGGTTATACACAGCAGCAACAGCAGTCGCAATTATTTCTACAACAGCAGCCGATACAATTAGATCAGCAGGATCTTGCAGTGAATTCGAACGGTCTAACAGCTGAAGCTGCACCAGCAATATCTGCAACAGTGGAAATTGCGTCCGCTGGAAATACTTACAGCAATAATATAAATCTACCGGCAAGAGAAGTAAGAAGGTTGTTTTTAAATTTAATTAAATGTTTAATCATGGTTAATGCAATATATTTTGTTTTTTTTTAGAGCTTACTCCGGTATTTAAAAAGGGATGGTGATGGGATGAGCATCTTGAAGCTTTTGTCAGCAGAAAGGAAGGCTAGAAAATAACAAAGTCTCTTCTTACGAGAAGAATTATAAACCGGGACAAGGAGGAAGCACTGCGTGCCTGCAATGAACATCAGCTGAAGAAATTTAAGTAAGCTTTCTTATATCCTTTTATTTTTATATGGAAATACATTCTTTCAATAATGCTCGCTAACTTTCAGGATCTCGAGTGAAAGATTCATAGAATACTCTAAGGAAATTCACGAGATATTCGGCGAAGATCCAGAAATTTACTTTATACCCCACGCAAACGTCGGAGGTATATCAATAAATGCAACCGGAAAACTGATGGAGGCATACAGTAATACGAAAAGGACTATGCGAAAGTCGGGCCTACTAGCTTCGAAAGCATTCTCCAAAAATCAAGAGCCCATCAAAGATCAACAGAGGTTAATGTCGACTGAAGTCACACAAAAAATTCATATATTGGTGAACGAAATTGAGCCACGGACTGACATTATCGAAGCGTATAGTGTAGCAACATATAGTGTACGGCAGCACGAACTGATTGTTGAGGAAAAGTTGGTGGCGGATTATTTTAATAAATATAGATGTTTGTCCCTGCTCGAAGCTGTTAAACTGGTACGTTCCGCTATTCTGTCTAATACTTTTTATTTTATCATTTTAAGCAGTAAAGTTAATTCTAAAAATTAAAAAATTATGCTTTAATCATGTGAATTACTTTTTCCGCAGCTGAAAAATGACTTCGATAGAATGCATCCCAGGAAGAGCTCACTCCTACATGAAAAGTGGGACAAGATGCGAGACTATCATTCTTCTTCTTGTAAATTCACCAGAAAATCCTAAAAACCGAGGACATCGAACGTTATCACAAATGAAAGCCCTATCGACAAAAAATTTTGAAAGTCGTCGAAAAACTACTGATAGGTGAGTTACCAAATTTGGTGAGATTAAAAAGGTTCAACTAATTTTCGTAAATCTTGAAGCTGAGATTAATTATGAATTTTTTTGCAGTTAATTAAGACACTGTCGCCCTATATTTGGTGTTAACACTTATAAAACCGAGCGAGATGAAATATGGTTCAGAAACAAAAAAAGAATGCAAAAAACGCAGAAAGGACACTGCAGCAACACCGAATTTGACTCCTACTGAAGAAAGCCTGAGAAACAAGAAAGCCTCTGCAGCAGAGACTTTATCTAGTTTTATTTTGCACGTGCAGGTAAATATTGAAATTTATTACATTTATATTTTTATCACTTTGTGTAAAAAATTCTTCTCTGTCCTCTTATACTCATCACCTTACTATTTTCAGGCTGCAGCAGATTCACAAACCCAGATCGATAAAAAGAAATCAGATGCATATGAAAAAGGATTAAGAGGGCTATGTACATGGGCTTTTGGAGACATGTCGTCTAGGTGTAATTTCTCCGAAAGTATTGTGAAAAATATGACTTATGTGGTATGTCTGGGTTCGAAAAATAATAAGCTATGGATATGTGTTATCAAAAGTGAAATAATGTTTATTATTTAAAAAATATGATTGGTCAAAGTTACCTTACATTTTAAGGCCAATTTCTCGGCTTGTAATGATTATGTCGAAAATTTTATTTCGCAGAAACTTAGATAAAGTCTTTCTGAAAAGATTAGCATATATGAAAGTATTATTGCTTTTAAATAAAGGCTAAAACATGTATAAACGAAAAGCATTTTTGGGTTAAATTTAATGCAAGTAACTACCGATCCTAGCGGCCAAATGCTAGAGAGAGCGTTAGACACGACCACGCTGTTGTCCTCAATGCAATGCATACCCTTTACCTCACCTCGAAAAGTTGCAGGGCCCGTAAGGTCACTAACCCTACGCAAACTGGAATTCACACCTGGCACCATTCACAAGAAAACCTTCTTGGATTCATTTGTGAATTTTTTCTTTGACACCAATGAAATTAACGAAATTTTAAAGTTCCGAAAAAATATGCTAAAAATACTACCCTGACGCTCAATGGATTTGGGCGTTTCTTGAAATTCTGATTCGAATGATATATACTTTTAGGAGTCACTTTTCGCATGAAAAATTGAATGTAATAATTCTTCCAAATTAGGGTAAATTATCGTCTGATCAAAGCATATCATGGAGATAGTTTCAAATTATACTGGAATATTACTCAAAAAGTAATATTTGACAAATTTCTTTTTATTGTGTTCCTTGCTTTCGCAAGCTTAGATGTTCATAACTTTCTTTGAGAATTATTTCTCCGGAAAGGGATTCTGCAACTAAGGAATTAGAGTGAGTTGTAAATTTCGTAGGCTGCTACAGCGTCAATAAATTTCGACTTGGCTAAAATTGAGATTGACTCCATAAAATTATTAAAACCCTTGGAAATCCGTTGAAACTGTTCACATACGTTGAAAATGAAATGAAATATTTAAAAATATTATAAAATATTGAAATTATATTTTACGACTGCATGGAAAATGTATTGAAGTACATTGATATTTGTTAAATCCCTCAAAATCTAAGTAAAAAGCTGGTGAAAATGTCTTTGAAGTTTATAAAATACCCGAAAATCTTGAAAATTTCTTCAAATTATTCTAATCTCTTTGAAAGTTATCGGAGTATTTATAAATTTATCAATTTTAAACAAATCTTTAAAAATATTTGTAAGAATCAAGATAATTCAAAAATGGGTATAGACTTGAAAAGAACTAATGTTCTTTTTTACATCATCCTTATGTAAAATATATTGTTTCTTTCTGAAGTCAACTTTGTTTTACGACTACTGTTTCAACTGATAAGCAGCTCGTTCACCTGATGCACGCCAATTTATGTGTGATTGAATTAAATATGATAAATATGATTCGTCAGCCTAACGCAGTAATATTTCACAAATAAAATGCTAATTACAACAAATTAATCCTTGTGATGATTATTTCTAAAATTTAGATAATTAATAGGCTAGATCTTTGACGAAAAATGTACGGAAACGTCCGCCGGCGGTTTGCCAGTACAGAACCAGTACAAGGCAGCATTATGAAGCGTTACCAGCCAGTAATGGCCGCGTATAGATGCCCAGTACTGCGACTCCAGCAATCTGTACTAGGCTAGCACTGATAACACAAATTTTAATATTTATTGATATTTATATTAAAAACATACTTGGTCAAAGTTACCCTACTTTTGAAGAATAATTTCACGGATTTTAGCGATTATTTAACAATAAAAAAATAAGATTCTTATATTAAAAACGACTTTTTCTAGTAGAATGAGACATTTCAATCCAAATTTGTATTTGATATCAAGTATATTTCGAAATTATCTCCACCATATGTTTCGATCAGACGAAAATTTAAAAAGAGGATCCCATGTGGAAATCAGCCGAACTTAGCCCAACTAATAATTGGGCGCCAATTGGGTCCCAACTGGGCATCATAAATTAATTGACAGATTATTTTAATCGTAAGAGTCAGTGGATGTAATCCCAGCCAAATCCTGAATACATTCTCATTATTACGAAATTTCAATTGTTAAAACTTATGTAGATAAAGCTGATCAGTGCTCGATTTTTTACTTAATTGGGCTCACGCGTAGAACGTCCAACGTAAGCACTATTGGAGCAAACGAGCCTGGTCGCACAAACTACAACCTTTTATCGTCTTCGTTGGTCCAGTCCGCGAGCTAGAATCGGTGTACATAGTGGCCGACGAGATTAAATATTAGGTAGAAAATCCCATCGAAGCGGTGGATTCACTTTTTAAAATATTCTTTGCTGCGAATATTGAGTATCCTAAAGATTCGTTCTGTGTATGGCTGATTTTCCAGAAATTAGTTTATGGTATTCAGACTGAGTACGATAGGTTCTGAACTCAACTTAAAATTCTCATGAGTGAAATCGAAGTTGGTATGAGCAACAATTAATTTTAACTTTGTGTATATTTAATAGAAAACCTTTATAAATTCAAAATGAATTCGTGTTTCGGTTGCACAATTAAAGTGCAAGACAATAAGCAGTTGTTACATCACATTCGTTTAGCTCATTCTGACCCAAAAATATTTAAATGAGCAGAATGTCATTGTTAACGCTCTTATTTCACTTATTCTTGTTTTGCTAAACACCGAAATACGAAATATAATAATTGCGTAATTAAACCGGTGAATTGTTCCACTAGTTCTGCTGAACTACAGCAACCTGCTGCAATTGCACATGCTGAAGATGGGAGCTGTACTACGCATGCGAACGAAAATGTCTGCGAATTAAATTCATTTAGCGAAATCGATTCGGATTCGGATGATGAAAATGGTTTTTATCACTGCCATGAACCGGTGGCTATGTGTCCACCAATTGCACCAATGCGCATTGATTTCGATCCAAAAGAGGCTTTTTCCCATTTACTGCAATTTCAGGGTTCTCTTTTCTTTGCTGACCTTTATAACTATCACGACCTTGCAAGAAAGAGAGTTCAGAATATTCAGAATCATGTCACGGAATTTTTGAACAGTGAGGCAATATCTCTGCTTGAGAATCACATAATGAACCGTTTAAAATGTTTGGGAGAAAAGTCAGATGAACTTTTACGATGCAAATCTATGTTTGATAGATTACGAGATCCCTTTAAAGGCTTAAATACTGAACATTTACGTTTTAAGCATTTTGAAAAATTAGGTACATACATCGCACCTGAGCACGTAAAACTCGGTAAACGAGACGATAATCGAGCCGAAAACGGGGTGCAAGTTCATCAGAGAGTTCCTGGAAACTTAACGTTCATCGTGCTTACTCAGGTCTTGACAAGATTCTTCGAACTTCGAAATATTTTTCAGAATACATGCAAATATATGAAAGAGTTATACTCAAATTCAATAATTGTATCTACTTTCATTCAAGCAGACTTTTGGTAGAATAAAATAAAACATTTTGGAGATAAATTTTTTCTTCCTATATTTCTTTATTTCGATGATTACGAAAGAAATAATCCACTAGGTAGTCACGCAGGATTATCGAAATGTGGCGCAGTGTACATTTCAATTCCGTGCTTACCTTCTGAATATTAGTCGAAGCTTGAAAATATATTCCTTATAGCACTTTTTAATGCTTTGGATCGCAAAATTTTTTCAAACAAAATCGTGTTTCAAAGAGCACTGAAAGAGCTAAAATTCTTAGAGAGATTGGGAATTAGAATAAGCCTTCCTCAGGGAAAACAAACGATATTTTTCTCCTTAGTTTTAATCCTGGGCGATAATTTAGGAGTCCATTCTATTTTGGGGTTTTCTGAGTGCTTTCGTTGTAATTATCTGTGCAGATTTTGTCTCATTCAGAAAGAGGAAATTAAGTCTACATTCTTTGAAGAATGGTGCACGCTCCGGAATACTGAAAACTACCAACATGGACTAAACTTAAATAAACTATCGCTTACCGGAATTAAGGAAGACCCTACCTTTCATACTGAACAGTTACAAGATTTTCATGTAACCAAAAATATCGCGGTCGATTGGATGCATGATTTGGCTGAAAGAATCGCGCCTCGAGATTGTGCGAACGTTCTCAATTTTCAAATTCGCGACATGAAATTTTTTTCTCTTACAACGTTAAATGAAAGGGTGGAATTTTTTAATTATAGTACAAAAAGTAATCAGAATAAGCCTCCCGAGGTGACAGAAAAGCATTTGGAGGACGTATGGCTTTCAATGAGTGCATCTGAAATGATCACGTTTGTGTCACTGTCTATGGGAGATTTAGTGCCAGAGGGTGACAAGCATTGGCATTTAATTATTCTTTTGAAAAAGTTTGTTGACATTCTGTCAGCCAAAAGTCATCAGCGCGGAATGCACAAAGTACTCGAAAATATGATAACAGAGTACCTGACTGAACTTAGTTTCCTATTTCCGAATAGTTTGATTCGAAAGCATCATTTTTGGTACACTATCCACGTATTATGTTTCTTATGGGTCCACTGTGCAAGCTTTCGTCAATGCGTTATGAAAGTAAGCATAGAGAAGGAAAAGTCTCTTCCCATGTAGCAATAAGTCGTGTTGATGTTCGTTACACGATCGGGATGAGGCACCAACTTAAAATGAATCGCCGATTTATATATGAAGCTTCGTTGTAACCTTCGTATGTTAACGGACCGACGAAGATATTCGCTCTTTCATCCCTTTTAAACTACGAATCATTTTCATCATGTTTACCTAGTGAAGTAACTGGGTGCGTCACAGTGACGAAATGGTTGAAGTACAAAGATCAGTACATAAAGCCACTTTCTGTTATCATGATACCGTCAAAGAATGGACCTACATTTTACAAGGTCTGTTACATAATTGCACACGAAGTTTTCCAAGTTTTGGTAATTACAAAAAAAATTGATGATGCTTACTTCGACGAACACTTTCAAGCCTTTGAAATATTGGATGAAGGTGAGAGTACATGGAAGTGTCTCGTCTGGAGTCAAGTTTCTAAAGGGACAGTGACCCATATTTCACGAATTTGTAACGGATCTTAATACATTCTGAAAAACTGGGTCTAAGTATTGAAAATTATCTGTTTAAACGAAAAAGAAGCTTGTCAATTCACAATGAAACAAATAA
>NC_046658.1:34746425-34757145 GCF_010883055.1 Belonocnema kinseyi
TATAAATTTAATTTATTTAACGTAATATTTAAGAAGTTATTAAGATAAATTTTTTTGTAAAATCACAACACTTCGACCCACAGCGACGTATACGTTTATAGATAATGAATTAGCGTTAGAAAATAATATTTATTATAGGTTTAATGTTTTTATGTGTTATTTACGAGTGATTTCACTCAAATGAAATATAAATATAAACATATACAAAGTGTATTTTATTCCGTAGAGCAAAAGGAGATTTTACTTTAAAATAATAATATATTTTGCTACCTAAAATAGGATAAATTACCATGTTCCTCATAGAAAAGAGCTACTTCTACATATTAAAGCACTATAAATAAATATTTAAAGTAACTAAAAGTACGTAAAATTAGTGTTCATTTCTCCATTCGACAAAGTCATAAGTACCATGTAGTTGAGTTCATTCCACTGCTTCACATAGATGAACGTGCCATGTACCCGGTAGCTCACAGACTCAATTCTACTAGCAAGTTCTGCCAAAAGTACCATGTAGCACAGGAGAGGTTGCTGAGACCGAACGTTTGTTTCACTGTGCGGCCAAGTCAAAAGTACCATGTGGCCCGGTAAGTTTAGGTACCTAGCAGCATTGCACTTTTTCTGTTCCCGTCGTGCGATTTTCCGACGGAAAAAATAGCGCATTCATAGGAATACAAATTCTTAACACCCTCAGCCTAGACTTCCGATATTTTCCGCTCAGCCTAGACTGGGCATTATTTACCCGAGCAAAGTTTAAAGTCCAGTACCTCTGAATTAAATTAAGGTATCGGGATCAATTTTTTTTAAATGTAGCTAAGAGCTTCAAGAAAATGACTATTCTAAGATACATAAGATTAATTTAACACATAGCACCGATATTTTCAGAAAACTAAAAGAACTTTTTAATAACAACGTTTTTTAGCATTTTTTTTGTTTAACAGCTTGTAGAATAAAGAAAGTGTTTTTAAATGTAATAATTGTGGCGTGCGAGAGTAGAAATCTGAGACCTTGAAAGCAGTTTTTTGTTTTCTTAAAAAAAAATATATATTTTTCCAACTCAACGAAAATTGCCATATTTTGACATTTATAATATAAATGGTTTCTTGTGTATTATCTTTTTCATATAAATTTCTGTATACAAGGTGCTACGTAATAATATAAATCAAGCATATATTTTCAAATTCACACCATTTATTCATGAAGAAACATAAGAATAACAGGTTTGACAAGATAAGCATCTTTTAGATCTGTGTTCTCAGCAGATTGGCTTTTTTAGAGACGTACAATAAAGTTTCGTCTTTCTGTCGAGACTGGACGGATAAGAGTGACAACGCTTTGGCTTTTCAAGTACATTCGTTTGAAAATCGTCGCGTGGATCTGAATTTCTGGCCTTTCTTCATAAGGCAACAACAATAAAGGTTTGTCTAAAGCCATCGACATATCTAATATGAATTTTGACCTGTCAAACCCTTTATTTTCATCGCGTAAAGTATCCTCCATTTCCTCCTGAGGTCCTGTGGGCGCTGCAACGACTTGCGCCTCTCGACGAGCGAGTGAGCGCGTCACGCGCTTGCAAATTCTTAAAAAATCAGAATAAGCATCCATTATTCTCTCACATTTAATTGAACATGAGGACAAAATATATCTTAGTATTAGTTTCTTTATTGTATAATAATATACAGTGTTATTTACCGTGTGTTGGATTTTGTTCTGAAGTCGATTTTCACACGTTGAGCCTAGACTGGGTAGTTTAGACCCGCACAAAAACTTTTGATGCGTAACCTTCGGCTGTTAAGGCCCGACTGGCACTAGTCGAATGATGAAATAGTACTCTGCCCCCCAATATTTATTACGCACACTCATTGGGACTTCTCATTGCCGCATTCCAAAGATACAGCGAACCGAAAATATTGTTCGGGTAAATTTAACCCAGTCTAGACCAAGAGGGTTAATATTCCTGAATTCAACGCTTATTACTGGGAATAATTTTTTTCATTTAAAATGAAAATTAACATTCATTGATCATTATTTCCTGTAGATTCGATTAAAATGATTATGATTAATAATTCAAAATCTAAATGCCCTGATAGGCAAGAATAAATCAATGCAAAATTGATCAAATAGAAATTTGTCAATTATTTTGAAAACTTCGTTCCTATGTTGCGATTTCGTTTGTAGAATAAGACTGTTTAGTTCATGTTTAATTCAAAAACAAGTATAAAGAAACTTCTCTTTTCGTCTTAAATTTTAAGCTAAATTTCATGAAAAGAGTCATGCCGAAAAGCTATTTTTTAAATAAATTCATTAAAGTTAATTAAATTTCTATACAATATATAATTTTAGTTAATTTTTTTAATTTGAAAACTTGAAAATATATGAAGATATCATTATTTATAATCTAAAGTACTAGGACAATATTGCAATCATTTGGTTATTTAAAAAATTCAATTCTATAAGCCTTGTCCTGCTCCCGATTACTTTGTATCCCGATTTGCAATCAAAACAAATGCACTTCACCACTTTTCTTCAAAATTTCAACACTGCGGATATTTGATCTAAAAGCAGTTTTTTCAGTTTTCTTCCGCTTTGAAAAAGAAAAAATGTCAAAAAAATCACTCAAAACACTTAAAAGTTATTTAACACTGTCAGTAAATTATTTTTAATGTATTATTAAATTCAGCGTTATTATTTTTCCATGCAGTTGCAACAATCATAGGCCAACTGCAAAGCTGGCGCCGCCACACGACCACCGTCAAGATGTTGCAGATTTTCAACTCAAACGACTCAGCCCAATATCTTTGCTCAGACTTCCACCAACGATGGGGACATGCGCACTGTGATGTCTTACCTCCTTTTCTTGCGCGAGAAATGCGCGAGTGAGTGCCAGTGCTTGACAACCACAACAATAGCAGAAATTGAGGTTATATCAATTTTTTCCAAAGTTTTTGCGAAGTGAAGTCAAAGAAATTATAACATAGATGCAAAGATATTATAAACGTAGATGCGGTACGGAGCGTCAGAGTGGGGAATTCTATATATAAGACATTACATTTTCTACCCTATCGAGGTGCTGCCTTCACCGTACTACGAAGTTGAATTCTTGTTTTCTCATTCTTCGTAAAATATGACGGTAAAGCAGTAGAAAGAATTTTTGAGGTTAGAAAAGTTTGACATTTATGCATATCACTGCATTTTTTCAGATCTGAAGCCTGATCCAGGTTTTTGGTACAGGCTTTTTTTTTAATTAAAAAAAAATTCTTGAAAAATCATATTTTTAATTTAAAAAAAACCATTATAGAACGAAATTTCGGGATAAACAATTGCTGAAACATTTTTCTTTCACAAATATTTTTTTTTAATTGAAATAATCAAATATTTATACCAAAGAAACAACTTTTTAAATGTTTAAAGTGTTTCAAAATTATTGTTTAAATTTAGAGTTAAAATAATTAAAACAAAATATATTTCTGGATAAGATATTTTGGTTTAAAATGTATATAGTATTTTTTAAATCACAAAGTTCTTCCGAAAAATCGAAATGCTTATTTAAAAACAC
The DNA here is from genome assembly GCF_010883055.1 of Belonocnema kinseyi. Lineage (NCBI taxonomy): Eukaryota > Metazoa > Arthropoda > Insecta > Hymenoptera > Cynipidae > Belonocnema > Belonocnema kinseyi. The sequence goes on from NC_046658.1 coordinate 34,749,979, forward strand.
GTGTTTTTTATATTAATTTGCCGGTAAAATTTTTGTATAATTTTAATTTTAAATTGAAGGAAATAATTTTTAACACTTAAAATATTCTTTAAAAAAATATTTTATACAAATATTTTATTATCGCATTTTTAATAAATAATTAATTTTAATTAAGAAACAATTTTATTTGGGGCGTTTTATTATTTGGGAATTTTCAAATTCGTTAATAGTATAAAATGTTCAGGAATTTTATTAGTTTTGCAATTTTATTATTCGGGACAGAGAGTTTTTTACCGAGTCGGGACTTATATTTTCGAGATATTTCAGCCGTCCCCATAGAATTACAGAAAAATTGCTCTAATTGTAATTTCGGGACTCGATCTTGTTGATTTTTTCCTACAGTATTAATAAAAAAATTGTGTACGGAAATTTTTGATATTACAAAGTTAAAGAGAATCTCAATTAAAAATTTAAAAATTCTCTGTACATCCAATTTTTATTCTTGGTTCTTGGCGATTTTTTTCTAATCCGATTCAGTCACTGGTAAACGGGGGTGATTTTCTCTTAGAAAAGTAAGTGATTAAAATTTGAAAAAATTGGGTAAGCTTTTTTGATATCTAGGTATGTAAAGAAGGTAAACTTCCGAAAATTTAAAAACTAATTCAAGAACTATTTATACTCTTTTAAGATGCCAATACAATAATTTACACAACAGTAATTGTAAAATTTGCAAGTTTTTAGGCCTTCAGTTTAAGAACTTGAATTTTAACGTTAAATATGCTTCATTTTCAGAATACAGCCTTATTGTTTGAATTTTCAGAATTTTCGTTATTAGTTATAGGTTGGCTAAAGATAACATTATGGGATTTGGAAATGTTACAACGCGAAAAAGTTTAAATTAAAAATTTAAAAATGCGAAAATACACCATTTTCCATGTTCATCTGCAATCCAGCGAGTCACTTTCTTCCGCTTTTTTTGAAAGTCGATCCTCTGCTTTCAGTTTTCTTTTCAAAATATACCTTGAATTCAACGCATTTCCAATTCAATGTTTGCAGCTGCATTTAGATGTTTTTTGTTTTAAATATCAATTAATTAAAACATTTTATTTATTTTTCACTTTTTCAAGGGTTTTAAAACTCTTTTTAAAACTTGTTTAAACAATTTTGATTGTAACTTCTTAATAAAAGAATCAGTGTTATTAGTCTCCAGAACAGCAATTTTCAAAATATTTAAAGCTTTAATAGTTGAGACATTTTAAATTTGTAGTCTTCAGTATATTGAATAATTTCAAATTTAAAGCTATTAAAATATGTCATCAGAATTTTTGAATGGAAAGTGTTCGATAATTTTAGATTGAAACATTTCAAATTATTTAGTTACAAATTAAAATCGTACAACTTCAAGTTTTATTAATTTTTTGATTATTTGTCACCCCCACAAATTATTGTTATTATTTTCTTGCGTCAAGAAAGTAACGCTTGATTTTTGTAAAAATTAACAAATATATATTACAGATTCACTCAAGGTCATTTTTGTTCAAAAATCTTGTTAATGAATAAATTGACTCTTATTGTTTCTGATTTTGTTCTGTCACTCAGGGATTGTGTTTTTCATAGAAAATACTGAAATGTGGTTTTTTCACGTTTATAAAATTAGAATTGAAGGTTACTCGGGGTAATTTTCTATGAAAAATATTGACTTACAAAGAATGTTGGTCAAACAATAGAATGGATTTCTTCGCCCGAGATAGAAACATAAATTGTACTGTAGTAAAAACAAATGGAAAAATTTAGACGAATGCCAAATTTGGTAAAGAAAACAAACGGTCGGATTGTGATTCGCACGGCTCCGATAAAACTGTCCTAGACGGCAGTATCTCGGACACGAATCTTTTAACAATGTATAAGTGTTGTAAATTAGCGTCTGTGAAATCGATTGTGTGCATTAATTGTGGTGCTACGTATCATAGAAGTTGTGCTGCCAGTGTAAAAAATCTGGTGTCCCTCAATGGAGGTAGATCTAAGTGCTGTGAAGTTCCTAAGACCTTCTCTTCAACGCCTAAGTCTACGAAAGATGCATCTGAAATATCTTATTTGCGTGAACTTTTCAAAAGACAAGAGATAATCATAAGCGACAAAGATAATTTAATCGATTCACTGAGAAAGGATTTATAATTATTAAGATGAAAGCCACAGAGTTCGAGGAAAAAAGGAAGCAAGATGGTGGGACTTGGGTGAGGCCTGTCACCTCATATCGAGACGCAGCTCTTGTCATAAAGCCTAAAAACGCGACACAAACATGCCAGGAAACGAAGAACGCCGTCAAAAATAAAGTTTGTCCTAGTGAACTTTCGGCTCGTGTCACATCAGTAAGAAACATCTCAGGCGGGGGTGTTGTAATCAGCTGTTCGGACTTCAACTCTAGGGAGAAGCTATCTCAGGCTGTTAAAACTCAGCTAGGTGACAAATATACCATCAAGGAGCCAAGAAAGATCTACCCTAAAGTGAAAATTTTGGGTATACATGCCAATGAATTCGAAGAAATCGACGAGCTAATCCCCAAAATCTGCAACCAAAATCAAATTTGTGAAGGACCAGAATTTAGGATGAAAGTTGTCTTCAAAAAAATTAATAGAAATAATAAGAATTTCTATACAGTTATTCTCGAAGTTGATCCAACCACTCATGACACACTAATAGAAAAACGAAGAATTTATGTAGGGTGGGGGAGCTGTACGGTACTCGATCATGTGAGCATTTTGAGATGCATGAAATGTCTCAGATTTGGTCATATGGCTAAATACTTTCACAGCACGTCACACACTTATCCACAATGTAGCGGTTTTCACCCAGAAGCCGAATGTACATATTCTATAAGAAAATGCACGAACTGCTTCCATGCGGTAACTATTCTGAAGATCCCTGGCGAAAAATTCGACCACACGGTATTTAGCAAAGACTGTTTACCCTACAAGAAAGCTCTGTCGAGAGCTGCCAGTAGGATAGACTATGCTCGCGAATAGCAATCGTATTTTTCAAGACGTTCTTCTGGCAGCTTTCTTGATCAGCTACAATTGAACGATACCACCAGCCGACAACAGGAGAGACGAACTGCACCAAGTAAATACTGTGACTCACTATGTAACCTCAACATTTACTACCAAAATGTTCGTGACCTACGAACTAAACTTATCAACCTGCAGAATGCTATTGCTCTCTCGAAATTTACATACAACGTTATTGTTTTGACTGAAACGTGGCTCAATTCCAATCACTTCAACGCTGAGCTGGGTATGATTAACTACACTATCTGAAGAAGAGACAGGGATACCCAGTCGAGTAACTTTGAACGAGGTGGGGGAGTACTAATTGCGGTGAACTCGAAATTTCGAAGCTTCGAATATCGAACTTCAGTTACTTCTGTCGAACAGATTTTTGTAACAGTCTTAAATGGAAATGAACGAATTTAGCTTGGAACTGCTTACATCCCGCCACTATCACGTCCAGAAGTTTATTTAAACCACTGCACCGCTATAGAATCTGCTCTTGAGTCTACTAAACCTACGGCTACAATCATCGTTGGCGATTATAACATCTCGAACATACGCTGGACCAATGGCGATCGAGGAGTACGTATGCTCTCCAGCAACGGGGCCTTGCCTTCTGAAAGAGAGAGCGCAAACGCGCTTTTTGACACATGCGGTTTTTATAACCTTTTTCAAAAAAATCAAGTGCAGAACACATCGGGTAAGATTCTCGATTTGGTTTTTACATCACTTTATGCAACTACTGTGCACCAATCTCTTGATCCTCTCTTGTCCAGCGATACATACCACCCTCCACTAAATATTTTTCTCCCAAAGCAAATAATTGCATCAAATTCTGATACATACTTTTATCTAGATTTCAAAAATGCTGATTATATCTCAATAATTTTCGTTCTCGGTACAGTAGATTGGGATGCATTGTTTACTCAATTATCTATAGATCATGTATGCGATCATGTATGACTTAATTGAATTATATGTACCATGGCGAAAAACACGTAGCGATAAATACCCTGTATATTTTTCTCGAGACTTAGTTAATATGCTTGCCCAAAAGAGAGCTGCTCATTATCAATTTAAGACTTTAGGGATTCAGACGGATCGCGAACTTTTCTCTAACTTAAGGGCCACGTCGAAACTATTCATGTAATGCGCGACCTTGGATTTTTTGTAGATGATAAACTCTCTTTCCTCCAGCAAATAGGTTATTGTACCGCTAAAGGTCTAAAGATGTTGGGATTTATCAAACGTCATTCTGTAGAATTTAAACAACCACACACACTACGCTTATTATATATCACGTTAGTTAGACCCATTCTTATGTACTGCTCACAAGTTTGGTTTCCACATTACGCCTCGCATATTAAAAAACTGGAAAGGGTTCAACATAGGTTTATCCCGTGGGCGGCAATTAAGTTAGGTCTTCCTAATCCACGATTGTCGCACGGCTATTCACATATTCCTGCTGCTTTAAATATCAGTTCTCTGAAGTCACATCGAAAAGCGCAAGATATTCTATTTATGCACAAGTTAGTCAATAGAAACATAACTTGTCCTCAATTACTTGAAAGTTTACACCTACATGTACCGGGTAGATCCCTGCGAAGCTCCACTTATATATCTCACACATTTAATTTAGATAACTTCAGATCTAGTTTCGGCGAACATTCACCAATATCTCGAATGACCAGAATCGCAAACGATGTAGATAAGGAAGGTCGTACATTCTAGTCGATTTTACATAAGTTTAGATTAAGATAATATTTAGTTTAGGTTTAGGTTAACTAGCAACTAAATACTCTTTGTAGAGTACATCTGTAATTGGGCTTCTTGCTCGTCAATTGAATGAATAAATGAATATAAATACTAATTTTATTCCCCGAAAGATTTTTCAAAAATCTATTCAAAACACTTTTATTGTAACAATTTAATTGAAGAAAAATATCTTTTATAAAAATAAAAATTGTACAATTTTTACATACAATTCTTAAAATAAAAAAATTATGTGTTAAAGCACAATCCAATCCGACTATTCTTTCAAAAATTATCCGAAATATAGACTTTTTTCTCTTGACTTTTTTCCATATCAAGCTTTTTTTGCTTCAAATGTCCATTTTCGTTTGGTTTTTTGGATTTTGAAAATCCTTTAACTTTGGTAAGTTTGATTTTATAAAAAAAAGTTGTCAAAGTCCAATCAATCCGACCAGTCTTTCGAAAGTTATCCGGTATACAGACAACAACGACGACGCCGGACAGACAAACAGACCCCGACGTAAAAACTTGTTTTTCTGACTCAAGAGGCCTCAAAACGTCGACATTTGATAAAATTCGAAAAAGTCATTTTTCATAAAAAAAACTAATACCTTCTCATTTTGGATGAAAATGTAAAAATTGTCAACAAGATTTGTAAAAAATCTTTCAAAGAAGAAAATGATTGTCCCGTAAGTTAGAACCGAAAAATTACTATTTCAAAAAAATGAAAGTTGTTCTAAATATTGAGCTATACTCGCGACCGGGACAAATCGGAAAAATAAAGCAAATTTGAAAATTGAACTGCAGGTCGAGTATTAAAAATTGAACAGTGATTGATTTTACAAGATGATACTAGATCTGTTCAAAATGATATAATTTACATATTCTAACGTTGAAATTTGGACTAATTTAATTCGAAAGCCTTAGTATTGACACAAGTGTGATTGTTCGAATGAATGGCTTCTTAAATGAATGCCTTTATTCAATTTCAAAATCTTTTTGAATTATTATTTCAGTATAAAATATTCCATTTTCAATCTATTTAGTTTGGAAATTAAAAAAAAAAACAATTTTTGAAAAAGAATTGTCACAATTCCAGAGTGACAAATTTAAACTTTGAATGTTACAATTATAATTGTGTTATTTTTTTATCTGCATTTCCAAGGTTAAAGTATTTCATTTTGATTCTTAAAGAACAGGATTTTACAAAAATGTTAGGAAAAATGGTAAACAGTCTAAAAGACATTTAAAAGTTAATAAAATTTTTTTAAATAATTTAAAAAGATTTGAAATAATTTAAAAGAGTATTCATACTTTTGATGATTTCAAAATGTTTTGAAATGTTGACTTTTTGTTTTGAAAAATTACATAATTTTAAGAGGCGGTATAAAATATGGCACCACTGAAAAAATCCCGAAAGGGATGAACGAAAAATCCCAAAAAATGAAATCTCCGGCACCTGAATAATAATTTTATAAAAATTGTGTTAAAAAGTTCATTAAAAGACACGTGTGCTTTGAAATAAAACAATGTTCTGCCTAAATTTTCTTCGTACTTAGATAATAACATTTTTGAAACAAACTTTGCAGGATTCAATTCAACAACGATTTATATCAAAATTTATTTTTATTTATTTTTTTATTAATAAAAAATTCGATTTTTCAGAACTTTTTTATGTTTTTTTCAAATACTATGCACATTTTCAAACAAATTTTTTCATCCAGAAATATATATTCGATTATTGTATTTTCAATAAATAAATAATATTTAATAAACAATTTTTTTAAATTGTTTAAATTCAGGAATTTTCTAGTTCGGATATTTTATGATTCAGGCAAATAAATAATAAATAATATTAAAGAACTATATATAGACAATATATAGAATGAAAATTATAAGTAATAATTTTAGAAATATTGGGAAATATATGAAACCGTAATATAAATTATTCATCGACTTTTATTTGTGGTATTTATTAAAATAACCATGTTTTGCAAAGTTAAAACTTATAAATGTAAAAATGTTTTAATTGGCAATTTACTTTCAATCCAAATGGTTCTTGTCCGAGCTAAGTAACCTGTAGTGCGCCTCGAGGGGCCTACCGAGAGTTGCTTCAAAGATATTATAAACGTAGATGCGGTGCGGGCTTAGTTGCCCGCCATAAATATAGACGGCGCGTCCGGCGAAAAAACTCACTTCCCCCAAAGATATTATAAACGTAGATGCGGTACGGGGCGTCAGAGTGGGGAATTATATATATATAGGACATCACATTTTCTGGCCTATAGAGGTGCTGCCCTCACCGTACTACGAAATCGAATTCTGGTTTTCTCATTTTTCGTCAAATATGAAGGTAAAGCAGTAGAAAGATGTTTTGAGGTTAGAAAGG
>NC_046658.1:34757245-34758259 GCF_010883055.1 Belonocnema kinseyi
CGATTGAACCGTAAGACATAAAGAATTTGAAATCTACGATTTGAAATCAATAAATATCAACGGTCGAAGAAAGGATTGATTTGTTTCATCAAATCATTTTACGAAAATTGAACAATTGTACAATCCTGCAATTCTTTCATTTTAAATGTAAAGGCTTAATAGTTGAAATTTTTCCAAATGAAAACTTTCCTAATCAAATCATATAAACTTCAAGTTCTAAAAATTAAAGAAGAAATTCATACTTAATAAGTATGAAATTTCATATATGCAAATATTTTGGAGTTACAAATTTCTGAATTTGTAATTAGTTATTGTTAGTTTATTGTTATTTTTCTAGATCGTCGTGTAACATAGTTCTAATTGCTCCATTGATCATTAATATTTTCGGAAATCTCTATTATCGACTGAAAATCTATTCGGCGACAGCACCTCTTTCGCTGATTTTACCCACGACAACTGTTAAGAGGTGATGAATACTTGTGCGGGTAGAGCGGCACAGCGGGGTGGGTCACTTGCGGCATTTAGGTATATAATATCTTTGGTAGTAGCTATATATATTTCCCCCCACTCCGCCGCCACTTGCCGCATCTATCAAAGATATTATAAACGTAGATGCGGTGCGGGCTTAGTCACCCGCGATAAATATAGACGGCGCGTCTGGCGAAAATTGTCAGTTCCCCTCTACCCACAGCTTAGCGGCTATAGCAACTATCGACAGCAGCCACTTGGAGCGCTGTACAGAGCTGCCAGATCGAGCCTGAAATTTACCCCCACCATACCTACCGTTTTGGAGCCGAAAAACAGAAGATGCATGATTACCACTGTGACTTCGTGTGTAAGCCGAAAATGCACGATTCGACTTAGGTTCCCTGCTGTACGATTTATATCTCGATCCCCATTTGAAAGAAATGGAAGAAATTGGCGAATTTAATATTTCGCGTGATTCTTCATTTCATGCATGAGTTGATTTTGAGGTTATGTTTTTCAGGTGTATATAGTATGACTATTATTACT
>NC_046658.1:34758359-34761330 GCF_010883055.1 Belonocnema kinseyi
CGTGGTGTTGAAAAGCGGGTAGGCGTGCGACCTTAAATGATTTCTTTGACCAGTCCGTAGGGTGCCTTCCCGTCCCACGTGGCTTTGGAAAAGGGGTAGGGGTGCGGCCTTACATTATTTCTGTGACTAGTCACAGAGGTACCTTCTCGCCCCCACGTGGCGTTGAAAAAGGGGTAATGTTGCGACCTTAAATTATTTCTTCGAAAAGTCACAGGAGTGCCCCCCCCCCCCACAAGACTTTGGAAAGTGGAGGTGTACGACTTTATCAATTTCATGGCCCTACTCTAAAATGCGTAAAAGTCACTTTCGTATGCATGAAATATGCTTTTTGCCGTTACAGATAGTGCATATAAACTTCGTAAATAAAAAGCGTAATTTTTTTAAGTTTTAACACTGCAAATTCTATTTGCAAGTGTTTTCATGTCCAGGCTTATAATCAGCGCATCAACATACATCAGTATACGATTTTAAAAAAATTTTTTTAAGGAAAAGGAAAAAATCCGGCAACATGCAATCTTGACGGCGCCGGCAAGGAAAAATGTTGCCGGAGCCGGCAGGCTAGCCACTACGTCCCTAAAATCGCATGAATTCCTTGAATGCCATGAAGTCATTGAATTACATGAATTCCTTGAATTCCATGAATTCATTGCATTTCATGCATTCCTTGAATGCCATGAATTCATTGAATTGCATGCATTCCTTGAATTCCATGAATTCATTGAATTGCAGTAATTCCTTGAATTTTATGAATTCCACGAATTCCATGAATATGCGCGCTCTGCCGCTACCATGCCAAAAAATATATGCTTTCTAAATAAAATGGTAAAAAAATTGTCGGTACCGGTAATTTGTTTTTTATCGGTACCGACCATTTTTTTTACCGGTACCGACAGTGTATACACTTAGAAAAAAAATACCAATTTCAAATATAAAATCCGGACAGACTGGTTTTTGTGATGTAACGGAATTGTTTGTGGCCTGAATCTATTTTTTACCATGCAAAAGTTGAAACACGTATTGTTTGATTTTCATAACCAACAAAATGCTCACCAAAGTTATTTCCTTATATGTGAAAAGTCAAATGGTTTGTTGAATACAGAATTACTCCTTTTCGGTTGGAAATTTATCTGTTGCGGTAGAAAAGTCATCTTTTTTGCTTGAAACATCAAGAGCTTGGTAAGAGATGAAACTTTTTTCTTGAAAATTCGTATTTTTTTTCTTGAAACTTCGAACATCTGGTTTTACGTGCATATGTTTCGTTTAAAATTAATTGCGCTGGTTTTAAAATCCAATATTGGGTGGAAAATTTTTTAGTTTTGTTTATAAATTCAACTTTACTGTTTAAGAAACTGAAATGGTTTTTAAAACATTTGCCTGTTTAGCTACAAAACTCAACTCTTTTGTTGAAAACGCAATTTCATTTAGCTTGAAATCTTAGGAATGCGGTACTAACATTAATGCTATTTAAAAGAACGTATTTTCCAATTTTTTTGCACTCTCATCATTTATAATTCCGAAAGTATTAGAATCGTCCGAAATTTCAAACCTTAGTTTTTCAGCGGATCTCAACGTTTTAAAACCGACTGTCATGATTTTATCCATTGAAATTTCGATGAAAAAATCGAAAATTCAAATTTTAAGCCAAAAGACGACAGATGCGTACAAAAGTTCAAAGGAATAAAAATACTTTTTAAAAGACATATAATTTTGTTATCAACCATAAATAAGACTTGATATTTTGGTTTAATCGAAAGAAGGGCTAGGTAGGAAATCTTTGGTAGTACTAAGCCGAAAATAACGAAAGTAATAATTGCATATTGTTACGGGCAGACGCCAATTCCTACCTGGCTATCTAGGTACGCCCCCCCCCCTCCTAAAAAATAGTTCAGTAAATTTTACTCAAATCCACTGCAGCTGCTTAAATATTTTGGTGCAATATGTTACTTAACTTGGGAAATTCCGGAAGCTAAGATTTGGCCAGATTTGAAATCTTATTTATTAATTTCATAATTTTTGTTTATTTCTCAAACTATCGCATTTATCAAAATTCTACTTAAATAATTTTGCACTTCCAGTTCAAAAGTATAAACAGTCTCATTCCTAACATAATTTTAAAATTCAATAACAAACAACATACATTTTTTTATTGCTGAACTAATTTTTTTATAAAAGATCATTAAAAATACTTTTTCAACACATAAAAAGCAGAATATCAGGGATTTTCACGGAGTCAAAATCAAAAGTGTGTGTTTTAAAACATAATTTTAGACATTTCGAAGAGGGGCCAAAACAAAAAATTGCATTTGCTGAAGTGTGAACAAAACTTTGCAAACTGATTCAGAACACTTTTCAAATAATTATCCTTATTCTTTCTTTTAAAAGTAATAAGTGTTTATCTTTTCGTGACAAAATTAATGTTTTTGTTTGAAAAGACAACTGTTTCAGTCGAAAATATATTTATTTTTTTGTTGAAAATACATTGTTTGTGGCTGAAGACTCATAATTTTAGTACAGAAATAAAATCTACAAGACTCTTTTCTATGTTGCTGTTTAAATTTACAAGAGCCATTAATTATTTAAACAATTTCAATTAAAAAATGAAGAGTTTGATTCTCTTTCTACAAGTAGGCTCCATTTTTTAACATAACTAACTAAGAATATCTTTCCAATGATTTTTTTTCTCTGATGCTTTGAAAATGTACAATTATTAATTATTTAGAAAAATGTAATTGAAATATTTATAGCGTGGCATTTTTTAAGGAAGAGGCATACTTTGTTTACGGAGTGAACTTAGAATGTCTTTGGATGATCATTTCCTACGATACTTTGTAAATTATAATTATTAATCATTTAAACAATGTTCATAAACATACCAGGTGTATACATATGAAACCGGTATTGCCATCTAGCGGCCAGTAGGCACACTTGTAGGCACTGTCGGAACTTACCATTTGTGCCAATTGGCGTATTG
>NC_046658.1:34761430-34763303 GCF_010883055.1 Belonocnema kinseyi
ACTAGTCACAGAAATAATGTAATGTCGCTACATTACCCCTTTTTCAACGCCACGTGGGGGCGGGAATGTACCTCTGTGACTGGTCACAGAAGTAATGTAAGGCCGCACCCCTACCCCTTTTCCAAAGCCACGTGGGACGGGAAGGCACCCCTGTGACTGGTCACAGAGATAATTAAGGTCGCACCTCTACCCCTTTTCCAACGCCACTTTGGGGGGCGGGAAGACTCGCCTGTGACTGGTCATAGAAATAATGTAATTTCGCACCCCTACCCCTTTTCCAACGCCACTGGGGGGGGCGGGAAGGCACCCCTGTGACTGGTTATAGAAATAATGTAGGATCATATCCCTGCCCCTTTTCCAACGCCTCTTAGGGGTCGGGAAGGCACCCCTGTGACTGGTCACAGAGATAATGTAAGGCCGCACCCCTACCCCTTTTCCAAAGCCACGTGGGACGGAAAGGCACCCTAAGGACTGGTCAAAGAAATCATTTAAGGTCGCACGCCTACCCGCTTTTCAACACCACGTGGGGGCGAGAAGGCACCCTAGTCACTAGTCACAGAAATAATGTAAGGTCGCTACATTACCCCTTTTTCAACGCCACGTGGGGGCGAGAATGTACCTCTGTGACTGGTCACAGAAATAATGTAAGGCCGCACCCCTACCCCTTTTCTAAAGCCACGTGGGACGGGAAGGCACCCTAAGGACAGGTGAAAGAAATCATTTAAGGTCGCACGCCTACCCTTTTTCCAACGCCACGTGGGGGCGGGAAGGCACCCTAGTCACTAGTCACAGAAATAATGTAAGGTCGCACCCCTACCCTTTTTCCAACGCCACGTGAGGGCGGAAAGGCACCCCTGTGACTGGTCACAGAGATAATGTAAGGTCGCACCTCTACCCCTTTTCCAACGCCACTTTGGGTGGCGGGAAGACTCGCCTGTGACTGGTCATAGAAATAATGTAAGTTCGCACCCCTACCCCTTTTCCAACGCCACTGGGGGGGCGGGAAGGCACCCCTGTGATGAAGAGATTCATGCTTACGAAATTGTCAATTCTAATCAGATTACATTTTCACTGGCTGAAAATCTCCTATCTCCTTTTTTAGCTATTCATCATTATTTGTCAGATGGACGAGACATTGTATCACTAAGACATGCAGTCTGATGTACATATTGTATATAGTTTAGTTCGTTTATAGTATGTAATTTTATTTGTTCATCTTAATACAAAGAAATAAATATTTTTCATACGTTGTATACATATATATGTGTGTGTTATTGGCCATGTACCGTCAAAAACTCACTTTTAAACCAATAATTTTTTTGAAAATTTAGACAAAAGTTTTGAAACAAATATGAATTAGTATTATCCAGTAATATAAAATATCTTATTTTCATACTTTTGGTGTAAACCAAAAAATCAATTTTCAGACCATTTAATTCTAATTTACAATAAATTTTAATTTTTAATTTAATTTTTTTAAATTTTAATTTTAGTTTCATTTTTAATTTTAATTTTACTGTCAAAAAGTGACTTTTAAATCAAAAAGTTTTTTGAAAATTCAGACATTCAATTTTTGAAACAAATATGTATAATACATTTAGCAATATAAAATATCTTATTTTAATATTTTAGTTGTAAACCAAAAAATTAGAAAAATTCAGACCTAATATATCTAATTTGCATGTGCTTAAGAATCCATTCCTAGTTTTTCAAGCTGCTGACAACTAGTCTCGATAGGTGAATGGTTAGGGTCCTTGATTAGCGTGCGATGGGTTATGCGTTCGAATCCCCCTCGTTGCGTGCGAAATTTTAATTGTTAATAAAGTGTTAAAAATACGATTTACCAATTAATCATATGTAGATGCATGTATAT
>NC_046658.1:34763403-34772700 GCF_010883055.1 Belonocnema kinseyi
TATAATTTAATTAATATAATTATATTAATATGTATACATTATCTATTATATGGCGGGGTGAAAATGATTAAATTAGTCAAATCGTTTGAGCTGACCGAAAAGAATTTTTGGGATGACATCCAATTGATTGATTAAAATCGGTTAATATATTGTGTTCCCTTTTTTGATTTGAAAATTAAAATTTTCGAAGATTCCAAAAAATTTCCCAATTGCTTCGAAAATTATGGCGAATTATTTCCTGCTTTTCTGTCTAGTAGCCACCGTGACAATTGTCCCAAAAATTATTCACATTTCAGCCTTTTCTTTGAATTTTGTATACGGTTCAAATAAATTTAATTTACTTATTAGAATACTGCACAATGTAGGATACTCCTGGTGAGAGGGCTCAGTAAACTACTTAATAAAAACTAAGAATAAAAAATACACTAAAAACAAACTTTGTTTAAGATCACTACTATATCACCTTTCATTTACTACATAATGATATATATGATTTTAATATTACTGGTTTCAAAAATGTATTCAAATTTAAAATTTAACTACAGTTTTATTTTAATTTAACTAGATTGCACTTTAATTTAAAACCATTTAACGCCATGAAACATCTACAATTTTTGGCTGAACTTTACTTTAATTAAACTAAAATTTACTTAAATGCTGAATTTAACTAAATTGTATTTAATCTTTAAATTTAGTTTCACAAAATAGTTTTAAAAATTGCACTGCAATAAATGTTACAGTACGAATAGAATTCTTTTTAAACTTGTTTACTTAGTATGTCGAAAATTTCTCTTTTAAAATACAGCAGACGAGAAATTAATTTAATTTAACTAAAATTATTTTATTTTTAAATTCATCTAAATTTTATTTAAATGTTGAATTTAGCTACAATTGAAACAAATTTTATTTAAATTTGGAATTTAACTTAATTTTATTTAATTTTAAAATTTATCTCAATTTCATTTAAATGTTATGTTTATTAAAAAAAGAATTTTTTAAATGTCACGACAATTCTAAAGTGTGAAAAGAATTTTTTTAAATCTATTTATTTATTATCCCGAAAATGTCTCTTTTCCAACCAACCGTAAGAGAAATTAATCAATTTAAAAATAATAATAAATAGAATAATTTTAGGCTCTCTGTAATTTTAATACAATTAGGTAATTCAGCGTTCACAACATTTTTCGCGTACAGAGCCAGCCGACGAACTCAGCTATAGCAAATATTGCTATAGTGGTGTCGAAGGCGAACGCGAGAAACAGAAAGTCACGTTCGGTTTGGAATTCAACAACTTTCAGTGTGCGCCCCGGCCCCACCCCGCCAATTATTGTGGTCGAAGGACGCGGTTGCCATAGAAACGACGAAAAGTTGAAGAGGGCAGCACCTCAATATGGTCGAAAATGTAGTTAGATATGTATATATCGGCCGTCCCCACTCCTGACCCTTGCCGCATCTAGGTAAAATATCTTTGTCCTTACTATTACTTCGTGATTTTCAAACAAAAAAGATACATTTTATACCGAAATTAAAAAAGCTACATTTTCAGAAAACAATATATATTCACGTACCGTTGTAGGTGAAAACATAGTTATTTCTGATGTACTTTTGTTCCAATAGGTTAAGGTTACATGACCAAAGCTATTATATGCCTGGATGCGGCAAGTGGCGGCGGAGCGGGGATAGAATTATTAGTAGGTCAAGATAATTGTAGAGGGCGCTGCCGGCGAAAATCTTGACCCACCCCGCTGTGCCGCACAAGTATTAATACCCGCACAAGTATCAATCCCCTCTTAACAGTTGTTGTGAGTAAAATCAGCGAAAGAGGCGCTGTCGCCGAATAGATTTTCAGTCGATAAACTGACAATAACTAATAACAAATTCAAAATTTTGTAACTCCGAACGATTTACATATATGAAATTTCATACTTATTAAGTATGAAATTCTCCTTTAATTTTTAGAACTTGAAGTTGATATGATTTGATTAGGAAAGTTTTCATTTGGAAAAAATGTCAACTATTAAGCCTTTACATTAAAAATGAAATAGTTGTAGAATTGTACAGTTATTTAATTTTCGACACTATTCTATTTTTAATTTCAGGCCCTTCAGATTGTAAAGCTGAAATTTTGCTGTTATTTTATTTTGACCCATACTATATATAATTTCTAATGCTTTCATGTTAAAACGGATTGTATTTGAATTTGTTAAATTGTGAACAGTTTTATTTATATGATTATAAATTTTAAAACATTATGTACCTTTCAATGATTGCAGTGCAGAACCAGATAACCAACATTTTTCCGAAAATGGGCTTTATGCATATAAAATTCTCAAACAATCTAATACATATTTTTTAACAGAATTTGTTCGAAATCTCGTTTAAAATATAGTAACATAAGACTATTGGTGATTCAAAAGCAAATAGTTGACTGCACTTCTATCCCATATTTATCTTTTTTTTTAAATTCTCTAGCCTCTTCCCTTTTTTTAAGAACTTTTTCTGACCATATTTGTAATCCTAACTTTTGTTTAAAACAATATAAAAATAAAATGCTTCTTTTCTCAAAGAAAAATCTCTTGAATCAATCGAATTCCCACAAAAGTCTTAAATATCCATTTTCTACAAAAGACACATTTATAAGGGTTTTTTACTTGACTTTTTGCCGTGCCATCAGAAATGATATTTGTTAAAATTATTATATTATTATTATACATTTACAAATAAACATATACCTTTCTTCTCTTTATACGTCTTTCAGCCACAACTCATACGTAACAGTGCGAGAAAAACCACGACACAAAATTTTTATTTTCCCTTAATTGATTAATTTTTTTGCATAAACACTTTGTTATTCATTCTTGAAAGATTTACTCGTAATTGGTTAAATTTTTCTAATCAAAATCATCTCTCAATTTAGCAAACTCAACATTTCAATAGCAAGATTTTACTTTTTAATTTTACTGAAAATTGTACTTTTTATCGTTTTTTTCAACCGAGCCTTTTCCAGTTTTAGGCTCCTGTCACTTTGAAATTGTAAACTTCTTCATTCTGTTTCTCGAAACTGGATTTTTTTAATTATACATTTTCTTGTTTATATTTAGAAACACTTCATCTCAGGACCAATGTTTTTTTTTAACTTCAAATGGTGATTTCCATTTTACAGAATATTACTTCGTTCTCCTGAAAATTCCGCTTGTGTTGCTCATCCTGTTCTGTACTGCAGTCCTTCATTTATGAGTGATATTGGAAATGAAAAGATTACGATACAAATACAAAATAACTTTGTTTAAGATAACTTATTGTGTACATTTGTCCATTTTGTTTCAATATATTTATTCAACGCAAGTTTTTTTCTCAAAATAAAAATAAAAAACTCAATATGTATCATATTTAACGTAAATAGATATAGCAAATATAAATAATTCATTTTTAATATTTTTATTGTTCTGAAGTGCGAATAGTATCTGAATTCAAGCCTTTTCAGAAAAAGCCGATTATTTAATGCGAATTTATTTATATATATATATATTCCATACAAGGCACTAGTCTATTATTTTTAATAAATAGATTGTTAATAACAACAATGGTTTATTGTTGATTTATTTGAAGAAAAATGTTTCAATATACGTGTACAACACTATCTATTATATAATATAAACTGTAAAATTTTATAGATAAAAAAAACTACAATATTTATTGTAAAAGCCAACTTTCCAGCACGAAAGAGTCAGTAATCGAGTCAGTTTCGTTTTTAAAATTTGTTGTTAACATTTAAAATATTAATTTATTGAGACGGAAAATCACTGTTTAGACAATGCTACTAAGATTTAGTATGGCAAATAAAAAATCTGTCTTTGATTAAAATAGATAAATTGAATATCTGGTTTGAAAATGGTTTAGCAATAACACTTCAAAACTTAACTTCCTTTTTATTTCGTATTGGTTCATAACTTATAAAGAAATGTTATTTCACCACTTCCCGCCTTACCGCCCTTTTATTTAGGTAATGATGCACCTACTTAGTTATCTTCAAAACAACAATAGTTTAATCTAGTTACTGACGTGGTCGTCGAAGTTTGGAAGATTTTTTAATAGAAGTTCTTGTACTAATATTGGAATTATTATCAAAGTAATTTTTTTTATCTTATGTTTTGAGATTCAGTGTACATTTCCGAATAAATTGTTTTTATCAATTCGGAATAATATTTATAAATCGACTGAATATTGTCATTATTTATAAAAAAATATTTAGGAATCTCTCAAGTCAATTTTTGAACAAAATTGCTTTTTTAATTTAAACTATTAATTTATAATTTTACATCAGTACATAGGCATTTTATCCTTTTTCTAATCTAATGTAAAAAAACCATTAACAGCGGAAACTAAAATAACATAAGCAATTTTTTGCAAATCATGGGCTTAAGAGATACCTAAATTTTTTTAATCTGCCAATATACAGTGGACATTTTACACGAAAGGGAACAATTTTTAAGCATCGAGCCATTTTAAAAGAAAAAAAATAAGGATATTTTTTAGACCACTATAATATGAATGGAACAATTACACGAGTTAATTATGAATAATCTTTTTCTTAGTTCTTATTAATATATAAATGTGTAGGAACAATAAAATTTTTATATATAAAATCAAATAATGTTATTAATTTATAAAAGTAAATTTATAGAAGGACAACAAATTCCCTAAACGCTTTTAGGAAAGTTATAATTACCACTAAAAAAATCCAACTCTTAACAAAAAATGCCATCTATCAAATCACTTGGAATATCACAAATATCATATCACATAATATATTTCAATTAAAAATAAATTCGATTTCAACTTTTTTTTAAATGTTAAATTTAGTTGTTAACTTTTTTCATTCCTACATCGTTTACTTCACAACGCTAATTCAAAACTCTCTTACTTGATAATTGTTCGATTTTATGTCGTTATTTTTAAACGTAAATTTTTAATTGAAAGGATTTAAAAATAAAAAAATATAAATGAATTAATGGTTTTCAAAACTAAACTGTATTTCGAGTTTTAAAAATTGTACAAAAATTATTTTACAATATGATTCTAAATCGGTTTTAAATGACACAATTTACAGTATTTTACGTTAAAAATTCAACTTTTTCAATACGAAAGCCCCAATAATTAAGCGAATTGAAATGTGCTGATTCAAACTTTATAAAATAATTTTACTATAAAAATAACCTAAAATTAATACATTCATTAATTAAACGATTTTATTTTATTTAAAATACTTCTTAAATATTGTTTCAGTCGATAATATTACATTTTTAACCCATTCAGTTCGAAAATTTTTAATTAAAAAAATATCTGAATCAGCAATTGTTATACATCAAATATTGAAAAGTAAACAATTTGAAACTGAATCGATTAAAATAGAAAGCCTTGAATGGTCAAAATTTCAGAGTAAGAGATTTAAACTTTTCACTTCACAATTGTTAATGCGACGTTAAGTAACATTTGAAAATTATTAATTTGAAAGGACCACAATTGAGAAAAATCAAATTAATTTTGGTATTTAATTTCTTTGCAATTGCGAGAGGAACTTTTTTAGGTTAACATTTTTATTGTTTGTAAAAATGTAAAGTATTCTATTTTGAACATTTTTATCAACCTCGAAATGATAAACTTCTAATTTTTGTTAAATTGGCAGTGCATTTTATATTTGTAAAGTTTTTATTCATTTGAAAGAGATACATTTTTTTTTAATTGGAAGAGGCCATTTTATTATTTTTAAGATTTTTATTGTGTTTGAAGAAAGAAATTTTCATTTTCGTTTTTTTTTGTCTGAATTAAAAGAGGATAATTAAAAAATATAGAAAATTGTAATTTTTGTTAAATTGTTAGTACATGTTATATTTGTAAAGTTTTTATTGAGTTCAAAGTGATACAGTCCTTTCTTTAATTGGAAGAGGCCATTTTTTATTTTAAAGATTTCTATTGTGTTTGAAGAAGGAATTTTTTATTTTCGTTTTTTTTAATTAGACGAAGATAATTAGAAAATATATATTGTTATTGAGTCGGAGGAGAGGAAGTGTTGATTTTCGATTTTTTCTGAATTTAAAAGAGGGATTTTTTTATTGTTATGGTTGTTATAGAACTGGAAGGAAGGAAATTCGTTAACTTTTTTTTTTTAAATAGGAAGATGCACTCATTTTTGGATATAGTTAGATGATATCTTTGCCGTTCTTTTGGAAGATATCGTTTTTTAATTGACCCAACTATCATAACAGTGAAGACGATTTTTTTATTGAAATTAGGCTCAATCGTATTTATTTTGTTTGTGTTCTGAAATTAATTTAAAAGATATAAATTTATTTTTGATTAAAAATACAAATTAGATGTTTTATTCTTTATAACCAACTGACTAAATGGATTTATCAATAAGACTATGTGAATCAGTCTTAACTTATATATTTTAATTGATCTAAATTCATTGCAATCTATATTTTTCAATGAACCTTTTTTTTATAATGTTTTTATTGAGTTGGGAGATGGACATGTTTCATTACTTCACACTTGTATTAATGCGAGTCGAAGTTGAGGATACTTGTTAATTTAGAGAATTTAAAACGATAACGCGGATTCATATCTTTTAACAAGAGATCGTTGTACAATTCAATTTATCAAAGTGTGAAGGTTTAGGTTTTGCAGTTTAGTTGCACTTAATTGAAAAGTGTTAAAAGTTTATATTTTATATGTGTCAATTATTGAGAATTTAAATAAAAAATTTCCAAATAAAAATTAGTTTGAACTTTAATTTAAATTTCACTAGTTACGAACATTTTTGTACTACAAACGCACGAATGATTGAAGAGATTTGACGGGGAATCCCAATAGTCCGGGAGCCAGTTAGGGGCTCGTGGCCTTTTCAATTCCGATGGAGCCACTCAGGTGTTTTTATGTATTTTTAGCCGCTGAATCCGAATTTTGTAGGTGGCTGTTCGTCCGAATGGTCAGTTTTTGTTATTAACACTTTTTAACAATTAATTGAGAAATTGAATTTTTTGACAAAAAAAAAATTTTTCAGTTTCTTTGGCATATTTGAACAAAAAAGGTCCCTAGTAATTTTTCTCACACACCCATACTTTTTGAGAAAAAAATTGGCAAATTTGTAAAAAATGCAATTTTTCCAGTTTTTGACGCTAGGTCAGAAGTACGCCATACACTTTTTTATGATCCGAGGCCACGTCATATTTTCTTAACGTGTATATAATCATTAAAAAATATTTCCAGTTCGTTTAAGAAAATAACTTTTGAGTGGGACGAGTTGAAAGTTCAAGGGTTTCCGAGCGCGCGCGGCTGACTGAGCGTATACCGCCGCATCACTCGCGCCTTGGCAACTCCTTGGCCATCGTTGCTAAATGGCTCGGAAAACCTTGAACTTTCAACTCGTCCCACTCAAAAGCTATTTGTTTAAACGAACTGAAAATATTTCAAAATGATAATATACACATTAAGAAAATATGACGTGGACTCGGATTATTAAAAAAGTGTACCGGGTACTTCTGACCTGGCGTCAAAAACTGGAAAAATTGCATTTTAAAAAACTTTTCCAACTTTTTCTCAAAAAGTATGGGTGTAGGAGAAAAATTACTAGGGACCTTTTTTGTTCAAAATATGCTAAAGAAACTGAAAAAAATTTGTTTTTGTCAAAAAATTCAATTTTTCAATTAATTGTTAAAAAAATGTTAATAACAAAAAACGGACCACTCGCACAAACAGCCACCTAAAAAATTCGGATTCAGAGGATCAAAAAATACATTTAAAAAACCTTGGTGGCTCCATCGGAATTGAAAAGACCACGAAATCATACCTGGCTTCCGGACTACAAGTCATTAGCCCAGTGGAGTCGGTCAGATGGTGTGATCGTCGCGAATTCGACTCTTACAACTTATGTTACCTAAAATTCTGATTTTTGACTAAAAATTTTACAAAACTTGTTATTGACCATTATCACTTTTTCACTCTCTCTATTTTCATACAGTAAATGAGACTTTTTCTAAACGTAAATACTAATTTTTACTCGCTCAAGTTTATAATAATACATAAAGAAATACCATCATCTCTTATCATAGTAGGAATCTTTATAGCAATAGCCCAATTATACCTAAATTCTCACATTTTATTTTAATTATACATATAGAATGAATCAAATATTGATCTCAAAAGTCTCCGTGTGTAGTCATAATGTTGAAAGAAATAAGTTCGTAATGGATTTTGGGTTAAACAATAAGGACAATAAAACATTCGATACCTTCGACTTTTACCATATGGTAGAGACAGTATTTAAATAAATTAATATAAGTAGGGAAATTTTGAGCCTCCGTTCGTTCTGTGTCATACCATAGACTAGGTGCGTTTTTTTAATCCTTGCACTTCGTCTATAGCGTGACACAGAACGAGCGGACGTTCAAAATGTTTTTGCTTATATTAATTTAAGTACTGTGTCTACCATGTGGTAAAATTTCGAAGTACCGAATGTTTTATCGTCCTTGTTGTTTAGCTTGAAATTTATTGCGAGCTTATTACTTTCAACATTATGACTACAGGTCTTTTAACCAACATTGACTTATCCACATTCAAGCTAATATTTTATACAATCTACACAGTAATACAAGATGATGAATTTTAAATATAGATGAATTTTATTTTTGCATTAAATTAAGTAAGTCACTTAATTTCAACCAGAAATGGAACTTGAGTGCTGTGTCTCGTATCTGATATACGAGTAATATGATAATTAACTGACAGGTATGTTGAGTTTGGGATGATTTTCATTCGCGTGCTCTGAAATTCAATTTGTGCCGGCAGAAAGGCATGCGCGAAATGCGATGCGGTGATGCGCAAACACGGATTTCGGCGATTTTAGAAGAGGAGCCAAAACAGCAGCTGAGTAGCCAATATGGCGTCGATAGCGCTGGATAGTAGCGTTCAACACTGAGGATTAAAGATTGACGTTCTGTACCTAGTAGCTTGAAATATATATAAGTGCCTTGTTTAGTGTAATTAAGTTTATCTCGGGTTTTGGGGAAAAAACCAAGTAGAAAATTTTGAATCGATGTACTTTCTTAAAATTGTGTTTCGTTATGCAGATACTAGGAATTCCGGAAACGTACTTAAAGATAAGTAATTCATATCAATTTATTATAATTTTACAATGAAAAAGATATTCTAAACCTATAAACTACAAATAACGCTGAGATTTTGAACCGGGGTGGGAGGTAACTATTTTTATTATAAATTGAAAAATGCAGGCCTAAA
>NC_046658.1:34772800-34781067 GCF_010883055.1 Belonocnema kinseyi
GCTGGATTTTTGCCGGATTATCTAATAAGGGTTAATTTAATAACCAGACCGATATTATAATTACATTTAAAGAAAATAGGGACTTCTCATGGAGAAAGAATAAGATTCTCTTAACCATATATACTTTTATGCAGTAAGCCTGCTCTAAACTCCTAGCATACAATAATCTTCTAATTCCTATTCTAAATATTCTTGTATGGTAAAATATAATTATAGTTCATGATTCTAGATCATAATCAAATTAATAATCTCATTTATTTCCTACATGGATATTATAGGTATTCACTATCAAGATGAAGAAGGATAATTTGTTATTGTTCGTTATTTCAAAACGCACGTTGTACACTGGTTCGATGACCTTTCCCTTTTAGGCCTTTCACACCTTTCGCAAGTCACACCTTGACAATCGGGTCAATTACCCTTGAGCATTAATCCTCTACTGAGGTAACACTAGTATTACCACCGCACGTGGTCATTAAGGGATAACACCTGTTTAGTATAATCGATAATTATTACGCTTTTATATTTTTATATAACCTGTCGCTCAGGTTTTAAATCTTTAGGTGCGAAAGCCAGCTAGCTAGAATTTTCTTTTGCTTGTTGAGGGTCTCGAGCCACTCATTCCAACGGTCGGTCGCTATACGGCGACGCCTCAGCGGGAGGCCGGAAATGCGAGGGTGAGTGCCTACGAGCCTCTAAATGCAAGAATCTTTAGTCCACCAAGAGTCACTTTTCTATTTTCGAAGATTTTATTGCTTGGTCTAGCCTTCACACCACGAGACGTGTTTTCGACAGATTTTAGAGGTTTTCGAAGTCTCTAAGTCTCTCGTACACGACTTGTCGGGTGATCGACAGATTATAAAAGTATTTATTCTGTTTCTGCCTACGGAGTTACAGGGATTTTACCTGTAGTCGCTAGGAGCACGCAGAATAACTATTCGGAGGATAAAATCTCTTAATAAGAATGAGGCTTCAGCCTTAAAATGAAACCTTATAATTTATTGGCTTTTAAAAGCAGGGAATTTTACCCGAGAAAATGTGTAAATGGCTCTTCAGCTCGGAAACACTCTAAAAAAATAGTTTCTAAAATTATACCTCTACATCGCAAAGATCGCTTTTAAAATTCAGCCTCTTTTCTCGACAGCTTCAGAGGATATTGTCCCCTGGGCACTCTTGAAGAGAACTGAATTCCGAATAATATTCAAATATATTGAAATCTTTTTTTTTCAGAACGAATAATCTAACAAGTTCCAGAGTATTTAGGCTCTGGGCTTCTTCTACTGATCCGCTCCTGCGATCTGTGCTTTTTAGAGAAAAGATCCAGAAGTTCTCTTTTTAGGCTGGGTTGCCCTTTTTATAGTCCTTCTTCCAGCTCTCCCTTCTCGATCTTACGTAACGTAGTCGAGGAGGGAGTGGATGAAGTTTGCGCTGTAGAGTTTCTCCTGTGCTATGCTTCTTTCCTGGAAGGATAGCATAGGAGATACTGGTTTTGCCTATTTACAGGCAACCCTTGAAACTCGAGAGGTACAATATATATATTGTAACCTTGCAATTTGGTTCAACCACTATTGCTGTAAGTTAACTTATACGGGGATGATTTCTCCCAGACTAAATATAAGTATATTTTAAAGAATTAATAAAATGAAGGGGTCGACGGAGTAAGGCATGAAGTTTCTTTAATAAAATACCATCTATTTAAAAAAAACCCTATCCTAAGCTCTACATAATTTTTCCTAATTTCTAGCTAAATTTTAATCAATTATTGGTTCGTACACCTTAATGATCTGTGAATATCCACCGGATCAAAAAACTTTTATTATTATAACGCACAGCGGCGATTTAAATTCTCCTAAATGAAACTATCTTCTAAGCTTTGGCACTAAACGTGAGGATTGAAACATTTACTATCTAAGACTATTTTAGATTTCGCCATTTACTTTTTATGACAATGGTGATTGACCTTTACACTACATGGATTCTTCTAACCCAGTAAGAAATTTAACAAAGACGAAGTTTTTCCTACCTCCCATGTAATATGGTAAAATGTATTAAGACAAATCGAATCAGAAGCCCTACGATAATCACGGGATTATTATAATAAGGTGTCAACCATAAAAAGGGTTTCACACCTGATGCGTGGGAGCAGGCCGTAACGGAGATGCCTTAGGACTCCAGATGCGCAGGATTAATGTTAAAGAGGAACAGAAATGCGACTCTTCCAAAGAGAGAGAGAGAGAGAGAGAGAGGTATTCTCAAGGAGAATACTTAAATTTTCTAAACTAGCCTCTTGTGCTTCAAATCTCTCGAGACCTGAAAATTCTTTAATAATTCTTTACCTGAAAACCCGACTTAACCGCTTTTTGGACAGGTTACAATCGAATTTACGATTGTCCACTCGTAAGAAACTAAGGACGATTGACGGGTGATAAACTTTCACTGCACAACTTCTTTGTCTCGGTTACAGGAAATTGATCCTGGCCGTTACGTCTGTAGTTGCAATAAACATTTACAACACTTAGCTTTAAAAACCGGGTGCCTCTAGCACTTGCATCTATATTTATTTTCTAAAATTTGAGGAGGTCTATGCCTTGAAATATTCTTCGAAAAGAAAGAACGCGTAAGACGACTTCAGAAAATTAGGGATTCCGAGTCAATACTAACAGAGCTCTGTTTAAAGATACAACCTTCTACGGACTGGTTTCAGACGAATTTACATCTGTCCACTCCTCAAAGGAAATAGCTTTTCTTAAATATAGTGAAGACAGAATTTTTTCCAAATTCACTGTATCAAGTCTTAGAAGAGAGGGAATACTCTCTTCCAAGGAAGCTCTGCGAGTTGCCTCGCAAAAACTAACTCATGATTTTGGGCAGTGTGGCTCTTTTTATAGCCCATACCCTTCTCTCATCTTCCAAGATGCATGAGAAAAATGCATAGTGGGAGGCTTTGGAGTCTGCGCTCCTTTAAACTCTAGATCTCCAAGTACCACAGCCAGGGGTCTATTTGTCTCATTTTATCTATTGCTGTGTGCGTAATTCCTAGCAGATTAGCCTCTGCTTTTGAAAACCAAGTGTTCTTGTTTTTTGCCAGTCTTTTTACAGGGTGCTCCCTTCCTTGGTGTTGCCCTTACCATGTTATTTGTAAGGATGTCCTCCATCAGGGCATCGTGTCTACTTTTTCGTACTGCAAAGATTCCTCGTTGTTGTTTTCCTCTCTGTTTTTCTTCATTATTTTTCCTCCACATATACTCGGCCTCATCTGCTTGCCATGAGGTACTTGGTATTGCAGCTTCTGGGATCGTGGGGTTTGGCAACTGCTCTGTTGCGACTCCTACGAAGTGGATTGAATTAATTGTCAACTCTTGAAGTATTTTACGCACCATATTTTCATCGGCCTGTGGTGCCACTATTTCCATGGCTTATGTGGAATTTTGTGTAGCTTCATGAACCTCTGGTATCGAAATTATAACCTCTTTCTCTTCTTTTTCAATTACGTTGGTTGTAGGCACTATGAATTCCGATACTTCGATGCTTTTTGTTGGAACTGAAAGATTTTCCAGCACTTCAGGTATTGAGACTTGTACTTCATTTCTTTCCTCTCCTACGATGTTGTTTGTAGGCATTATTTATTTCCCTGTTTAGATAGTTTGTGTCGCTATTGAATTGACTTCCGGTGCTTCCTTTTTCTCTTCTTCCTCGATGTCGATGATCGGTATTTCTTTTTCTAGAAGAGTGTGGGTTGACAAACTGATGTTTTCACTTCCCTTTTTATCGAGGTTCTCAGCTTGAGCCGTGGGTATTTCTTCCTCTTGATTTTGAATTCTTTCCAATCGAATTCAACGATGTCTTCTTCTCCGATTTTTAAGTTGCATTGTACTGCAGCGTTGTGATGGTCGTCATCGACTTCGTACTGAGTGCAGGTGTCAGGCATCTTCGGCGATTTGTTTGGTACTGACCTTTCTCAAGGGTCGAATTTCCCTTGAGCCTCTCGGGTACTTAAGTTTATGATTTTCGATTCCCTCTTTCGTTCTCTGGCAGCTTGTATTTTCGTAGGTCGTTGGCATGAAACTGCCCCTCTCTCGGCTATTTTCTTCATTCCACAGGATGTAGACATTTCCAGCAATTTTCTTCTTGATTTTATAAGGTCCTTCGTAGAGGGATAAGAATTTGGCCATTGTGCCGTTTGTCGTGTTTGATACATTGCACGCCTTTGCAAGTACCCATTCACCGATTGAGTACTTGATGCCCTTCTTATTCTTATTCAAACGGCCCAATAACTCTTCTCTTTTCTTCTTAATTCTCTCTTTAAGCACTACTAATTGCTGCGTCCTATTTATCTGTGGGTGGGCGGTACCGCAGGTAGCATGTCGTGCGACCACCATTCGGGTTTTCGTTCCCATAGCGCCTCATACCCATACTTAGTCTTAGTAAGTGGTCCAAAAAAGTAGATTGATATTAATTCCAGCGGTTTCTGGGAGAGTACTGGCTCTAGCAGGGCTTGCGAGGTTTGTGTTGATACTTTGTTTCACTGACAAGAATCGCACGTTGCCATCAGATTTCAAGTGAGTTTTGCCATTTTTGGACTGTAAAAGTACTCACGTAATATTTTATAAGTCTTTTCAGCCCCCGGATGCCCGTATGAATTATGACATTCTCTTATTATCACCTTGATTATCTTCTGTGGTACGTAGATTCTGTACTTTTGTCCATTGTAATGGTTGAGTGTTTCCTCAATGAGTGTGAATCTCGTATTCTTTTCAGTTTCCTTTGTTATTTCTTGTTTGATTTTCTGGGCTCGTGTGTCCTCAAATTGTTGTTTCGGTATATTTCTGATACTTTCTTCTATTTCCGGCGTCTATGTGTAGCTCAATGCATGGATAATTATCCGAGTTTCACCTCGATTCTTTTTATCTTCACTCTCTTCTTTTAAGCGGCTTGAAACATCATCCATTACATTTTGCGTGCCCGGTAAATGTTCGATTTTGATTTTGTAATCTTGGATTGATAAGATCCATCTCGTTAATCTTGCGTTCACGAATTTTCATGTTTCTAAGAAGGGGAGAGCGAAGTGATCCTTTCGATTTATGATTTCCGCTTCGTGCAGATACGTTCGAAATTTCTGCAAAACCCTTACGATTGCCAGTAATTTCTTTTCGGTGGTAAAATACGTCAACTCTGGGCCCTTTAACGTTCTGCTTGCCAAAGTTATTATCTCCTTTTCGCTTTTATCATTTAGTTGATATAGCACTGCGCCCAGAGAACAATTGCTTGCATCCGTTTCGAGATAATAGCTTCTTTTTGGATTCAGAAAATACAACATTATGGATTCTGCAAATAACTTTTTCACACGCTCAAAGCTTTTTTCAGCTTCTTTATTCCAGTCCCATTTCGCTCCTTTTTTAATAAATTTTAATAGCGACACTGTTTCAGCTGCATGTTTATCACTGAATTTAGAATAAAAATTGATTAAACCAAGAAGCCGTCGTTATTGCTTAACATTTTTAGGTTGAGGAAATTCCTGGATGCTACACAGTCTTTTATGGATCAGGTTTGATTCCCTCCGTGGTGAAAATAAAACCCAGAAACTTCGTTTCTTTTCAGAAAAATTGAGATTTCGTTAAATTCAGTGTGGGATTATTGTCATTTAATCTTTTTAGAATTTCCTCAATGTGAGTCATGTGCTGTTGATGACTTTCCGACGTGATTAGAGTGTCGTCGACAAAAGTGATGATGTACTCGCCCATGCCTGATAGCGCCTAATCGAGCCCTCGTACCAGTGCCGCGGTGCTAGTTTGCAAGCCAAAGGGTACGCACGGTGCCATCGTTTTTTATTACCGGAACAATGGGATTAATGTATGGGCTTTTTGATCGTTGTATTCCATATTCAGCATTTTCTGGACTTCCAAATCGACTTTTTCTGGATGTGCCATCGGAATCGGATATCTCCTTCGGACGAATGGTTAAAATTAAAATTATACGTCGCTTTATTGTCCGATGGGCCACGTACCTTCCTGTGAAAGAAAATTTGGATTCACTCTCAAAAGTAAATTGTTGATCGAACTCGACGGTGACCGTGTAGTATTAGCGAGAGAAGATTTTTGTCTCTGTTACTACCGTAATTCTGCCTTCGCACTTTATGATTAGGCTGTATTATTCGTAGAACACATTATTTGATACACTACTTTGCACTTTGTCTTTTATAATGTTTTTCTTTCTCTATGAGTTAACTTTTCCCGCACTTTCCTTTTTGTTCACTTTAACGGCGCATATTTCGTTCGCGTTTTGCTAGATATCTGTCGATTCTAGCCATACTTTTCTCTTCGTTGATTTCTATTTTCATTTTTGATAGCATGTTATCGAGTTCTGCCATACCTTGAGGCACATTCTTTTGGCTTATAGATGGAGGTAAATACACCTTTTTAAGATTTTTATCACCGTTGAAGAAAGACGCGATCAATTTTTTCTGGTCCATTGCGGACGACGACTTTAGAATTTTTACACGATTGATTTTACAGTATAAAAGAGAACTTTATGCCTTTGGAAAACTCTCGAGCCCCACGTTGTGCGCCAATTGTAACCTTGCAATTTGGTTCAACCACTATTGCTGCAAGTTGACTTATACAAGGATAATTTCTCCCAGACTAAATCTAAGTATGTTTTAAAGAATTAATAAAATTAAGGGGTCGACGGAGTAAGGCATGAAGTTTCTTTAATGAAATACTATTTATTCAGAAAACCCCTATCCTAAGCTCTACATAATTTTTTCTAATTTCTAGCTAAAGTTTATATTGAATTTTAATCAATTATTGGTTCGGACACCTTAACGATCTGTGAATATCCACCCGTTCAAAATACTTTCATTATTATAACGCACAGCGACGATTTAAATTCTATTAAATGAAACTATCTTCTAAGCTTTGGCACTAAACGTGAGGATTGAAACATTTACTCTA
Source organism: Belonocnema kinseyi (assembly GCF_010883055.1). Taxonomy (NCBI): domain Eukaryota; kingdom Metazoa; phylum Arthropoda; class Insecta; order Hymenoptera; family Cynipidae; genus Belonocnema; species Belonocnema kinseyi. Next base: position 34,779,751 of record NC_046658.1, read on the forward strand.
TAAGGTTATTTTAGATTTCGCTATTTAATTTTTATGACAATGGTCATTGACCTTTCCACTACATGGATTCTTCTGACCCAGTAAGAAATTTAACAAAGACGAAGTTTTTCCTGCCTCCCATGTAATATGGTGAAATGTATTAAGACAAATCGGGGTCAGAAGCCCTACGATAATCACGTGATTATTATAATAAGGTGTCAACCATAAAAAGGGTTTCACACCTGACGCGTGGGGGCAGGCCGGAACGGAGATGCCTTAGGACTCCAGGTGCGCATGATTAATGTTAAAAAGGAACAGAGATGCTACTCTTCTAAAGAGAGAGGGATTCTGAAGGAGAATACTTAAATTTTCAAAATTAGCCTCTTGGGCTTCAAATCTCTCGAGACTATATTCTCCTTTACCTAAAAAACAGACTTAGCCGCTTTTGGACAGGTTTCAATCGAATTTACGATTGTCCACTCCTAAGAAGCTAAGGATGATTGACGGGTGATATACTTTTCCTGCAAAACTTCTTGGTCTCGGTTACAGGAAATTTATTCTGACCATTGCGTCTGTAGCTGCAGTAAACGTTTACGACACTTAGAAGATAGCTTTAAAAACCGAGTGTTTCTAACACTTGCATCTATATTTGATTTCTATAATTTGAGAAGGTCTGTGCCTTGAAATATTCTTCGAAAAGAAAGAACGCATAAGACGCCTTGAGAAAATTAGGGATTCCGAGACAATATTAACAGAGGTCTGTTTAAAGAAACAACCTTTTACTGGCTGGTTTCAGACGAATTTACGTTTGTCCACTGCTCAAAGAAAATAGCTTTTCTTAAATATAGTAAAGATGGAATTTCTTCCAAATTCACTATATCAAGTCTTAGAAGAGAGGGAATACTTTCTTCCAAGGAAGCTCTGCGAGTTGCCTTGCAAAAACTAACTCATGATTTTGGTCAGTGTGGCTCTTTTTATAGCCCATGCCCTTCTCTCATCTCCCAAGATGCATGAGAAAAATGCATATTGGAAGGCTTTGGAGTCTGCGCTCCTTTAGAGCTCCTACGAGAATGCAAGTTTTATGTGCATTTTTGTGGGAGGTATTCCGGTTGCGTGTGCTGAGGATTTATGATGTGACCCGCTTTTATTTATTTATAAACTAAATTATTTATCTGTGCACTTAGTTGGAAACTCAAAAATTAGACTGTTTTATTGGTGAAAAGTTTGGCTGTGTATTGAAAAATGCGGAAAATTTTATCAAATTAAAATCCTTAGACGGTGTATTTACAAAGATTCAATCGTTTTAAAAGGACTTTGAAGAAGATAATTTTTTTAATT
>NC_046658.1:34781167-34785708 GCF_010883055.1 Belonocnema kinseyi
CGAGTTTTCAAATTCAGAAGAGGAGAAATGGGTTGCGGGCGCAACTCAGTCATTTACAGCGTCTCCTACTATATTCACACGGACATAGCCCTGTCATAGTATAGGACCGCATCTCGTTTCAGATCTGGGATCACTGCCTGCCACCGCTTAGTCAATTTGCGGGGGGACTAGGCAGACTGCGATGTGACGGCACATCGGACTTTACCTGTAACATATGCACATATATATTAAGAAGCATATGATGTCCATTTAATAGTGTACGTTCATACACTTCTCTCCCTCTTTCTTTTTGCCATGCACCAGCGTGAAACACAACATCACGTGACCCCCCATTTTTCGTATAGTGGTTTAGAAAGATTGGAAGGCGTTCGTAACGAAATGTACAACATTCTGTTTCACTTCTTTCAAAGCACTATACTCATTTTCGTTATTCGAATCCATTATAAAATTTAATAAAGCGACTTAGAAATACTGTAGTTTTTTTATGTAAGAGTCTAAAATTGGTACAATTTATTCCAATCAGAGATATTGTTCTGAATTTTCATAGTCACTATTCGACTTTTTCTAACCGAACCTCGATTATCCCTAAATTCGTACACTTTATTTGAATTATGGATATGCGGTAAAAGAAATATTAATATCAAAAGTCTCTCCGTGTATTATACCTTATTATAATACCTTTTTATACAAAATAACAATTTGCTTTTAAATTTATAAAAATTTAAAGAATTATAGGTAGACATGAAGGTTAAAAGAAATAGAAAATAATTCATAAAAAGCAACAAAATTAATGGGATCTAACAGGAGTGTCAGAAGTGCTCCGCCCTCTCGTCCCAAATATATACTTGCTTTTCTTTACGTCTCTAGGTTTAATCCTTCAATTCAAAGGATGGGGTACTTGGGAAATTTACTAAAGCTAACAGAAGATATTGAGTAAAAATGTCGAGGCCACTTTCCTTCCATTAGGTTCTAGGTTCTTCGATAGAATTTTAGATTTTTGAATTTAGATATTTCAGACCATCCAGATACAACTGATTTTTAAGATTATCAAAACAGACACAAAAAATAATTTTCTGAGACCTTGTGAATCTATACGTTTCATGAAATTCTGTGCCGAAAGATAAATACTTTGAAGATACCATTTTTGACACCTCAAATATATGCAGGCCGTTCAAAAAATACTTGACGCTTTTTCCTGACAGATTGAACCCCCTCCGTTCGCTTTTTCTGCATAAGGTATGTGTAAGTTTAACATTGGAGTGAACCTCGTGGTGCCCCCCCCCCTTCCCCAGGGCGTTACAAATTTTGTTAACGGCCTCGTATGTAATATTTATTTTTCTCTAGATGTTATAGAACCACCGAGTGATTAGGAAGGTGCATTGTCATTAAATAATTAAATCCCTAAGATTAACAATTTTTTTAAGTTCTGTAACACGATATTGCAAAAAGAATTTAAATATTTCAATGTATTCTTAAGTTATAAATATGTACATATTATATTTATCTTAAAAATGCTATTGTAATTTTTTCTGGATAATGTCAAGTTCTCAACTTTTATGAAAAAGCCATAAAAAATAAAACTCGAAAATGATTTTCAAAAATGATGAAACTCACTTAGTGATTTGGAAAGATAATTAGATATATTTCATGAAATACTTTTACAATAAAGATTATAATTAAATATAATGTTTGTAACCTTAAGACGTTTGAAACCAAGCCTTTAAAATTGCACAATTTTAAACACAACCGACTTGAAGTTGTCGTATTTTCTAAGTCATATCACTTTAATTTCGAATTTTTTAAAATTAGAGTGTACAATTTCAAAACTAAGAATGACTTTAAATCTAAGTCATAGTAAAAATTTGTAAATGAAATAGTGCTACGTTGTTTTTTTTAGAAATAGAATACGATAAATACCCATATTAGATTACCAAATGCCAATATCACGTCATGAGCAAACATTAAACAAATAAATATTAATCAAAGTTGAACAAAATTGCATTTAGTTTCAACTGTAAACATTTATGAAAATATCAGAAAAATATTTGTCTAGAATTAAAGATACAGTTCGTTTAAATATATATCTTTAATTAACAGAACTTTTCTTTGAATTAAAGACTATTTTTTACGATTTTTGATAGAGACATTTTTGTTTTTACATTATTGTCTTTTAACATTATTCACATAACCTATAAAATGCACAGTTAGATCTATGCATATTGTATAGCAATCCCAGATGTATTATATATAGTTATTAAATTTAAAAAATCGGAATATATGTACCTATAATTAAGTATATATAATTATTGCCAAGTTTTTAGGTGCATTGGGTTATATTGATTGATTAAGACAAAAAATGTCAAAAGTTTAAATATAAAAAACCTCTTTTTTTAATGATAAAAAAATACCGATTTCAAAAAGAAAATCCGGGAAGAATGGTCTTTGTGATGTAACGGAATTGTTTGTGGCTCAAATATATTTTTTTACAATGCAAAAATGAAACCAGCACCGGATTTACCAAGGGGTACGGTGGGGCTGGTGCCACAGGCCCCAGGGGGCTGAGGGGCCCCTAACCCCAGAAAATTACGTACGTTACAGCAAAATTGGGATTTTCTCTGCCTTTAAGAGGGCCCCTTCGAGGTTTAGCCCCAGGCCCCGAAAAATATGAACCCGGCGCTAGATGAGACACGTATTGTTTGTTTTTTATATCCAACAAAATAATCACCAAAGTTAATTCCTTATATTTAAAAAGTCTATGAATCTAGTCAGGGTTTAGAATCCATCTCTTTTGTTTGAAAATTCTACTGTTTGGTGAAAAATATAATTATTTTTATGAAAATTATACTATATTATGAAAAATCGACTGTTTGGTTAAAGAGCCATCTTTTTTAGTCGAAAATTCAAATGGTTTGTTAAATAGAGAATTAATCCTTTTCGATTGGAAATTTATCTGTTGCGGTAGAAAAGTCTTTTTTTTTTTGCTTGAAACATCAAGAGTGGCGTCCTTTAAATGGATTGAAATCTATATGCAGTTCTTGAAATATTTTCAAGTGTGTCAAATCTATGTAAGTTCTTCGCATTAGTGTGTCTTCTTTTGGAATCTTTAAAAAAAGTTACAAAATCTTTGAAATCTTTAAAAGATTAAAAAAAATTTTCGAGTTATATTGAAAACTTGATGAATTCCTTGAAATATTCGTACAAAAATCGTTCCGAAAATTCTCGAAATTGTTTGAAATCATTAATATATTTGAAATTTCTTAAAATCTTGCAAACAATTTGCAATAATATAAAATATTTAAAATGTTTATATAATCTTTTAATCATTTCGATATCTTTGTGAATTTTTTTTATTCTTTCAAAGTATGTCAAATCTATATACATGAAAATAAAAAAGTCTGGGAGGCTCTATAAATACCTTTTTGCAGTATAGAAAAACTTTCTTATGTTCAAAATATATTACTTTTATACATGAATATACAATTATAAAATCGACTGTGAAATTATATATATGAGTTTATGAGTCTTATGACTGACTGATCTAAAATGCACTTCTTATTGATGCAAATTTCATACAATTTTGAAAATATTTAGTACTCAAAGTGATTCGTACAAACGCATATTCGTTTTTACAAATATCCCGACAAATATATATTTTATTTATGAAACGAAGAAAATAGACGCCACAAAATTTGGAAATTCTACTTTGAAAAAAATTAAATTAGTGTTAAATTTCTTAAACTGAAAATAAATGTTTTAGCAAAATGAATCGACAAAAAAGCATAATATGTAATCATATTTCAACTTTAACTATATTCATTAAAGAATGCTAATCAGCATTAGCGCGTCAGAGTGACAAAAGAACGTTCCCGTGAGCTGTACGCTCCACTAGCGCACATCTGTCGCATTCCTCGGAAAAACTGAGGCGATACCGATGAAGGATGATTCGGGAAAACAAGACGGAACCGAGGCTCTAATGTTTTGAAATCCCGGATGCTAAAATTTGGCCATATTTGAACTCTTAGTTATTAATTTCATAATTTCGGTTTATTTCTCAAACAATCACAATTCTTAAAATTATTCTTAAATGATTTTGTACTTCCAGTCCAAAAGTATGAATAGTCTCATTCCTATAACTTAATTTTAAAACTCAATAACAAACAACATACGTTTTCTAAGGCTCAACTAATTTTGTTATGAAAGTTAATTAGAAATACTTGTTCAACACAACAAAAAACAGAACATGAAGGATTTTCATGGAGTCAAAATCAGAAAGGTGGTTTTTAAAATCTAACTTTAGAAATGTTGAGGAGGGGCCAAAACAAGAAAATTACATTTACTGAAGAGTGGAAAAATTTTTTAAACTGATTTAGAAAAATTATAAAAATAATTATTCTTGCCTTCAAAAGTAATTTGTTTGATATTACCGGTGCAACACTACAAATTTTTATGTACAGTCTGTCAAGTTAAAGCGTGGGTGGCTTTACTCGCAGTCGGTAAGGTGTATCGACATGATTTTGGTGTCAAAATATTAAGAAGAGCTC
>NC_046658.1:34785808-34789185 GCF_010883055.1 Belonocnema kinseyi
CTATTTTTTAAATAGAAATATGAAAATAGAGTGTTTTTTTGCACATGAAAAGAATTCTTGAAATTGTCCCGAATTTTCACGTAAAAATTCTAAGTGTTATACCTTTTACCAATAAAATAGTAAAAGAAAACATTTTTTGATATTGCACTAAAGTATTTTTTAGTTTTCTTTTTTTTTTTAAATAGAAATATGAAAATAAAGTGAATATTTTTTTCATAAAAAGTATTCTGTAAATAGTTCAGAATGTTCACGTAAATATTCGAATTATCCTCTTTAGGAATACAATATTAAAATAAAACTTTTTATTTTTTTACTTTTCACAAGTATTTATCATAAAAATAAAATATGAAATTTCAAGGTCAGGATTTTCAATCAATTACTTCAATTACTTCCATGTTATTATTTTTTAAATATTATTATTAAAATCGATTTATGTATAACCAACAGTAAAATTTGTCATACAATGGTAAATTTATCCTATTCTTTCTAGATCTAGATTTTATACCTAATTATCTTTATCATCTTTTTAGTGACTTGTTCATTCTTAATTTCTATAACACAATCTTCTAATTTTTTAAGTAATACAAATAAATTACATATACTAAGAATATGTTCAAATAAAGAAAAGTGACTTTCAGTCCTGGAGAATAAATCAATAATCCATAATAATTTAAAAATTTAAAATTCCCGCTTGAACAAAGCAGAGTTTATTGCGCCGTCTCGTGGCATGTGGTCAGAATAATCCGTTTAAATGTAGCGGTATTGCCGAATTTAGCCGAAAAGTACCAGAAAAAACGAAGTCACAAAATCGCCGATAGCGCCGCTCTCGTGACAGGTGGCCTAGCTAGACCCTTGCCGCATCTAGGTAAAATATCTTTGGTGAGGAGAAGGAACCGTGTGCTACGAAAGCATGGCAACTTTTTCGGAATAGATGTTCTGACTTTTAGGTGAAATATCTGCGAGAGCCACGAAGATGCCCGAAATACTGTCGCCAAGAGCCGAAAGAGTTACCGCCTATTTCAGCGCTAAATTTGAATGATAAATACCGTGAAATTAAGATGTTATCAAATTCGTGTAATTTAGAAATTCGGAATCTCATATGAAGGTTTCAGTGACATTTACAAAACTAACTATATATAAAAATGTCCTGTAACATTTATTTTTAAGTACTTACGCTTTTGTAAAAATAATGTTCATTAACCTCTTTGACCAATTTCAAAATGCTCTTTCGAATTGAAGGTTTCAAATTGAACTCATAAAAGTTATAGAATTTTTAATTGCCAACCTAAAACTCGCCTAATTTTAAATTGTAAAATGCCCAAATTAAAAACTATTTAGTTTAAAATCCAAAGCTCTACGTTTTTTAGGAATTAAAATTTTACCAATACTGCTGGGACCACCTTTCAACCAACCTTGTATCTCACATTCTTGTTTTTTTTCTTACATCTCGTATAACACACATTGTCTACAAAATTATTACAACGAATATTATTAATGTCACGAAAATTACAGAATTGCAATTGGCACCTCTTAACCTATAAATTACTTTTGTTCAACTTTTAAAAAAAGCACTTTTGGAAAGTTTACTTGCAAGCTAACTCCGAATTAAATTATGCACTAAATACTTACGGCTTCAAAATATGTATTTTTAAAAATTATTAACAATGAAAAAATAGTACATAACACGGCACGAAAACAACTTTTGCTCTGCCTCACATTTAAATGGCAGCCATGACACTCGTCTCTCGTTACTATCGGATCTCGCAGATATTCTCCTTACTATTACTTCGTGTTGAAAATTCATCTATTGGCAGGGTGAATTAAGGCGAAGGCGGAGTAGGCATATCACTGCATTTTTTCAGATCTGAAGCCTGATGCAGGTTTTCAGTAGTCTTTTTAAAAAAAAAAAAAGTCTTGAAAAATCATAGTTTTAATTTTTTAAAAACTATTATAGATAGAAATTTCGAGATAAACAAGTGCTGAAACATTGTTCTTTGACAAATATTTTTTTTTCAATTGAAATAATCGAATATTTATACCAAAGAAACAACTTTTTTAATGTTTAAAGTATTGAAAATTTGCTCTAATTATAATTTCGGTGCTCGATCTTATTGATTTTTTCGTACAGTATGAATAAAAAAAAAGTGTATGGAAATTTTTGATATTACAAAGTTAAAGATAATCTCACTTAAAAATTTAAAAATTCGCTGTACAATCCAATTTTTATTCTTGGGTCCTGGCGATTTTTTTCTAATCCATTTCAGTCACTGGTAAACGGGAGTGATTTTCTCTTGGAAAATAAGTAATTAAAATTTGAAAAAATTGGGTAGGCTTTTTTGACATCTAGGTATGTAAAAAAGGTAAACTTCCGAAAATTTAAAAGCTAATTTAAGAATTATTTATACTCTTTTAAGATGCAAATACAATTTACACGACACTAGTCGTAAAATTTGCACATTTTTAGGCCTTCAGTTCAAAAACTTTAATTTTAACGTTAAATATGCTTCATTTTCAGAATACAGCCTTATTGTTTGAATTTTCAGAATTTTCGTTATTAGTTATAGGTTAGGTAAAAAATAACATTATGGGATTCGAAATTGTTACAACGCGAAAAAGTTTAAATTTAACATTTAAAAATGCGAAAATTCACCATTTTCCATGTTCATCTGCAATCCAGCGAGTCACTTTCTTCCGCTTCTTTTGAAAGTCGATCCTCTGCTTTCAGTTTTCTTTTTAAAATATACCTTGAGTTCAACGCATTTCAAATTCAATGTTTGCAGCTGCATTTAGATGTTTTTTGTTTTAAATATCTATTAATTAAAACATTTTATTTATTTTTCACGATTGTAATTTATAACTTCTAAAATTGAATAATTGTATCTCAAATATGAAAAAGTTTAGACTAATTTCAAATTTACAGAGGTTCTATCATATATATTAAACTATTAAAACCTCTGACCATTTTTAAGTTTTTTAAAACTCTTTTAAATCCTTTTTTTAACAATTTTGATTGTGACTTCTTAATAAAAGAATCAGTGTTATTTAGTCTCCAGAACAGCAAATTTAAAAATATTTAAAGCTTTAATAGTTGAGACATTTTAAATTTGTAGTCTTCAGTATATTGAATAATTTCAAATTTAAAGCTATTAAAATATGTCATCAGAATTTTTGAATGGAAAGTGTTCGATCATTCAATCTAAAGATTGAAACCTTTCAAATTATTTAGTTACAAATTAAAATCGTACAACTTCAAATTTTATTTATTTTTTTTATCCTTGGTCACCCCCCACAAATTATTTTTTTTTGTAAGAAAATAACGCCTAATTTTTGTAAAAATTAACAAATATATATTAAAGGTTCACTCAAGGTCATTTTTA
>NC_046658.1:34789285-34793586 GCF_010883055.1 Belonocnema kinseyi
AATCCCAAAAAATGAAATCTCCGGTACCTGAATAATAATTTTATAAAAATTGTATTAAAAAATACATTAAAAAACACGTGCGCTTTGAAAGAAAAAAATGTTTTGCCTCAATTTTCTTCGTACCTACATAAGAACATTTTTGAAACAAACTTTGCTGGATTGAATTCAACAACGATTTATATCAAACAAAAATTTTTTTATTAATAAAAAATTCGATTTTTCAGAACTTTTTAATATTTTTCTTAAATAATATGCACATTTTCAAACAAAATTTTTCATACAGGAATATATATTTAAATATCATATTTTCAATAAATAAATAATATTTAATAAACAATTTTTTGAAATGCTTAAATTCATGAATTTTCTAGTTCGGATATTTTATAATTCAGCCATTTTCTTTAGGGATTTTTCAAATTCGGTAATATCTTATTGTCCGGAATTTTATTTATTTTATTTTTCGTGAATTCTACAATCCGACTTTTATATTTCGGGACTTTTACAATTTCGGGAATTTTATTCTTTGGTTATCTTTCAATTTACGAATTTTACAGTGTCGGAATTTTATTTTTCGGGATTTTTCAATCGCTTTTTCCGAAAAATAAAATTCCGACATCACTGTAAAAATTCCGAAATTATAACATTGTCGAAATATAAAAGTTCCGAATTGGAAAATTCTCGACAATTCACAATCTTACTGAATTTGACAATTGCCGACCGAAAATTTCCGAATTATATAATATCCGGGATAGAGAACTCCCAAGTTTGAGCAATTAAAAAATAGTTTGTTAACAAATATTTTTTTTAATAGAATAATAAAATACTTATACCAAAGAAAAAACTTTTTTAATGTTTAAAATTTCTAAAAATTATTGTTAGAATTTAAAAGAACAATAATTGAAGAAATGTATTTTTGAATAAAAAACGTTGTTTGAAAATGGGCATTGTATTTTTGTACATTACAGAAAACTCTCGCAAAAATAAAAATATTATTTAAAAAAATGAAAATAAAAGTCGCGTTAAATTAGTCTTAATTGAATCCTGTAAAGCTTGATTCGATTGAAGCTCACGTGTTTTTAAATTTATGTTTGTATCACATTTTTATACAATTATTGTTATTTTAAATTGAAACAATAATATATCAGAATTAAGCATTAAAAAAAATTTTATAATAAAAATATTTGATTATTGTACTTGTAATAAATAAGTAATATTGACCACAAAACTGTTTTCTCAATTTCTGCAATTCGGGAATTTTCTAGTTTGTATAGTTTATCATTAGACAGCATTCGGCATTTTTTGTAAAATTTTACATAAATTTTTCGACAAAATGGGAATCATTATAAATATTTTTAGAAGTTCTGAAAAACTTAAAAAATAATTTGAATTATATATATTTCGAGTAATCTGTAGTAATTATTATAATTTAAAGGTTATTTTAAAATATATTTTATGGAACATGATATTTTTTATGAATATGAAAGTGAAATTCTGTTGGTCTAATTTTGTTTGCCAATGCGAAACGTAATCTGGCTTGGAACTGCCGCCTTAACATTTAAAAACCGAAAGAACAATTTTCATATCACTTGGAATTATAATTATATTTTTATAAAAGTCTAAAAAAATCCAGAGAAATTGCAGGCAACAAAAATAAAAAATAAATAATATTAAAGAACTATATAAAGACAATATATATAGAATGAAAATTATAAGTAATGATTTTAGAAATAGTGGGAAATATATGAAACCCTAATATAAATTATTCATCGACTTTTATTTGTGATATTTATTAAAATAAACTTGTTTTGCAAAGTTATAAATGTAAAAATGTTTTAATTGGCAATTTATTTTCAATCTAAATGGTTCTTGTGCGAGCTAAGTAACCATTAGCAGTTAGTGCGCCTCGAGGAGCCTACTGAGAGTTACTTACAGCGCCCCAAGTGGCTATTGTCGATGGGTGCTATAGCCGTGGAGCGGTGGGTATAGGGGAACTGACAATTTTCGCCGGACGCGCCGTCTATATTTATCGCGGTTAACTAAGCCCGCACCGCATCTACGTTTATAATCTTTGGCACAAGTGAACACGGTTCGACGCACACGGATCTGCACAGCTACTTCCTATGCACGGAGCTTTAGCGGGCTAGTCGTTTTGTAACCTCAAAGTGTGAAGTGAATGCTGTGAATTTTGAAGTTTTTTTTAGATTAACAAAAGGTTCACCTGAACGGAGAATTTTCTCTGAATATATTTACTTTTATCATAAACGAAATACACATAAATTTTAATTGCGTAAAAATCATTAAATTTTAAACCTTCAAACTTTTGCTCTCTCAAGAAGCCTAAATAAAGATTTTTGTCTTTGCTCCAAATCTTTTTACACAACAAAAATTGTGGAACAACTTTCCATGTATTCTTTATAAGAAATAATGATTTACTTTTATCATAAACGAAATTAACAAAAATTTTAATTGTGCAAGAATCATTAAATTTTAAACCTTCAAAATTTTGCTCTCTCAAGAAGCCTAAGCCTAAACGAATATTTTTGTCTTTGCTCCAAATCTTTTTACAAAACAAAAATTGTGGAACAACTTTTCATGTATTCTTCATAAAAAACAATGATTTACTTTTATCATAAACGAAATACATTCAAATATATTCGGAGTAAAGACAAATATTTATTTATAAAGTTTTAAACCTACCTTTAATAATATTCTTTACACGGAGTCCAGCACACCACTTTTTATCTTCTATTTCTAAACTGTCACTTTCAAAACAAAAAAAAAACACTTCCAAAACAAACGATGCGACGTGCGACACTTTTAAATAAAACGAAGCGACGCGCGAGAAATTTCTGTTTAGAATTTTGAAAGTCGTCTGCTCGATGCGGCTATAGATTACACAAGACGGCTGCAGACTGCATGAAAGTTTAACGTTCCGAACTTTTCGACGCCTTCTGCGCTACGATGTGTGAGAATCACAGCGATTGAAAAGGAGGCTTTTGATTGGTCTAGAACTTTTGCACCATGCGTTGTGCGCTGTGCAATTGTGGGAGAAAAGTAGATGGCAAATCAAAGTGTGTGGAGACGATCTTTCGCAAACATCTTCGCTCCCTACTCTTTAGCCAATTCATCCGTTTTCGCGCACGTGCACCGTGTGCAACTCTCAGTCCAGCGTTCAGCTCGAAATTAGTCGTCTGCTTCACTTTTATTAAATTATTTAATTGCTGACGTATACCAATTTTAGATCATTCAATTTTTATTTATTCCAAAATGCATCTTAAGGGCATGTAACGCAGCTAAATACCTACATTACAGACCTCAATTTTTCGGTTCACTGATTGTTTTTTTGTACCTAAGAACTTTTTTTGTAAATAAAATATCGAGCTGAAACTTTGAGAAACGTATTAGAGTACAATAAAGTACGTTTAGGTACCGCATTTCGGTAGGAACTTCACTGAAAATTATTTTATTTTTTTTCTGAACCTCGACATTTTTTGAACGTTCGAACATTTTTTATACATAAAATTTCGGTCTCAAACTTTGAGAAATGCAAGAACCGAAAGAAAACTACGTTAAAGTACAAAGCTTAATAATAAAAGATGCAAAAAAATATATTTCAACTATCAATTCCATCGGCATCAGCCGGTAACGTTGTACACGAAAATACGAACCCTGGCAGCCACTAGACGAGGCTCTGGAGGATTCGTATTTTCGTGTACAACGTTACCGGCTGATGCCGTTGGAATTGATTGTTAAAATATATTTTTTTACATCTATTATTATTCAGCTTTGTACTTAAACGTAGTTTTCTTTCGGCTCTTGCATTTCTCAAAGTTTGCGATCGATATTTTATGTATAAAAAAAGTTCGAACGTTCAAAAAATGTCGAGGTTCAGAAAAAAAATAAAATAATTTTCAGTGAAGTTCCTACCGAAATGCGGTACCTAAACGTACTTTATTGTACTCTAATACATTTCCCAAAGTTTCAGCTCGATATTTTATTTACAAAAAAAGTTCTTAGGTACAAAAAAACATTCAGTGAACCGAAAAAGTGAGGTCGGTAATGTAGGTATTTAGCTGTGTCACATGCCCTTAAGATGCATTTTGGAATAAATAAAAATTGAATGATCTAAAATTGATATACGTCAGCAATTAAATAATTTAATAAAAGTGAAGCAGACGACTAATTTCGAGCTGAACGCTGAACTGACAAGGAAACTATCCCAGGTGTCCCTCACCGATTTTGATGAAACTGCAATATGTTGTAATACATCGAAAAATAAGAGACACGTATTTTTTTTTATC
>NC_046658.1:34793686-34795225 GCF_010883055.1 Belonocnema kinseyi
AATAAAATAATTTTCAGTGAAGTTCCTACCGAAATGCGGTACCTAAACGTACTTTATTGTACTCTAATACATTTCCCAAAGTTTCAGCTCGATATTTTATTTGCAAAAAAAGTTCTTAGGTTCAAAAAAACATTCAGTGATCGGAAAAAGTGAGGTCGGTAATATAGGTATTTAGCTGTGTCACATACCCTTAAGGGCATGTGTTAGATTCTCCCGGCTTTTTTCCTAGGATAAGAAATATTTTGCCTTCAAAATGTGGGAAATGATAGCGAACATGCTAACGGACGTCCCCACACAGTTTGTTTGTGTTTTTTTATCAAAAAAATTTTGATATTGCTAACAACGTGCGTGTATATTTCGAGGTTATGTGTGTTACAATTCACCCGAGCGTTACTTCCAAACTACACAACATTTTTGGCCGAAAACTTAGGACTTACTAATAAACATAGTAACTAATCTCCCTGAACTAACCTTGTTTGCAGGCAATCAAAAAAGTTTATTTCATAAATAATTTTCAGATTATCGGAAAGGCAGAGATGAAAAACGACGTAACGTCTTTAATTTAATTTTGTGATATGTATCTGGGTCTACCCGGTCCATATCCGGGAAATGGTAATAAAAAATAAGTTGTTTAAGTATTCTATGCGCGCCTACCCGGGTTTTATCTGGTTAATGGAAACAAAACGAAAATAATAATCATATAAAATTAGAATCCTACCCGGAGCCTATCCGGTCTCTATATGGCAATCGACGCTTGTGAACCGGCTGCCTGGTGCTACCCGGTTTCTATCTGGCAAATGGAACCAGAAATTATAATAATAATATACTTTTTTACCCGATTCCTATCCGGTCTCTTTAAGGCACATGGCCACTTGTAAATTATTAAGTGAAAGTGTACCGGCTACCTGGTTCTACCCTGTTCTTATCTGGCAAATAGAACCAGAAATTAAAATAATGATATATTTTTTTACCCGGTTCCTACCGGGCTCTTTAAGGCACATAGCCACTTGTAAATTAATAATTCAAAGTGTACCGGCTACCTGCTTCTACCCGGTTCCTATCTGGCAAATGGAACCAGAAATTAAAATAAGGATATAATTTTTTACCCAGTTCCTATACGGTCCCTTCAAGGCGCATGGCCACTTTAAAAATTTTCAGCTCTTCACCACAATCTCTGAATCCAACCATCTGGATGGTCACACACAATAGGAACCGATAACAAAGAAGTACATATTTTTGCGATCCTGATATAATCGTCGATCACTTTAATATTTCTGATACATTTACGAAATATTTCCATACACGTATTTTTTCAATATTCCTAGATATTTTTGGTATTCTTGATATTCTTTATAATCTCAAATATTTTTTATATTCCAAAATATTGCAAAATATCCCTAAATATTCACAAGTATTATGACACATTCGTCGCTTACCTTTTGCGCTCTACAAGTTTTTAAAGGTTTCAAATTACACAAAACTCTCGTTCTCAGCCTTCCTAGAACTGGTGGCTCACGCAGTTTCTTAAAGGAGTAGGAC
>NC_046658.1:34795325-34800622 GCF_010883055.1 Belonocnema kinseyi
CCTACATCTACGGGAGGGGTGGGGTTAAGGCGAAAGCCAAACTAGAAGTGCCAGAGATTGTCTGTTTCTCGATTGTCGCGCTTGCCTTCGCCAGCCATATATGTACCTGACTCGGGGCTGTCTATGCACGCCGAAAATATTAAAATTAATGAGTGCCTAAAATTATTATATTTATTATTATGTTAAAATTAATTAATTTCTTTTACGGTTTCTTTTTAAAAAAAGGGACATTTTCGAGATACGAAATATATAAAAAAGTAAATAAATTTTGAATTAAATCAGAATTTAGTTCAATGAAAAAATTTAACAAAGCTTAGTTAAATTAATTCCTCGTCTGGTTACTTTAAAAAGTGAGTTTTTTTAAATACTATATAAATAAGTTTTAAAAATTCTTGTCATATTTTAGAATTGTAGCGAAATTTCAACCATTATTTAAAATAATATAATTTTTACAAAAATAGTGAATTGAAGGTTCGAATACTTCACTGTATAAATTTATTCTACATGTATTTTTAAATCCTAAAATATCTTATTATTAAGGTATAACTGAAGTAATATTTAGACTTCTCTGTAATGTCGAATTGACAATTTACATTTAATTCAGAGGAAAAATTTAAGGTTAACCACTTGCAATTTTTATGCTCATCAGAATTCACAACTTCAAAGACATCCCAATAGTTTATAAAAATAATTCGAAGAATCCAAAAATATCTAAAGAATATAAGGCGCTTAGGGGTGCATCTCAGCAACTAAGGCTATTACAAAAAAATGGAAAAGGAAAGAATTCTAACGAATTAAAATAATTCAATAATTTTTTGCGAGCAGGGAAATGACGCCAAGGCGAAACGTAATCTGTTTTGGAACTGTCGTCTTAACATCTAAAAACCGAAAGAGCAATTTTCCTATCACTTGGAATTATAATTATATTTTTATAAAAACGTTAGAATATATAATAATTAAGAAATTGGAAAATACATACGAGAATTTGATTAGACGAATAGTCTAAAAAAGTCCGTAGAAATTGCAGACCTCAAAAATAAAAATAAAAACTAAATAATATTAAAGAACTATATATAGACAATGTATAGAATGAAAATTATAATGAATAATTTTAGAGTTAGTGGAAAATATATGAAACCGTAATATAAATTACTCATCGACTTATATTTGAGGTATTTATAAAAAAAAAAACAAGTTTTGCAAAGTTATAAATGTAAAAATGTTTTAATTGGCAATTTAGTTTCAATCCAAATGGTTCTTGTCCAAGCTAAGTTTACCATGAGTGCGCTTCGAAGGTGTGCCGAGAGTTGCTTACAGCGCTCCAAGTGGTTCTTGGCAAACTATATCGATGGGTACTTTCTACGGGGAGCGGTGGGTAAAGGGGAAGTGACTTTTTTCGCCGGACGCGCCGTCTATATTTATGACGGGTAACTAAGCCCGTACGGCATCTACGTTTATAATATCTTTGACTTGAGCAAAGATATTATAAACGTAGATGCGGTGCGGGCTTAGTTACCCGCGATAAATATAGATGGCGCGTCCGGCGAAAATGGTCAGTTCCCCTCTACCCACCGCAACCCGTAGATAGCACCCATATCTCAGTATGCCCCTCGATGCACACTTATGGTAACTTAGCTCGGACATGAACCATTTAAATTGAAAGTAAATTCCCAATTCATTTTTTATACATTTATAACTTTGCAAAACATAGTTATCTTTATTAAATGCCAGACATAAAAGGCCATGAATATTTTTAATTTCGTTTTCATATATTTTCTTCTAATTTTAAAATAATTTCTTCTAATTTATATTGTTTTATAAGTTATAATTGTTTTACTCTACAATATTATATTTTTATTCAAACTGATAAAACTTTTAATGCAATATCTATATATAGTTCTTTGATATTATTTCGTTTTTATTTTTTTGGTCTGCAATTTCTATAGATTTTTTACACTATTCGTCTAATCAAATTCTCGTATGTATTTTCCAATTTTTTAATTATTATTATTTTAATATTATATATTTTAAAATAAACTGTAAAATATTATAATTGATACAACTTACTTGAAATATTTACGTAAGATATATGGTATAAAATTTAAAATAAAAATAATATAAATATTATTCAAATTATTTTTGAAGTTTTTTCAGAACTTTTAAATATATTTTTAATGATTCCTATTTTTATCGTAAAATTTTTTCAAAATTCGAAAAAATTGCCTCATAATCTTCCAGATTTTGTTTTTACAATTTTATCAATCTTTTAAAATGTTTTGAAATATTTTTGGGACTGAAAAATCCCGAAGAATAAAATTCCCAACACTGTAAACTTCCTGAAATTATAAAAGGCTAAAGTCTGAAAATCCCGAATTTAAAAATTCCAGAATAATAAAATTCTGGAAGTTTACAATATTATTGAACTTGAAAATTCCCGAATAATAAAATTCCAGGCCGAATGCTGTTAAATTATAAAAGATACAAACTAAAAAATTCCCGATTTGTAGCAATTGCGAAAATAATGTTTTAATCAATATTACTTATTTACTGAAAATACAATAATAAAATATTTCAATTATAGAAACTTTGTTTAATGTTTAATTTTTGAAATTATTGTTTTAATTTAAAATAACAATAATCGTATACAAATTTTAAGCAAAAATAAATTTGAAAACGCGTGCGCTTCAAACAAAACAAAATTTGTAGGATTCAATTCAGCACTGATTTAGCCGGAATTTTATTTTTGTTTAAATTGCAAAATAATCCCTGAATAATGAAATTCCTGAAATTATAAAAAAGCCAAAATATAAAACTCTCGAATTGAAAAATTCACGAAAAATAAAATTCCCGACAGTAAGATATTACCGAATTCGAAAATTCCCCACAGAAAATTGCTGAATTATAAAATTTCCAAACTAAAAAATTCCTGAATTCAAACAATAGAAAAAATGGTTGTTCATTCAATATTATTTATTTATTGAAAATACAATAATCGAAAGCTTTTCTCCAATACATTTTTTTTAATGTTTAAAGTTTAAAAAAATATGATTTGAAATTAAAAAAACAATGATTAAAAAAATATGTAAATTTCTAGGTGAAAAATTTTGCTTTATAATGTACATAACATTTTTAAAAAATTAAACAATTATTATTCTTTTAAATTCGAACAATAATTTAATATAATTATGTAATTATTGTATTTTGAAGAAATAAATAACATTGATCGGAAATTCTTTTCTTCATGTTTAAATTAGCTTTATAATTTGGGGATTTTTTACTTTGGACATTTTCTGTAGGAAATTTTCCAATTCGGTCGTCGGAGATTTCTATTTTGGTCATTTTTTATTCATCGCTTTCGGAATTTTTTCAGTGGCCCCCTATTTTTATACCTTCTCTTAAAATGATGTCATTTTTCAAAATAAAAAGACAACATTTGATTTTGAAATCATCAAAGGTATTAATTTTCTTTTAAATTATTTCACAGTTTTTAAATGATTTTCGAAATTTTTCGGAACTTTTAAATATCTTTTAAACGGATTCCAATTTTTTAAAATATTTTTGTAAAATCCTGCACACAAAATTGTTTCAAGAGCTTCCAGATTTGTTTTCAATTTTGTAAATATTTTGAAATTTTTTGGAATATTTTTAAACATTCTCTTTGAGTTATGGACATTTTCGAGAAAAAAAATCATTTTAAATCTTCCTAGAAATCTTTTCAAAAAATTGTTTGAATCTTTCAAAATTATATAGCTCAATTTTTTTCTTTAATTTTAAATATTCAAAAACCTGCAGCTTATTCGATTTTTTTTCTGAATTAATTATTTTTCAACTATTCTTTTAATAATCAAAATACAATATTTTTACTTTCAAATTACAAATAAAAAAGTAGAAAAATTACAATTGTAACATTCAAAGTTTAAATTTATCACTCTGAAATGATGACAATTCATGTTTTACTTGTTTACTATTGAAAACTGTTGTTTTTTGTTCAATTTCCAAATTGAATATGTTAAAAATGGAATATTTTCTACTGAAGTAATACTTCAATAAGATTTTGAAATTGAATAAAGGTGTTCATTTAAGAATCTATTAATTTGAAGTGATTTGAAAATTGAACATTGTTTATGAAGACTCAATCGAATGTTTACACTTGTGTAACTATTTTCAATTTTTTAAAGTTCAATTTTTAAATTCACTTTCTTTTTCCGATTTTTCCTGGTCGCAAGTCTGGTTCAATTGAGAAAAACTTTTTTTTTTAATAATTTTTCGGTTCTAACTTCCGGGACAATCATTTTTCGCTTACGTCTAATTTTTTCCAGTTGTTTTTACTATATTACAATTCAAGTTTGTATCTTTGGGTGAAGAAATCCGTTCTATAGTTTGACAAATATTCTTTAAAAATCAATATTTTGAACAGAAAATTACCCTAAGTGATCTTTAATTATGATTTTATAAACGTGAAAAACCCAGGTTTCAATGTTTTCTATGAAAAACACATTCAATGAGTGAAATTACGAAAAGCGGAAATAATAAGAGTCAATTTATCCAGGAACAAGCACTTTGAACAAAACTGACCATGAGCGAACATTAAATATATATTTTTTAAAGTTTATCTGAAGTTATAGGATTTTAATTGTTCTAAAATAATGATTCGATGATTAAAAGATGTTCATTTCTCATCCTGTAACTTTATACGATTTTACTTTCTAACTAAATAATTTGAAATGTTTCAATCTGAAATTATAGAACAATTTCAATTCAATAATTCTCACATATTTAAATACCTTTAAATTTCGAATTATTTAATATACTGAAGACTACAAATTTAAAATGTCTTAACTATTAAGACTTTATATATTTTTGGGATTGCTGCTCTGTAGACTAAATAGCACTAATTCTTTTATTAAGAAATTATAACGAAAAGTGTTTAACCCTACACGGATCCTGCGGGGGACAAATGTGCCCCACCCGAAATTCAATTAATTCTCCTGAGCAGATATCTATGATTTTTTGGTGCAGACCCTAACCGTAATTCAGTTCGACTATCCTAGAGTGCGGTGAAGTGGTTGATGTTGCCGGTTGTTCGCTGTGTGTCAAGTAAAAAGCAAATGTTGAGCGCTTGGGGCACATTTGTCCCCCAGAGGATCCGTTACGTTCGAGTTTCGTCACGTTAAGTCAATTTCATTTTTTCATGTAAATAAACGCATTTGACATATATTTAGAGTATTTTATTGTATTTTAATGTTTCGAATTGATTTTTTGTAATTTAAGTAAAAATTATATGTAAAAATGACTAA
>NC_046658.1:34800722-34806419 GCF_010883055.1 Belonocnema kinseyi
AAGTCTAGAGCGGAGGGAGAGGTGGGTCAGAGAAAATCAACAGTTTCTCTCTGACCCATCTCGACTCTTCCAAGACCCTCCAGTTACTGTCGAATACCCACCTACTATAAACCAGAGGAGGTCGAAGTATTTTGGAGAAAAGTCTACCCATCAGCATTTGGCCCGTATTTGTCACCTCATATTTGAAGTCGGAAGAGCCGATTATAGAGTGGTTGGTTGAGTGGCGCACAATACTTCTGCCGAAAATAGGCAACTTAGCTGACCCGAAGAATTACAGGCCAATAACTTGTCTGAACACGCTTTATAAGATATTCACAGCTATCCTCAATGATATGATTGTTCGGTCAATTGAACCTGTGTGGCAAGAAATGTATGAACAACGAGGCTCAAAGAAAGGCGTAGCCGGATGTCGGAAGAACCTGCTCATCGATAGATGTGTCTGCAAAGATGCAGCATTCTAGCAGCGTGACCTATCCGTGTCCTGGATTGATTATCGGAAAGCGTTCGATTCGACATCCCATAGACTTATCATCTGTCTTTTGGAAATCTTAAATGTTCATCCACAAATAGTTGGGTGCATAGAGAGATTGATGCCGCTTTGGAAAACCAGATTTACTATCTCATCTGGAAAAAATCGTGTGACAACTAACAAGGTCACCTTTCAGAGAGGTGTCTTTCAGGGCGACACCATGAGCCCACTCCTCTTTTTCCTTACATTATTGCTACTATCGCTAGCACTTCGCTGTTCCGACGGGTACTTGTGCGGCAAACCTGCAGATCGAAAGTACAAGGTCACTCATGTATTTTACGTGGACGATCTTGAGATCTATGCTAAAAACATAGAGCAACTGCATCTAGCTCTGGGGATAGTCGAACGATAGACTAAGGAAATTGGAATGGAATTTGGGTTAGACAAATGCGCCAACGTTTATTTGAAGCGAGGAAAACTTAATGGCATCCCTGAAGATCAAGAGCTCGTTGATGGAAGCGCCATACGACACCTTTGCGCTGGAGAGACTTATACATATCTGGGCGCGCCACAGAGCCGCATTCAGGATGTGACATCTATAAAGGATACTCTCCGAAGCAGATACAAACGTCTCGTCAGACAGATTTGGTCTTCCGAACTGTCGGCGAGGAACAAAGTATCTGCAACGAACATGCTTGCCGTCCCGGTACTACTCTATTCATTTGGAGTAGTTCCATGGACGAAGAACGAGCTCAGATCTCTTGATATAGGGACAAAAAAGGTTATGCACATGAACAAAAGCAAGCATTTTAAGTCTTGCGTTCCGCGACTGTACATCTCACGCCGTCAAGGGGGTCGCGGAATATTGAGCCTGGAATGTCTTCACAACAGGATTATTCTGGGTACAGCAGATAGAGTTGCAAATGGAAGAGACCCTCTTCTTAAAATATTCAGGAAGCACGAAGAAGTGGGCAAAGGAGCGTTTCTGTACACAGCAGCGTAGGAGGCTGCTGAAGCACTCGGACTTGACTTCAGTATTAGGGGCGAGCAAAATGCATGAAATCTTATCTATCTCGAGTACTCACTCCTAAAAGCCCGGATTAAGAAAGCACAAGAGAAAAACTTTCGTGAACAGCTCCTCGATGAGAGGATGGACGGTATCTTCTACAGAAATGTGAAGGAGCAGTCAATGTCTTGTGAGCTAACGTTTGCTTTCCTTAAATCGCCCGGATTGAAGTCTGGTACGGAGGGTTTCATTTTTGCATGCCAAAACGGTGTCATTTCCACCTTAACATATCGTCGCCACATTTTGAGCCAATACATTCCCGATGATAGCTGCAGGACATACCATGCACACCCCGAGCATTTAGCTCACATACTTTCTAGTTGTCCAACTCACGCAGGAACGACCTACATTCAAAGGCACAATGCGGCACTAAGAGTGCTTTATTACCATCTCTGTCACACCTACGGCATTCACCTTAATATCGCTCCTCTAAATGCTCCTAGGGAAATTGAGTCAATTGTCGAGAATGGGAAGTGCCGCATATACTGGAACTTTATATTCTCGACAATTGTTTCTGTTGCTCACTCGAGACCTGACATGGTTCTTTTTGACTTCGAGAATCGAACCATGTTCGTCATCGAATTTTCGGCAACAGCTGACAAAAACATCATAACCAAGGAGAATGAAAAGAAAGAGAGGTATCGAGACCTTATAAGGAAGTTGCAACGATTGTACCCAGAATATTCTGTTAAATTGATCGTTCACTTGCTAATGGCCTAAAAAGCATCTCTGCGTGTTAACAATATGCCAGAACACTTGCGGGGAAAATGCAGAAGGCGGTTGTCCTTGGGTCACTCCGTATTCTTAGGGTGCACGAGGCTTTTGCTGGATCGTCGTATTGATTCCTTTAAAGACTGTAACCACCTATCTTACGGTCGTGAGACGTGGTTGTGGCTAAAATTTTACCGCGATTTCGCTGGAAGCGGGTGCAATTTTCCAGATTAGCACCCGCTCCCAGCGAAATCCTGCGGTTGTCCTTATGAAAAATTTTTAATTGTATATACACACACACACACACACACACACACACACACACATATATATTTCGAGTCAGCTGTGTCAATTATAATGATTTAAAGTTTAGTTTAAAATATATTTTATGGAATATGATATTTTTTTATGAATGTGCCAGTGCAATTCTGTTCGTCTAATTTTGTTTGCCAATGCGAATCGTAATCTGGTTTGGAACTGTCGTCTTAACATCTAAAAACCGAAAGAACAATTTTCCTATCACTTGGAATTATAATTATATTTTTATAAAAACGTTAGAATATATAATAATTAAGAAATTGGAAAATACATACGAGAACTTGATTAGACGAATAGTCTAGAAAAGTCCGTAGAAATTGCAGACCACAAAAATTAAAAATAAATAATATTAAAGAACTATATATAGACAATACCATATATAGAATGAAAATTATAATTAATAATTTTAGAATTAGTGGAAAATATATGAAACCGTAATATAAATTACTCATCGACTTATATTTGTGGTATTTATTAAAACAACCAAGTTTTGCAAAGTTATAAATGTAAAAATGTTTTAATTGGCAATTTACTTTCAATCCAAATGGTTCTTGTCTAAGCTAAGTTTACCATCAGTGCGCCTCGAAGGTGTGCCGAGAGTTGCTTACAGCGCTCCAAGTGGCTCTTGGCAAACTATATCGATGGGTGCCTTCTACGGGGAGCGGTGGTAGAGGGGAAGTGACTTTTTTCGCCGGAAGCGCCGTTTATATTTATGACGGGCAACTAAGTCCGTACCGCATCTACGTTTATAATATCTTTGCCTCACCGCACTACAAAGCCGAATTCTTGTTTTCTCATTCTTCGTAAAATATGACGGTAAAGCAGTAGAAAGATTTTTTGAGATTAGAAAAGTTTGAAATGTATCACTTAATTTTTTCAGATCTGAAGCTTGAGCCAGGTTTTCTGAACATAGTCTTTTTAAAAAATTGTAAAAAAAAATTTCTCGAAAAATATAATTTTTTAATTAAAAAAAAACTAGAAAGAAATTTCGAGATAAACCAATGCTAAAAAAATGTGTACTTGATACATTTTTTTATTTTTTTTTTATTGGAATAATCAAATATTTACACCAAAGAAACAATTTTTTTTTAACGTTCAAAGTTTTTGAAAATTATTGTTTGAATTTAAAATAACAATAATTGAAAAAAAACAAACATATTTCTGCATACGATATTTTAGTTGAAAATACATATGGTATTTTTTTAAATTACAAAAATCTTCCGAAAAATCGAATTGTTAATTTAAAAAATTAAAAAGGAACTTTGAGATAAATTATTGCTGACTTAAATCTTACAAAATTTGTTTGGAAAATGTTATCATCTTGGAGCAAAATTTAGAGAGAGTTTTACCGAATCGGGAATTATATTTTTTCATGTATTTCAGGCGTCCCTGTAAAAGTACAGAAAATTCGCTGTAAATATAATTTCGACACCTGAATTTTGTCGATGTTTTCCCTTGGCGCGGATGCTGCGGATGTCCTGGGGGTGGGGCGGCATCACAAAATTGTGTAGACATGTTGTGTTTATACATACACAAGTACCATTTAACGGTAAGTCATAAAATCCTGGGGGGGGGGGGCGATCGCCGTTTCGGCATTTTGATCCTTGGGTCTTGGCGATTTTTTTGTAATGCATTTCAGTCACTGATAAACGGGGGTAAATTAAATAGGAGTTTCTCTCAGAAAATAAATTATTAAAATCCAGAAAAATTGAAGAGACTTTTTTTACCTGTAGGTATTAAAAAAGGAAAACTTTTGAAAATTTAAAAACTAATTTAAAAACTAATTATACTATTTTAAAATGCCAATACAACTTACAAAACACTAATTGTAAAATTTTCAAATTTTTCAGCCTTCAATTTAACAACTCAAATTTTAACCTTATAAGTTATAGGTTAGGCCAAAAATAACTTAATCTGGGATTCGAAATTGCTACAACGTGAAAAGGTAAAAAGTTAAAATTCAATGTATTCGGCTGCATTCATATTGAAGTATGCAAATTTATTTGGTTTTAAGTATAAATTAATTAAAATTTATTTTTTATTTTTCACAATTGTAATTTATAACTTTTAAAATTGTATAATTGTAGATCAAACATGAAAAAGTAGACTTATTTCAAATTTGAAGCGGTTCTATTATATACATATATCAAAACATTAAAACCTCTGACCTGTTTTTAAGCTTTTTAAAACTCGTTTCAAAACTTTTTTAACCCTAGACGGTCCTATACATTTTTTTGCCCTCACCGGATCCTGTGGGTGACAAAAGTCCCCCATTTGGATTCCTTGTGCACAATTTTTTCCTTTCATCGGAATTAGATGTTAATATACACCATTCTCTTCGTTTTTTAATGTCGAAGAGATTTGCGTATATAACATCCCGTTTAAATGAATTTAAAATGTTGAAAAAAAATGCTTGAACAAATAAAAATCGCGAAAAATCGTGTTATTGACATTTTTTTGAAAAAATCATGTCATTTTTTTTCTAATTAACTAATTTTGAAATTTCAAACGCCATTTTGAAGGGCACAAATTTTAATTTAAGGTGATGTAGATTATAATTAGGTTTCATCTAAAAAATTTATTTGTTTTAACATTCGAAGTTAGAAAATTGAAAAAATTAGAAATATCAGAAGTGTGGGCAGAATGCTTATTATTATAAATAATCTGAATGTATAATAGGTCAATCTTTTTGTTTTCGGATGAATAATAAGATGGTGTCATTTAAATAAAGATAAAAAAATTCAGAAAAAGTTTTTTTCAATGAAAAAGCGGTTGGTTAGTAAGTTTGAAAGATAGGAAAAATTCGTCGGAATTAAACAAATGAGCCTTTTCTGCAAAACTTTTTTTTTATTTTCAAATTCTTGCTCGAAATAAAATAGAATTAAAAACATTAAATTAAACTGAATATTGCATTAAATAAGCTTCATCAACTTCGACGCAAAGGTTGCACAAGACCGCCCTATGTTCGTCGCACACAGGTCGGTTGCAACTTCTCTCTTTCCTGCAACACTACAGTCACAATATCGGCACTTTTTAGTTCGTACATTCTCGACATCTTGGATGAGAAAAACAATTATTCATTCATTATTTATTAATTGATTTATTATTGGAATTTATAAGCACTGTATGAATA
>NC_046658.1:34806519-34809939 GCF_010883055.1 Belonocnema kinseyi
TATTGTACTCTAATACATTTCCCAAAGTTTCAGCTCGATATTTTATTTACAAAAAAAGTTCTTAGGTTCAAAAAAAAAAAAAAATTCAGTGAACTGATAAAGTGAGATCGGCAATATAGGTATTTAGCTGTGTCACATGCCCTTTAAAAGATTTTCAAGCATTTCAAGGGATTTAACAGGACAATGTCTCCTGTCGAATTCCAAATTCCAAAAGCACATAAAATATACAATAATAATTTGTAATATTTCCAAAAACTAAAATCTTTGCACATATATTATTATGATTTTGTTTTGCATACTTCAAGCTAGGCTAGCTGAGACGCTTTAGGCGTTAGGAATGCGAAACTTATAGGGTTCGAACCAGCGGGGAATAAAAGTTTTCATAGCGTGCGTTTATAAATATTGTAGTGATTGTATAATAGTAAATAATAGTGTACTTAAGCATGTGAATAAATATTAGAATATAATGGTAATAATATAATAATACAAACGATTAATTTTTTGCTGTGAAAAATAGGTTATCATGTTCTAGAACTGTTCTCTATAGTTTCAAGACTTCTTCGATATAGACTATTTAAGCTAGAATATTAGATTTAATAGAACTATTTTACGTTTTTCCTGATCTGCCTTTTAATAGAGAATACGCCACCGCAGTATAATTCCCATGTAGAAATCCGGTAAATGTTATCTGATCACGCAGATAGAACCCAGTCAAGTGCCGGGTATCAACCATGTCCAATCCCGACTACAAACCGGATACAAATCTTGAAGGTCTTGGATGAGAGCCATATAGAAGCCGGAGATAAATATATCAATCCAGATAGAATCCGTGGAAGGGCCGGGTATAAACCGGGGACCAGATCCGGGTACGTTTCGGATAGACATCACCAAAATACTGGGTAGAAGTTTGAAAGAACCGTATAAGACCCATATAGAAATCCGATAAATGTTATCTGATCCAAGATAGAACCCAGTCAAGTGCTGGGTATAAACCAGGTCCAATCTCGACTATAAACCGGATACAATTCTTGAAGGTCCCGGATGAGAGCCACATAGAAGCCGGAGATAAAAATATCAATCCAGATAGAATCCGATCAAGACCGGGTATAAACCGGGGACAAAACCCGGGTCTCATTCCAATAGTGCCAGATAAGAACTAACTTCCATCCGGTTCTTATCTGGGTTCTATCCGTCATTTTAAGCAGGCTAGTCAATAATTCAAAATCTGAATACCCACATAGGCGAGAGTATAATGTTTTTTTATATTTTGTTGAAAATTTGTCTTTTTCAGTTGAAAATTATTGTGTTATGCTAAAAATTGGTCGTTTTGATAAAAAATTAATTTTCTCGGTTGAAAATTTGACTTTTTTGTTGTTGAAAAATTTATGAATTTAAAAAGAAATCGTATTTGATAGCAAATATTTCTTCTTTTTTTTTTTTAAATGCAACTCTTTGGATTGAAAACATCTATTTTAGTGGAGGATTCAAGTATGCTATCGAAAATTCAGCATTTTTAGTTTAATTTAAATATGTTTGATTTAAATTAACAAATATTTTTTGGTGAAAATATCAACTATTACATTTATTGTTCAAAATTTAACTTTTTGAGTTGAAAATTAAATTCTTTTCTTGAAAGTGAAAATGAGCTCGATGGTATTAATTGTTAGATCTACTATCTAACTTTATGTGATATAATGGATAAAAATGTAGAACTTTAGGCTTGATGTTATATTGATTTTTATCAACAATTAACAACTGATCACGATTGTCATGAGTTTGACATCATATGAGAAAAAATTAAAGCTCCTTAATCAAATATGACGAAGTTTATCATTCAAGTCTGATATAAGTGCAATTCTTATGTTTATAACTTCTTTTCTGCCAAGGGAGTAAGCGACACGAGCAGACAACTAATTCTGAACTGGGAGACACACGCATACATTGTTACTTATACTTAGGATATTGAGTAGAGAGTGGAGGTGTGCGGAAGATCGGCTCGTACAGTGCGCATGTCCCCTTCGTTGTGAGCATCGACTTCAAACGTCTGTCTGGCAGTAAATGTACACTTACTAGGGATGGGCACGTATAATACATTACGTATATTACTTGGTTTTCGACATGTATATTACTACGTATATTAAGTCCTTATTTTTCTGCCAATGTATTTTACGTTTGATCACGTGACTATATGGGCGGGATTTTTGAATTCGTTATTCTAAAAGTACCCAATTTCCTTATAGAAATAACTAGTAATGAACAATTACTTAATTATTCGTCATTATTTACCACTTTCCTAAACAAATTATTTAAAAAAATAATATTATACGTGTTTATTGTCCTTTATAATCCGCAACATTTTCGATCGTGTGGAACACAGGTATAAGTACAACAACATGGTATCCTACCCTATAAGTAATCGTTCGTGCGCTAGTCAACTATTGTTTTCTCATTATAAGGCAAAAAATTAAACGAGGCGGTAGGCCAAAGCATAATTTTCGGGCTGATTTGTTGTGTCTTACGAAAAAAGAAGACACTGCAAAAGTAAGCAATTCGCAACATTTTTACCGTCCAACTTCTGGCACTCGAAATTAATATTTCCTCACGCTATCCCCCCCCCCCCCGTGAAATGTTTTTTTCTACTTGTTCTTATAACATTTTTACAAATCTGTCAAATGCAGTCACGCTCAAGTAAATTACGTTTGCCATCTTTGATATGTATTATACATAGTTTGCTGCAATTTTCTACGTATATTACGTCGTTTGTGTATTATACGTAGAAAAACCTCGAGTGACATGTCACAACCCATCTTATCGCAGTAAAAGCTCGAGACACTTTGTACAATATATGCACGGTGTGCCCACTCCAATGTATTTAGAGGGGGTACTTATAGATTGTGGCAAAATGCAAGATCAGCGCCACCTAGGGGACGTAGCAAGAATTATTGTTTACAGCAACGACCCCCCCCCCTAACCCTTCTCACCGTAATTTGTAGGTTATGTTGACTACTCTTTCTGAAATAAATACATAAATGATAATAACCAATAAAACTAATCAAAAATTGAACAAAATAAAATCTATCATCGATCAAATGCAATCAAATGTTTAAGTCTGTTGCAATCGATCTATCATAGAACGATTCCAACAGACTTTGACATTTGATTGTTTCTTCTATCATAGAACGATTCCAACAGGGTTTAACATTTAATTGCATTTGATCGATGATCAATTTGCATTGGTTCCATTTTTAGTTTGTGTTATCGGTGAAAATCCGTTGTGAATCCAAGTTCATCTCGCAAAAAGAAATATAAATCTTGCAGCTACAGTGAATTTGAGCAGATGTGAGCAGACGATAGAACTTCTACAAAGATATCATAAGTATAGATGCGGCACGGGAGGTCAGAGTGGGAGAACGATTCATA
>NC_046658.1:34810039-34817439 GCF_010883055.1 Belonocnema kinseyi
TGAATGCGGGACGCGTACTGTCTTGCCCAGCCTATCTTTATGGCAAGTTGATGTATTCGTCTTTTGGTCTTATGATCAACCGTTGGTTTTGTTTTACGGTTCATATCGGCCAAAGCTCTCGCTGCATTATACACACAATAATTGATAGCCCAGAGGTCGGATTTTCCGGAAAAATTTCCACGAAGCTCGTCATCCATTTCAGCCAGATCTTTAGGCTTGAGAGAAACCTTGGTGTTGATGTTTCTCTCTTGGTGTTGATCAGTGTCGGCTCTCTTTCTCTGTTGCCGGCTTGTTCTAGCTGTGGTAAAGTAGGCGTTCCGCTTACATAGCCCCTTTTACGGAGTATTTCAGCATGGTTTCGCAGACGTTGCTGCGAAAAGTGCGATAGCTCCGGGTGTTTCTCGCACCACAGAGCATGCAGCCGTACCATGTAACCCCGTTCAGGGTCCACACTCGCGTCGTAGCACTCTTGCAAGTCGTGATTCAGTCGCTCCGCCTACCCAGAGGTCGCGAGATCCCGCCGATCCATCGCATTGAATCCATTTTCATTGGCTCCCCCAGCTCTAGATTGGTCGGCATTGTTGGCCGACCCATTGTCGGGAGCCCTGCGCGTTCTGTTGTTTTGAACCGCAAACTATATTTGGTGTTGTCATTATTGTTCCCACGAGAAGCTAGGGAAAGGGGTTCGTCCATCCTTGTAGAGTTCCGCATGCAAGGATAAGGCTGCGTACTCTGAGAGGTCGCCCGGTATCCCAGAGTCACCGCTCTAGACACCTCACCCAGGTGCCATTCAGCTTTCGGCACGGTTTTCACACCTCCGCTTGGGGGTTAATTCCTTCGGGACCACCCCTGGACAATTATCCGCGACTGCCTATTTATTTTTGTAACCATATTCAGCAGAAACCCTCGGTACAGGGACCCTCTATCCGCAACCCGAGGACGCGTTCGGTGGCTTTGGCATAGGCCCTTCGGTTTTATTCTAGAGGAATCAAAAGATTCAAATCAAAAGGGATTCTGCTGAATATGGTTACAAAAATAAATAGGCAGTCGCGGACAAATTGTCCAGGGGTGGTCCCGAAGGAATTAACCCCCAAGCGGAGGTGTGAAAACCTTGCCGAAAGCTGAATGGCACCTGGGTGAGGTGTCTAGAGCGGTGACTCTCGGATTTTAAACAATATAAAAAAATGTTTATTAAATATTATTTATTTATTGAAAATACAATAATCGAATATATATTTCTGGATGAAAAAAACTGTTTGAAAATATGCACATTATTTGAAAAAAAAAACATAAAAAAGTTATGAAAAATCGAATTTTTTATTATTAAAAAAAATAATAAAAATAAATTTTGATATAAATCGTTGTTAAATTGAATCCTGCAAAGTTTGTTTCAAAAATGTTATTATGTAGGTAAGAAGAAAATTTAGGCAGAACATTTTTTTCTTTCAATGCACACGTGTTTTTTAATGTATTTTTTAATAAAATTTTTATAATATTATTATTCAGGTGCCGGAGATTATTTTTTTGGGATTTTTCATTCATCCCTTTCGGAATTTTTGTGAGTGGTCCCATATTTTTATACCTCCTCTTAAAATTATGTAATTTTTCAAAATAAAAAGTCAACATTTGAAAACATTTCAAAATCATCAAAAGTATCTATTCTCTTTTAAATTATTTCAAATTTTTTTAAATTATTTTTAGAATTTTTCGTAACTTTTAAATGTCTTTTAGACTGATTCCCATTTTTCCTAAGATTTTTGTAAAATCCTGCACACAAAATTGTTTTAAGAGCTTCCAGATTTTTTCTAATATTGTAAATCTTTTGAAATGTTTTGAAATATTTTTAAACATTCTCTTTGTGTTATGTACTTTTTCGAAATAAAAAATCATTTTAAATCTACCCCAAAATTTTTATTGTTTTTCCAGTATTTCAAAATTCTTGAGGAGCTCCAAATTTTGTTCTTTTCTTTGTAAAATTCAGAAACGTCCAGCTTATTTGATTTTTTCTAAATTAATGCTTATTTAACTGTTCTTTAAGAATCAAAATGAACTACTTTTACCTTCGAAATACAAATAAAAAAATTAAACAATTATAATCGTAACATTCCAAGTTTAAATTTGTCACTCTGAAATTGTGACAATTCCTTTTCAAATTGTTTACGATTGAAAATTGTTTTTTTTTATTTCCAAACCAAATAGATTAAAAATGGAATATTTTATACTGAAATAATACTTCAAAAAGATTTTGAAATTTAATAAAGGCGTTCATTTAAGAAGCAATTAATTCGAACTTTACACTTGTGTCACTACTAAGGCTTTGGAATTAAATTAGTTCAAATTTTAACGTTAAAATATGTAAATTATATAATTTTGAACAGGTCTAGATTCACCTTGTAAAATCAATCACTGTTTAATTTTTAATACTCGAACTGCAGTTCAATTTTCAAATTTACTTTCATGTTCTGATTCGTCCCGGTCGCGAGTCTAGCTCAATATTTAAAACAACTTTCATTTTTTTGAAATTGTAATTTTTCGGGTGTAACTTACGGGACAATAATTTTATTCTTTGAAAGATTTTCTACAAATCTTTTAGATAATTTCTACATTATCATAAAAAATGAGAAGGTATTAGTTTTTTATGAAAAATAACTTTTTCGGATTTTATCAAATGTCGACGTTTTGAGGCCCCGTGAATCAGAAAAACAAGTTTTTACGTCGAGGTCTGTTTGTCTGTCCGGCGTCGTCGTTGTTATTGTCTGTATACCCGATAATTTTCGAAAGACTGGTCCGATTGGATTGGGCTTTGACAGACTGTTCGAGGGACCAAAAAGAAAGATCGAGTTCGTTAAACAGCCATTTTTGATAAAAATCCAAAAAGTTGAAGCTTTTTCAAAATTTTTGAGACCACTTTCTTTCGAAAGTTGAAAATTTTATCGACAGCTATTTATGGTACAAAAAAATATAAACAATTTATCTTGACAACTTTTTTTGATAAAATCAAACTTACCAAAGTTAAAGGATTTTCAAAATCCAAAAAACCAAACGAAAATGGACATTTGAAGCAAAAAAAGCTTGATATGGAAAAAAGTCAAGAGGCGAAAAACGATACTTTTTCAAGGCACCATGATTATTTTATCACATTCTCATCCATAATGAGAAGAGTTTTATGCGAAAAATGATTTTCGCGAATTTCATTAAATTTCGACGTTTTGAGGCTCCTGTAGTCAGAAAAACAAGTTTTTACATCGGTATCTGTCTGTCTCGCTGGCGTCTACATCGTCGTTATTGTGGTTGTGGTTGTCTGTATATCGGATAACTTTTGAAAGAATAGTCGGATTGGATTGTGGTTTGACACAGATTTTTTTATTTTAAGAAATGTATGTCAAAATTGAACTCTTTTTATTTTTATAACAAATATTTTTCTTCAATTAAATATTTGCAATAAAAGTGTTTCGAAGAGATTTTTTAAAAATCTTTCGGAGAATAAAATTAGTATTTATAGGTCGACAAAGGTTTGTTTTCTTTACCAAATTTAGCTTTCCTCTAAATTTTTCCAGTTGTTTTTACTATAGTACAATTTGCGTTTCCATCTCGGGCGAAAAAATCCATTCTATTGTTTGACAAATATTCTGTGTAAATCAATATTTTTCACAGAAAATTACCCTGAGTGACAAAACGAAATCGGGAACAATAAGAGTTAATTTATTCAGGAACATGCTTTTGAACAAAAATGACCTTGAGTGAACCTTTAATATGTATTTGTTAATTTTTACAAAAATCAGGCGTTATTTTCTTACAAAAAAATAATTTGTGGGGGGGGGGCAAATTATAAAAAAATAAATAAAACTTGAAGTTGTATGGTTTTAATTTGTAACTAAATAATTTGAGAGGTTTTAATCTAAAATTATCGAACACTTTTCATTCAAAAATTCAGATGAAATATTTAAATAGCTTTAAATTTGAAATTATTCAATATATTCTGAAGACTACAAATTTAAAATGTCTAAATTATTAAGGTTTTTAATATTTTTGAAATTGCTGATCTGGATACTAAATAGCACTTATTCTTTTAATAATAAATCACAACCAAAATTATTTTTAAAAAGTTTTTAAAAGAGTTTTAAAAACCTTAAAAAAGGTCAGAGGTTTTAATAGTTCAATATATGTGATAGAATCTCTTTAAATATGAAATTAGTCTATACTTTTTCATGTTTGAGCTACAATTATTCCATTTAAGAGTTATAAATTACAGTCGTGAAAAACCAAAAAAATGTTTTAATTAATTTATATATAAAACAAAAACCTTTTTATAATTCAATCTAAATGCAGCTGCAAAAATTTAATTTGAAATGTGTTGAATTCAAGGTATAGTTTAAAAAGAAAACTGAAAGCGAAGGATCGACTTTCAAAAGAAGCGAAAGAAAGTGACTCGCTGGATTGCAAATGAACATGGAAAATGGTGTATTTTCGCATTTTTAAATTTTAAATTCAAACTTTTTCGCCTTTTAACAATTTCGAAAAATTCTGAAAATTCAAACAATAAGGCTGTATTCTGAAAATGAAGCAATTTTAACTTTAAAATTCAAGTTCCTAAACTGAAGGCCTAAAAATTTGCAAATTTTATAATTAGTGTTGTGTAAATTGTATTGGTATCTTAAAAGAGTATAAATAGTTCTTAAATTAGTTTGTAAATTTTCTGCAGTTTACCTTTTTTACATACGTAGATGTCAAAAAAGCCTACCCAATTTTTTCAAATTTTAATCACTTATTTTCTAAGAGAAAATCACACCTGTTTACCTGTCACTGAAATAGATTAGAAAAAAATTGCCAAGACCCAAGAATAAAAATTGGATGTACAGCGAATAATTTTTAATTCAGATTGTCTTTAACTTTGTGATATCAAAAATTTCCATACACATTTCTTTTTAATAATACTGTAGGAAAAAATCAACAAGATCGAGCGCCGAAATTATAATTAGAGCAAATTTTCTGTAATTCTATGGGGACGGCTGAAATTTCCCGAAAAATAAAATTCCCGGCTCGGTAAAACTCTCTGCCCCAAAAAATACAATTCCAAAACTAATCAAATTCCTGAACAGTTTATAATATTAACGAATTTGAAAATTCCCAAATATTAAGACTCCCCAAATAAAATTGTTTCTTAATCAATATTAATTATTTATTAAAACTACGATAATAAAATATTGTTATCAAATAAATTTTTGTTTAATATTTAAAGGGTTAAAAATTATTGTTTGAATTTAAAATTAAAATTATACAAAAAATTTTACTGACAAATTAATATATAAAAACACGTGTTTTTTAATTAACATTTCGATTTTTCAGAAGAACTTTTATGATTTAAAAAATACTGTATATATTTTCAACCAAAATAACTTATCCAGAAATATATTTTGTTTTAATTATTATTTTAAATTTAAACAGTAATGTTTAAATATTTCAAACATTAAAAAAGTTGTTTCTTTGATATAAATATTTGATTATTTCAATTTTTAAAAAAATTTGTCAAAGAAAAATGCTTTCAGCACTCGTTTATCTTGAAATGTCTTTCTATAATACTTTTTTTTAAATTAAAAATATGATTTTTCGAGAAAATTTTTTTTATAATTAAAAACAAACTGTACCGAAAACCTGGATCAAGCTTCAGATCTGAAAAAATTCAGCGATACATACATGTCAAACTTTTCTAACCTCAACAAATTTTTCTACTGCTTTACCGTCATATTTTACGAAGAATGAGAAAACAAGAATTCGACTTCGTAGTACGATAAGGGCAGCACCTCGACAGGGAAGAAAATGTAATGTCCTATATATATATATAATACCCCACTCTGACGCCCCGTACCGCATTACGTTTGTAATATCTTTGCTCAAGTTCATTTTGAATAACGAATTCACACGAAAGCCATCTAGGGGACATAGCAATTACTACAATTCTTTCGCCACTTTTCCTATAGGAGTGAACAATGGTGAACGGCACTGGACTGGATAATTTTTTCGTGATAATAGAGTCATAAATAAGCGCGTTTACAACCAATCCACGAGTGATACGAAAAAGCATTATGCGGTGAGTAAAAATGCTAAAGTCTGGCACGTCTCAAATAAAAAAATCTAATACCATTCGTTAAAAGACAGATTTTGCCTATAATTGAAGCAAACTAGATGTAAAAATATTGATTTTTCACGAAATGGCGGACTTTTGAAATAAAAAGTTAGTTTTTCGCTAAAAAGAGCTCTTGTCTTTTTCCACAAACTTTTTAAAACTAAAGATCAAAGCATTGACAGCAGTAATTTGGTGATTGTGAATTCTCCTTTGTTAAAGCTCCTTTGGTTTTAATGAACACATTCTCATCACGTATCTCGTGCTTCGCGCTCGAGCCGACTACCGAAATTGTGTCATTCCCATAAATGTATATTATTATAATTCAAAAGATACATTGGTAATAAAACTGACTTAGTTTTATTGTCTTGTTTTTTAAAAAAAATGCGCATTCTTTAAACACAATTTTTTTATTCAACATTTTATTGTAACTTTTGTCAGTCTCGAAACGTGGACATTTTACAAAAAAAGGGGGGGGGGTCAAATTTTACACAAATCTAATACCTTCTCTAATGAGAATGTAGAAAAATAACAACAAAATAAAAAACGATCGTTCAATCCCACTATCGTTATATCTTGAATAACTCATACCAATTTGAAAGCAATTGGCAAAGCCGTTCTTGAGATATTTTAATCTCACCAACTTTGAAAACCTTGTTTCGAGAAAGACGCGTTTATGTTCAAAAAGTTGAAATGGTATATTTCCGTAAATAATTCTCCAAACTGTATAAAATTTTTCGAGAAGAGTCTTCAAACGTTATAATTATAGAAAATGTAATTTAAAAAATCGATATTTTAAAAACCAAAAAAGGTAGGGACTCCCTTAATTTATGAATTTTCTCATTATATATATAACTTATTTAATAATATAATATTTTGAAGTTGATTCAAAAATGTCGCATGTGGCGTATTTCATTCCATTTACGAGATACGTTATATTCATTTTAATTTTAAGCATCTAAAAGAAAAAGTTAGATATCTGAAATAATCGAGACCCGTAGATTCTGAATTTCTAATCTTCTCATAGATAATTTCAAAGTTTAACAAAGTTGAATTTTTGATTTTTAATCCTTTTCAGCTGGTCTACTTGGTAGGCTAGTCGCACACGGAGAAAAATAGATATTAAAAAGCAAATATTAAAAACTTTGATATTTAACCATAATATATAGATATTACGGCATAATACGAGGGTAGTTCAATAAGTCCTTAGAATGACCAACATATGGCGCGCGAATCGCTCCAAATCATCTGTTTTCAGTCAGCACCACTCCCGACTAGA
>NC_046658.1:34817539-34822290 GCF_010883055.1 Belonocnema kinseyi
ATAGAGCTCCAAGGAGATTATGTTAAAAAATAAAAAAAAAATTTACCCAAAAAAAATTGTTTTTATACTTCATTCTAAGGACTTATTGAACTACCCTCGTATCTAATATCTTCTATTCAACATACAAAATATTAAAGGATAATATCTGATTATATTGAAAGTACAAAATATGTGATATTAACAGTTGATATCTAAGATATTAAAAAGGCTAAATTTTATCGGAGCAAGGTCGCTGACATGTGGCGTGGCGACGACAGATTTTAACCCCGCTTTGTCTGTATCTTGAGCTTTCATTGTGTGTTTTGTGGTTTATTCAGATATCTATTGTACTGTAAGTTTTGGTGGAAAATGAATTAAATATTTTTGGACATGTTATAATTTTCTCTACAAAATGAGGACTCAGCTACGGGCATCTTTGATATTAGCCTTGAACAGTGTGTTATCTGTTCAACACAAAAATCGCATAATTATGCAAAAAGGCGAATGCTTGACGATTCGGTTTTTAAAAACAGAGGACTACGATATTATTATTCTTTTGCATTTTATAGAAAATGGCATGCTTTACAGGTAATTTTTTAACATTAAAAAAATATTTCTTGAATATCTTAGATTCTGCCCTTTAATATCTAGGATGTTGTCAGTTAAAATCTTTTTAATATCTACGGATGCTCTACTTCAGTATCTAGATTTCTGTCCATAGTTAAATCGCTAAGATATTACCTATTAATATCTAGATAGTCTGTGCTAACATCTATTTTTCTCCGTGCAGGTATAAAGGAAATTTCTGCTGGATTTTAAAACCGGAATGAGTATCTTTAAACAAGCAGCACTGGAGCGGCACTGGGCAGTGCCGTATCAGTGTGGTTTTCAGCTTTTTTTATCGGCAGGATAGGAATTAAAATTATTTTGTAGTTTCATATACAGTAAACTTCACATTTTTTAGAATAGAGTTTTATTGATTGATTATATAAATTCTTACAAGCATTAATCAACTTCATGAAATTTCACTTTAGAGCAAGCTTTAAGTAAAAATGCACATTTATTAACAATGATAATTTGTTGAATCAACAAAACTAGGTAACTAGAATACTCAGCTAAAGTTTAATAGTTAACGTGAAAAAGTCAGTACACAAGACCGCCAATATAATATGGTCTGATTTAGTCCTCCCTAGAACTGCTGGCCCACGCAGTTTCTCAGTGCACAGGCCAGTGCGAGGCAACGCCCTGAACTGTTCTTACATTGGCGCTCTTGTGTATTATATAAATCTGATTGCTGTTACTTATAGATTATATAACCCCCACATCAATAGAATATACCGGGATATCCCATTCGATCTCCCAGGTTGTCCCAGAGATAACCAGTTGGATATTCTGCAAGGCGGAAACTGGAATATCCCCAGGATATTTGCGATGTCTCGGGGGCGTTTGTTTTGGGACCTGTTGCTAAAACGCCTTAATTTTGATAATATCACCGTTAACAAATTCTTTAGAACAACGCCAAATACAATAAAATTATGCGTCTGATAAGCACAAGTTGAAGGCAAACATAGTTAAGCAAAATTCCCCAGAAAAAAACAACGTCAAAATAATAATATTTTTGTCAATATTACGAACATTTATTCAAATATAATAAATCTTGTTCTTTTTTAAGTTGGTAATTATTGGGGAATTTAGGGCCAGGATAGAACTTACTGACCGCTAATGTGGTACTGTCAAGATGTTCTCTAATGGCCAGGCGGTGGTCACTCACAATGGTGGGAGTTTCTGAACATACTTTGATCCCGTTAGGAGTATCCGCCAGATGGCACAGCGATTGCGCTCCCGCACCTCATTCCGCTAGTCTACGTTCAAAATTTCCAAAATGGCCAACAGTAAGCACGGTAAAAGTTCGTTGCTGTTGTTTTCACCGGTTACATACTTCAAAAATAATTTCACAATCTTCTTTCATCATAGAAACACATTTTCATATAGAAAACAGTACAAAAACAACTAGAAGTGCATAAATAATTATTCTGACAATTTTTGATGTATTTCTACTTGTTTTTATATTGTTTTCTGCAATTTATTTAGGTTTTAGGGCCATTATCTGAAAAGTATGTGGGTATTCTCGAGCTTATCTGAAAGGTCATCTGTTATCTTATCTTAGGGATATGAGTATACGCTAGATATACGTCGATTTCGTTGTGAGACATCTAAAGCATTGAGTGACCACCGCCTGCTAATGGCGTTCAGTAGAAATGAAACGTTATTTTATGGTGAAACGTCAGTCTGGTCAAGCTAATCTAGCGCTAGTTACTTAGTCGGTCTTTTAAAAAATTATTTTAGAATGTTCACGTTGAAAATTATTTTTAAAAATTGTCTAGGTGATTATACAAAGAAATATTTGTTTTTAATATACATTCCCTACCGAAAGAAGTCTCTGAGTTTTCTTTAGCGAAATAGCCTAGCCCATTTGAGTCTATAAAAAAAATCGATTTGAAACAAAATAGTCTCGGAGATAGTGTGAGAGGTTTGGGTCCTTTTCAAGATCCTTTTAGTGGTCCCTTTAAGAGTGGTGCGATGGTAATATAATGTTCCTTTTGTATTCGTCACGTACCGGGCGGGCAGAGTTATTTACAGTAGTTGGTCGTGACTAATCGTCTCCCTTTTTAAATTTTTCTTCAAATTATTAACACTTTTTTTAATTGATGAATTTTCTCATTATACTTATTTATAATTATAACTTATATACTGATATACAATTTTCTAGTTGAATTCAAAAATGTTGTCTTTTTTGGCGTATCTCATTCCATTTACGAGAAACGTTCTATTAATTCCAATTTTAAGCATTAAAAAAAAAGTTAGATATCTGAAGTCATCGAAACCCATAGCTTCAGAATTATTATGTTTTTGGCCGTTAACTATGAAATTAAAAAAAATTTACTTCTACATTTTAATCCGAAAGCTTAACAAAGGGCACTTGAGTGTCAGCTACTCTATTGAGATAGCCTCTCTGCTTGTTATTTATGATCGTATACTTATTTCAATTTTGGAAAGGATATTATAAAGCCTTCAGACCATTTAAACGAGCTTCCTGGACCTATAAAAATATCTACCTGAGTGCCTGGGGAGAATTTCTCTGAGATTCTTTGACCTAAAGAATTTTTAGTATATACTCAAAAATTCTTTTCGCTAGGGTTTTTCTCATTTTATACTTTTAAACACTCTGAATATTTTTGAAAAAGTGCAAACAAATATTTGTATTTAAAAGTTAGACAAATGTTTGGCCCTGAGAGGTTATGCCAGTACGCGACTACACTGAAAAAAAGGATTACTGGTACCATGTGAACTTTACTTGGTTGAAGTAAGTGAAAGTCCTGTTTATTTTCAAAGAAACAATTGTTAGAGGCAAATGAATACGACCTGTTGGTCGAAGGGAAATATTTCTTTGAATCAAAGAAATATTAATTTAGGAGAAAAAATATACATTTTATACCAAATGGATGATTCATTGTTCGAAATGAATGTCGCATGAATTGGAATGAATATTTCTTTGAGATGGGGAAATATGAATTGAAGTAAAGAAATATATTTTAAGGTCAAGCAAATATTTTATAGGCTCAAAAAACTATTTCCCCACAGCAAATTTCTGAATATTTGAAGCACAAAAATATATCTCTTGATACAAAAAAATATTTCTTTGGCCTAGACTATGTGCGAGTGCAATAAAGTAGTTAGTTCTACAATTGCAGTATACATATTTTCCTAAATAAACAACTGGATTCTTTTAACCTACATTATAATTATCATTGTTATTAATATATATCTTTAATTTAAACGAATCACATCATTTTAAATCTTGATGAACCTCAAACAGACAAATTCGATGAAAAATCCACCCCTAGCAGGAATAGAACTTGGGTCCATCGAGTGTGAAATCCACAGCGTTAACCATGGCACTACCGCAACATGGAAATTGTAAGGCGGAAAACAATATTTAAACCTCACTATAAATACCAAAGAAATATTTTCTCAAATCAAAATCATGGATATTTAATTTAACAATATATTTCTTAAATCTAAAGACGTATTCAATAGAAACAAATGACGCCAAATTGATAAGTTTATGACTTTAAAAAATTATTACTTCGTTAGAATAAATGTTAATTTGTTTTGAATAATTTAATTCTAGTAATCAAATTAAATATTTTCTTCCACTGAAGAAATAAGAATTTATGTAAACACAATACCTTTTTCATCTGAATGAATGATCCATTGCTATAAATGCATGAACCCTTTGTGACAAAAAAATATATACTGTATTTCAATTAATATTATTTTGAATTAAATTATTATTTCTTCGATTTAATTTAACCTAAATTCTTGATTAACTATGGAAAAATGATTGATTCAAACGTGTCTTGAATCAGTTCAAAGAACTCAACTCTTTGAATTAAATATATATTTCTTTGAAAGACAAATCACATTTTAAATAATCTAGACCTTTTGAATCAAGGAAATCATTTTCTTAAATGTAAGAAATATGTATTTCAATCAAGAAAATATAGCCAAAGAATTCGTTTTTTTAGATCAACAAAAGATATATGTAGGGCTCGAAAAGCTTACTTCTCATTTTTCTTACTTTTTAACATCCTGGATTTTTTTGGAAATGTGCAAGAAAATATTTCAGTTAGATTTTTATAAAAATATTTGGTCATGAGAGGTCATTCATAAAATACGTGATGCGTTTTGGTGGGCTGTGAGGGATGGGA
>NC_046658.1:34822300-34836911 GCF_010883055.1 Belonocnema kinseyi
ATTCTCCATGGTAAGACGAATTGAAAAAGTATCACATAGGGGGGTATCAGAAGTTCCTGAAAAATGTATCACGTATTTTGTGAATGGCCTCTGACGGGCTAGCTGGCTCCCGATTAGGGCCTTAAAAGACCATCTTGATTAGACGGTCCAGACCATGCCCTAAGTGGAAGCTAGTCCGGCCGGAAAATTTTTACACGGAAGATAAACATTATGCAGAATTCCGTTTAAAATAAGCTCAAGAACATTAAAAAATGTTAATTAATTGTCTCATTGCTGTGAATGATATGTTATAATAAGCTGACGTGAATCCAACCACAATTGTACTCAATTTATAATCTAATTTATTTTTCAAGTTAATAAAGTAAAGTAGCCAACTAACATCTAGTTACTAATTTGAAAAATATTCTATAAGTTAATAAAAATCAACATAGGTGCGTTGAAAACCATTTGATTTCGAAAGTTTACATTTATTTTGGTGAAAAAGCGAAATTCTCGTAAATTATCGAAAAGAAAATCGCTTGAGAACTTACCGGTAAGTTCTTGGCGTTACTGACGTAAGTGGTCGCCTTTTAAACTCTAGTCGGAAAGGGTTGCAGGGGACTCATTCATAATGTAGTTACGACTTTTCTTGATTGGACGACAGAACTTCCGAGAGGCTAGAATGGCTGGCGTGACATATCCCTGGTCCAAAGAAAGACCTTTTTTAAAATCAATTTTTTACGTTCTCATTCAAGAGAGTGTAATGTAATAGTTCAAATTTTAGATCTCTGTTTTTTAACGGATCTTTACGTTTCGGCACTCACATAGTCCGAATATCATATAATTTTGTCGGTGTCTATCTGTATGTCTATCTGTATGTCTTTACGTCTATCTGTATGCCTGTCTTCCTGTATGTATGGTTACTTGAATGTTGTAGCCACGCTGACTTTTGAAGGATTTCTCTAAGCAAATCAGCCTTTGATAAACTTCTTAAGGTTCCCAAAATGAAGTTTAGGTTCGTCAAGCAGATATTTCTAACCCAAAATAAAAAAATGTAGAGCATTTCCAAAATTTGAATTTTTTTTTTAATTTTAGAAATTTTATCAACATTTCTTATAGATGGATAGATTGCATGAAAATTATGCAGATAAAATTTTCAATTTCAATAGAAATTAGAAAAGTTCTATACTTTTGAAAATTTTGAAAATGTTCAGAAAAATAGAACAAAATATTTTTCTGATAGAATAGGAAATTTCATTTGAATTCCTCACAACATGTGAGGATTAGACAAAAATTTAAAAAGTTAGAGCTTTTTCCTAATTTAAAAAACAAATTTTTATGAGTTTTAGAAATTGTTGTCAAATTTTCAGGTGCACGGCAAAAAGATTTGGAAATTATTCTGATGACATTTTTAAATTCGGTACAAATTAAAAAACTTATATGCTTTCCGATGTTTTAAAAATTAAAAAAAAAAGGAATATTTTTTTTTAATAGGTTAAGGAATATTAATCATAATTTCTACTAGATATAAAATATATGTATTTCGAAACTAATTTAATTAAATTTCTTAATTAGACAAAAGTTCAAAAAGTTCGATCATTTTCAAAAATATGCAATTTTTGTTTTTAAGAGATCCGTAAGTTCAAAGCATTGTTTTTAGTAAATTTGAAATGTACCGGCGCAGCGGGCATATATTTTTATTTACAAGTTGGCCACCAGGAGGGCTCACTCGGTTTATTTGAAGCGTTATCTCGAAAATGGCTAACTTTGAAAAATGAAAAAATATGCAAATTAGTATTATTTAAAGTAATTTTATTTATTTTTACCAACAGATGAATGTAAAATAGTTTGCACCATCATTTAGTAATTCTATTATAGACAAGAAAAAATCTCAACAATTTTGAATTTAAATTTGTGATATAGAAAAATAAACTGATATACTTTTTACATTCTCATCATAATAAGAACTTGACTTTCGCGATTTTTTTGGTTAATAATTAGATATTTTCTTTAGCCAATTTTTTTAAACATAATATTCCTAGCAGACTCTGTTCCCTGGTTTTTTGAAAACTCGTCTTCTTATATTTATATTCAGATTCTCATATATTTTGTGCGAGCAAATTCGGATTTGTTAGGCGAGAAAAGCGTGTTGTTTGAATTTCAAATTCAATTCAAATGAAGATTTCCCGCCAGTCCATCGTAATCCAAGTTGAGAACGCGCCCTCTCTTATCGGCTGTGGGTACAGTGCATATTTTTCTGAGACGTCACTTGTCGCCATCTTTGTTTGTATTTTATACCATGGAGGAAGCAAAGAATTTCGTCCAATAATCCAATTTCGCGTTTTTTCTCAAACGGTTCTCAATTCTCATTGACTCGGACTCGACACTCTGCAGGATAGCGACTTGAAAGTGGAAGTGGGTGGACATGCAATATCGTTTGACGTCGCGTCGCCCTGGGTGTAATATCGGCCCTCCCGTGGGAAATCGCGACTCTCATTTAAGGTTACTTTTCGGGCAACAATAAAGTGCTATGTAGTATGTGAGAAATACGCTCGCTCGGTGAAAGTCCGTTAGCGGTTGCCAGTAGCCTCGTCAAAGTTGGAATTCGTTGCGACTTCCTTCGATCCTTTTCCTAATAGTGGTTCTTACGTTTCGCATCTGCTGCCCTGTCGTTGTGGCACTTTGACGTAAACAGCTACATTTGTTATCTTCCTTGAAAGTCGCAAACGGGAAAAGCCCCGTTGGAAAAAAACGCCTGTTGTTTCGATCTATGCTGTAAACGTAAACGAGATGTCCTTCGATGTCATCGGACGAATCCTTCGGTGCCTGCCGCACTTGCTGGTGCAACCAAATCAATTCAATTCGCAGTTTCTTTGCAGTGGTGATTGTCTCTTATCCTCTGTCAAAAATCAATTGGGAGGATAAAGAACAATGCTATAACGACTGCTAACTAACTTCTTACGGACCTGTAAGTAATTCACATTTTTTTATCTTGTGTGATCTCTCCACCCTTCCTTAAATAAATCTTTGGCATGCATTTCTTCGCTGAAAATGAGATCAGATGCTTTTAAATCTAGGTATTTTCCGCGTCACAGGCTCGATCAGTTTCCATCAGCTAAATGCATCCTTTATCAGTCACATTTTAAATTTAAACACCTTTTTTTCTATCCAATAATAATGAAGCAAAATGGTTTTTAAACTAGGAACGTTGGGTTT
Organism: Belonocnema kinseyi; assembly: GCF_010883055.1. Taxonomy (NCBI): domain Eukaryota; kingdom Metazoa; phylum Arthropoda; class Insecta; order Hymenoptera; family Cynipidae; genus Belonocnema; species Belonocnema kinseyi. The sequence goes on from NC_046658.1 coordinate 34,825,496, forward strand.
GAAGTTATGAAATTTCGAGTGAAAGAAATCTGTACTTGATTGATAGATTTTTAACTACAAACAGTTGTAAAATATTTGTTTATTCACATGGCAAACTAGTGTATACTGTTGAAAAAACTGAGTTTTACATGTAGTTAGAACAATATTTTAAGACACACTGGTCAAGTATTGCCCTTTTAAATGCAATTTTGACATTGTTCCGGCTTCACTCGAATTTTTTTCATATCATAAAAGTATGTTTTGCAAAACAAGTTTCCATCCCGATTCTAGAACCTGGGATCCTTAACCTAAAACTAAATTTTCTTTATTCAAAACATGGGGTCTGGGGTCAAAGAAAAGACCGGGGTTCTTTTTATAAATAACAGAAATAATCATTGAACTAGTCGAAAACAAACAAAAATTAAATGGAGTACAAATGAAAACGATTGAAAACGAAAAGAAACTATAGAATGTTGAAGTTTTAATCAAAATTGTGATTTGGGACGAGATGAGGCGTTCTTGACTTGCTTGCCCTAACCTCTTTATGCAACTGGCAGCAAAGTTTTTGTTCGCAAGGTTTGAGTTGTTTCGAGAGGAGTTTTCGAAAATAGAGAACTGCAATGCTGAGAACTTACAAGGAAAAGCTGACATTCGAGTTTGAAGAGTGTATGGCTGCTACTGTAAAAAAATGTTATAAAGAAATTCTTGTGTCAGAGCAGCTGGAATAAGATTAAAAAAAAAAGTTTTATAGTTGTTTTTTCAGCATACTCAGAGCGAAGTTTTCATTTTTATTACGACTGATAAGTTGCTGGAAGCTTCTAAAACTTGTATTCTTTAAGTTTTGCAGAAAAAGTTCCCATTTTTATGCAATGCAAAACTATAGGTTTCTAGGTTTTTTTACTTGAAATTAGACGAATTAAAATCTATAAGGAAAAATATGATTATATTGAGCATTAATGGCATTTATACTTTTAAAAATTTATAAAACCCTACGCCTAAGCAGGATTCAATCGGTAATAATTATGTTTTAAATATAATGATTGTGAATTCTCTTTTGTTAAAGCTTTTTCGACTTTAGCGAATATATTAACGTCATGTGTCTCACGTTTTGAACTCGAATAAAGAACGCCAAATTTTCTAAATTGTGTTGAACTCTGTTACAATTATGTAGAACTCTGTTACATTTCGACCAAAATTAAAAATGTAGAACATTTTCCAAGTTAAGGAAACAAATTTTTAAAGAGTTTAAAAAAATATTCTCAGCATGTCTGGTACACGACAAAAAGACTTTCAAATTATTCTGAGCCCATTTTTAATTTTAATGAAAATTAAAAAAGCTACATGCTTTTCAACATTTTGAAAATTTTTAACAATAGAAAACCTATTTTTCCGATAGAATCAGTAATTTCAATGAAAATGGTTACTAGATATCAAATATATCTCAAAACTATTCCTACCAAATATTTCGATCAGACCAAAGTTCAAAAAGTTAGATCATTTTAAAAGTTATGCAATTTTTGTTTTGAAGAAATTGAACACAAATTAAAAATTTTATTATTGATGTAGGTTTTTTGACCAGGGAAATTAATTAATTGTTTAAGATGTTAATTTTGTTTGTCGACTTGGTCATGAAGGAGCTGGGCTCATATCCCAGCTGAGCTAGAGAGCGTTTTTTTCACAATCTTAAGAATTAATCAATATTTTAATAATATTGATTATGACCAATAATAATAATCAGGTAGATCACCTATATTGGAATATTTTAAAATCCCAGTGAAATGATCGGTGTTAGGTAAGTTCCTCTAAAGAAAGTAACTCGTTACGTTACTTTGCAAAAAAGTAACTCGTTACCGTTACAGTTACTTTTTCAAAAAAGTAACTCGTTACAGTCACTAGTAAAAGTAACTTAAGTTACTTTAAAAGTTACTTTTCATATCCCAATCATCATATAATATGAAATTTCTAAAATCAGACAAAACTTAACTTCGAAGTTTCGGATTCGCTTGAAGCAATATGTCCAAAACGAAAGTTTTTTTGTTTACAAATCAGATGAAGACCAGCGCGAAAACGATAATCTTTTGTTTCCTCGTCGCGCGCAATATTTAAAATTGTCATCCTTTGTATAGAAGCAATCAAAAATATACAGAAAAAATATAAAGTAAAGAAAAAGTAACTTTTAAAAAGTAACCAGTTACCGGAAAATAGTAAATAAGTTACTTTACAGTTACTTTTTTCAAAAAATAACGAAGTTACTGAAAAAGTTACAAGTAACTGAACTTTTAAAGTAACTTCGTTACTTTTAACGAGTTACTACCCAACACTGGTAAAAATGTAGTTTTTTTATTTTTGGCACGTTTCGGTGAAACCCTGGAAGATGAGTTCACTTTTTCGAAAATTCAAAATTTCCCTCTGTTAATTAAATGGGATTTTGAAGTGTCCGGTGGCACGTGTTAATATTCGAATTTAAAAGAAGAAAAAAATTACGGATTTCCTTTCTCCGGAAATGGATACTGGGGGGGGGGGGGGGGGGGGGGGGGGGGGGCGTCTTGCCCTGTAGCTTAAAAAGCGTTTTTGGACCACCCTGTTCTCCATGTTCTATTTCGGCCGATAATATCATTATTAATAAATCTTCAAACCATATTGTCCATTCGATTGTAACGATTCTCTCGTAACGATATTGGACTGTATCGACTGCGCTCAACAGTAGTGTGTGTTTGTGTGTGTTAATGCATTTGAAATCAGTGATGCTAATTGAGTCACCTTTATCTGCGCATGTTTGGATTATAGTATAGTTGGTTGGCTATAGTGCGCGCTTTTATTTGGAGGACGCGAACTAGGGCCAATGAGCGCGATTATGTTCAATCATGCGCAAGTATTTTTGGATCACTGTTGGGAATACTGATGGAATTGAAATTCGAAGTCTATATAATACGAGTCAGCGCTTCCCCTCTACCCCCACCTCACAACCTCGTCCATCTGTGCAAGCTGAAGCTGTAGGAGAGTGAAGAAGACTGCCGAAAAACTGTGTCTTAAGGTTTGCGGATGTTTTTGAAACTGTTTTTGTTTTTTCAAGTTAGTTTTTAAATTTTTTCGGGGGATTTGAAGACTCGATACATCAGAATAATGGAAAATTGTGATCTGTATGATCTGAAAGATTAAGATCTGAGTGAAAATGTCAGTGCAGTGCCGTTGATCACTAGTGAATTTATTGTGGCAGATTATTCAGTCACACAGTTCTTAAGGGTGACCACGTGACCAAACTAGTCCCCGGTTATGAACTTTTTTTTTTGTGTTCACTTTGTCCACACGGATTGAGATATCGTGTCTAAACTTTGAGAGATAAAATAAAAAGCATTAAAGAACGTTTGTATACATCAATGTGTTTATAATTTTAAAGAAAGTTTATTTATAAATTGATGAAATAGAATATTACCATTCGAGTTATAGCACTTTGCAGATTATTTTTGGTTTGATCCATTTTAGATTTTTTGATTCGCTCATGTTGAGCCCTGACACCAATTTTATACTAAATCGTCTAAACCTTAACAAAATTAATATAAGAAATACAATTTGCACACTCGTTGTAAATTAACAAATAAGTATCTGCAGACATGTAACCTATCATTATTTTTTGGGCATTTTTAGCGATTTCTAGCGGAGAAAAAAATAAACTTTGAACGTCGATAAAGTCGAGGTCAAGTGACTAAGTTCGTTCATGAAATTTTTATGTAAAATGATTTTCATTTTTTTGGTCCTAAAAATAAAAGATAAATGTCAAATTGGAAACATAGCAACACCAGCAATGTGCTGAAATTTACTCGGCGGAGTTTTCCTACCAACTTCCATAATTCTTGACGTTGAATCAATCAGCTGATAAGTATTGTTGATAGTGAACCAACCAGCGGGACTCAGCGTCGGGCTCGCATTGTCTTTCGCTCCCGGGCGAAATTTTATTTTTAATCTTAGAATTGTTTCACACCAGTACAAAAAACCTACAAGAATCTATAACCATTAGAAAATGTTAATTATTTTCTGAAGATGCACATTTCTGAAGATGGGACTTGGACGGATTTCGAGTATCACATTCTAAGATGTTCCTCGATTTTTTTTAAATCGAGGCATCTACTTTATCGACGTTAAAAGCTTATTTCCCATTCCTGTAGTATTTTACTAGAAAACTTTCTTCGTAGTTATAAACATTTTGATGTATATAAACGTTCCTTAGTGCTTTCTGTACAACTTGCTAAATCATGAACACGATATCTCAATCCGGTGGACGTAGTGAGGACCAAAAAAAATGAAAATCATTTCATTCTCTACTCAAAAATTTCATGAACGAACATAGTCACGTGATCTCGACTTTATCGAGTTCAAAGTTTCTTTTTTTCTCCGCTAGAAATCGCTAAAAATGCTAAAAAAAAGAATGATAGATTACATGTGTGCAGATGCTACATTTTTTATTTGCAACGAATGTGCAAATTTTATTGCTTATATAAATTATTTTAAAGGCTTAGACAATTTAGTCCAAAATTGGTGTCAGTGCCTAATATTCGCGAACCAAAAAATCCGAAATGCATCAAACCAAAAATTATCTGCAAAGCTATAACTCGAATGGTAATATCCTATTTCATCGACTTATAAATAAACTTTCTTTGAAACTATAAACATATTGATGTATACAAACGTTCTTTAGTCCTTTTTATTTAATCTGTCAAATTTTGAACACGATATCTCAATCCTTGTGGACACATTGAACACCAAAAAAAAAGCTCATAACCGGGGACTAGTTTGGTCACGTGGTCACGAAGAGCATGCCCTTAAACTATAAATAATTAAAAAGTATACCAAAGTTTTGAAGTTTATATCTTTTATGAAGCTGTCTTTGTGGTAAATGTTAAGTGCAAGGAGTGTAATGATACTTTTCTGTTTATCGGTTGAGGTTGATAAAACATTTGTTTATTTTTAATTATAAGTTAATGTTTTAGTGGTTTTAGTTATCATTTGCTATTAATATGAGCATTAACATTAAGTAATATTCCTGTGAAGCATCGAATTTGTTATAATTTTTTGTTATCAAATTCCATTTCTTACGTAAAATACGATGGCAACTTGTTGAGATTTTGAGATTAGGTATAATTTTTGAACATTAACATTAAGTAATATTTCTGTGAATCATGGAATTTGGTATAATTTTAGTTATCAAATTCCATTGTTGGTGCAAAATTCGATGGCCACTTTTTGAGATTTTGAGGTTAGGAATAAATTGTAGAATACAAGAGCGATCTTTGTCGCAGAATTAGATTATTCGTGTGATATTAGGTAATAGCATACAATCGTTGCAGTAATGCATTCTTTTTTGCCACTTAATTGTAAATCACTTTTATATCTACAAAGGAAATAAAGGAATATTACTTAAGGTTAATTTCTACATTTATAGCAAATAATAATTAAAATATGAACTTATACCTAAAAGTACACAAGTGGGACGATGGTCGTGGGGGCTAAAGCGTAGGCTTTGGACCCACCCCGTCGGCTTGTAGGTTTCAATTCCCGTTTTGCACTCTGGAAGAACCTCGGCGGTTCATGTGGTGAACACTAGGCTAAGTACTTTTGCTCTAAGTACTTTTAAAGCTGTTGTTCTTCGTGCTTCAGAACCTACCTTTTAAACTGTAGGTCCCCCTCCCACCACCAAGTATGCGGGTGCTGGGTGTGTAAAGGAATAGGAAAGAAGGTACAAGAAAAATGTCAATCAATGGCACCATACTGACATTTTCACTCAGATCTTTATCTTTCAGAGCATACAAATCAATTTCAAAAACCTCCAGCAACACGCGCAAACTATAGGGATATTCGGGCAGTGTTATTCTCCCCATGGTCGGCGAAGAGTTAGTTTTTGACCAACTAAAAATGAATTTTCAACAAAATATTTGAATCCTCATCCAAAAGGAAGTATTTTCAACAAAGTAGTTTTATTTTCCTAACAAAAAATGCGGATTTTTAACAACATTCGTGCATTTTAAAACAAATAGTTCAATTTTTAACGAAAAGATATCAAGTTTCAATAAAACATATCCATTTTTAAACAAAGATATGATAATTACATTTTTGGTTTAAACAAATTAATATTCAACACAAAATAATAATGAAATTACCCATACATTAGTCGACACATTAACTCAAAAAGATGAATTTGATACCAAATATTTGAATTTTATACCAAACACAATCTAACGCGATTAGTGATTCATATGGGTTTCATCGAAATACTTAAATTTTCAGTTGCAAAAATTAATTTCTACCCTAAAATAGGAAAGTTTTTACAAATTAGTTCAATTTTCAAAGACAACAGATTTTCTCCTAAAATTGTTCATCGCCAACCAAAAAAATGAATTAAAAAGAAAGCCAATCAAGGAATTGAATTTTCAACACAAAAATATGAATTTTCATTACATAATATAATAATTAGTATTTCAACAAAAAAGATTTCAATTTTAAATAAGCCACAATTTAATTTAACTAAAAAAGACGAATGTTCAACCGAGAAAAGATTTTTTTTTGACTAAACAGTTGCATGTTTAACTAAAAAAATTTATTTTCTAGCAAAAAATACATTTTTAAGAAAATGCATACATTTTGATAAAACATTTGAATTTTTAACCAAGGATATTAATTTTTTTTTAAAAGGTGAGCTTTCAACCAAAACGTTGAATTTTAGTATAACAATGATCACTTTTTTACAAAAAATGGAGAATACTTAAATCTTCATTGAAATCAATAATTTTTAATTTAGAAAAGCGAATTCTTCACAAAAAAATTTAATTTGGAAGCGTTTGATATGAAAAGAATTCGAATTAGTAATGCCATAAAATCGAATTTTTAATTACTGAGTTTTCGAAAGCCCAAAAAAGTGCAAATTAATTTCAAATCATTATTTGATACTAAATAGTTGAATTTTCTACCAAACAGATGAATTTTCAATCCAGAAGGTTACATTTTCTACAAAGGTAGATGAATTTCTAAAAAAAAATTTATTAAAAATATTAATTTCCAACCCAAAAAATACATTTTTAATTAAAAATATTAATTTCCAACAAAAAATACATTGTCAATTTAAAATATTAATTTCTAACAAAAAAATATATTTTTAATTTAAAATATTAATTTTTAACACGAAATGGATATTCAAATTTTCAACGAAGAAGATCAATTTTTTACAAAAAAAAGACGAGGTTTGAAACAAATAATTGAATTTTTAATTAAAAATGTCAGTTTTCAACTAAAATCGGACAGTCACATTTTCAGTTAAAGAATTTAATTTGCAACAGAAAAAAAAAGGAATTTTCAACCCAATAGTTTAATTCTCAATCAAAAAGATGAATTTTCAACCATGAAGATTAATTTCCTACAAAACACACAAATTTTCCTCGAATTTTTTAGAATTACACACTGTAAATTTAATGATTTCATAATTAAAAATGTCGAATTTCTTTTACTGTATGAATTATCAGAGCAAAAAATTTGTAAACTATAAAAATCATTTGCATTTACTTAGGTATTTTTCAAGCTGCATGAATTTAAAAACTGAAAACCCACTTAGCTATTAATTCATTTTCAACTGCATTTCTTTGAAAATGCTGCATCAACCTTTTTTATCATTACAGATAATTTAATTTGTATGTAAACCATAATTTTTCTACTATTCCAACTATGCGACATTCAAATAGTGCATTTGTTGACCTTTGTAAACAGCAATTGGGCAAGAAAAACATCTTTTTCATTTAATTTTACATTATACATTTATTATACTATGTAATTACTTTAATTTGTCAACGAAAAAACAGAGAATAATACTTGTATTATAAAAGTTTCAATTTTGATACTTCCACTTTAAAGTCTTATTATGTGTATATTTAATGCTTATCAGTAGTATCATTTTTACAGGAGCATGCCATAAGCAATTATCAAGTCTGATATATGTATGTACTAGCATTTTCAAGAAGTCTGCGGGAAATATATGGAAATTTTATCATGCGCCTTCACTGGACACCCTGTAGTTTATCCTTATGTATCTTGAGCCGTTGAATCCGAATTCGACCTCAGAATTGGGATTTAATGGTAAAATTTTCTCCTAACGTAGGGGAAAAGTAAATAATCTAGAGAAATCTGGAATCTGCGGTGATAATTGTAAAATAGCAGAATGTTTGTACTTTGCAGCTAATAAATGCACTTGTAAGTATTTTTAACCGCTGAAACCAAATCCGACCTTAGAAATTCTCCAAGACGTCAGATTTTTTCCCTGGCTTAGGAGAAAAAATTAAAAGCAAGAGAATTCTGGAATCTGTTAATGTAATATTTGTACGATGGCAGGTGATACGAACCTTTATGTTTATTGAGTAGCTGAATTAAAATTTGACCTCAAAATCAATCTACAGGGAGTCATATTTTCCTTAGCCTAGGGGAAGTAGTAAGAAATTGAGAAAAGTTTACGGTTTTGAGTAGGGTATGTTCATATACATTAAGGTTGATTAAAGTTTGTGAGTAAATATAAATTCTTCATGTATCTCGGGTCGCTTAGTGCAAGCGTAGCCTCAAAACGTCTTTACAGAGGATCTGTTCTTCCCTAGTCGAGGGGAAAAAGTGGAAAATAAAAAAGTAGCCTTAGGTTTTATGCAGACTACATTTACTTGAACAGAAAACGATGAATAAATACGAAATCTGTTCTTATTTCGCGTAACTTGTTTCAAATCTGATCTCGCAGGTACTATACATTGTCTCAATTTTTTGTTCACCTAGGGGAAATTGTAGAAATGTTATTGTGTGTGTCTGTGTTTAGTTGGGTATATACGACTATCCTACTCGTAGACAAAAATTGTGGCACTAAAAAGTGAATTTATGTCAGTTTTCAACCCTGCAACTTGAAATATGAAAATATTTTGTATTTATTTATCCGTAGTGTATATAAACATACCTTGTGTAAAACTCTTAAGTTTTTCTCAATTTCCTACTATTTCCCCTAGGCTAGGAAAAAAAGAACGCCTTGTAGATTGATTTTTAAATTCAGCTATTCAATAAATATTCAGGTTTGTATCACCTTGCCATCGTACAAATATTACATTAGCAGGTCCCAGAATTCCCTTGATTCTAAGTTTTTCTCCTAGGCTAGGGAAAATCTTACTCCTAGGGGAATTCCTGAGGTCGGATTGGGTTTCAACAGCTCAAAATACATAAAAGTGCATTTATTAGCTTCAAAATACAGACATTCTGCTATTTTACAATTATTACCTTAACATATTCCAGAATTCCCTAGATTTTTTACTTTTCCCCTAGGCTAAGGGAAAATGTTACAGTTAATTTCAATTTTCAGGTTGGATTCGGTTTCAGCGGCTCAAAATACATAAGAATATACTAGTCTCGTACACTGTTCAGATAATCTTTTTTCGGGACCTGTGTATTTGTATAAATGACTGACATGAAAAAACTCGGAAAATCGAAAATTACATAAAACACAAAGAATTTTCTACTGATTTTTTTTATTAGCAGATGAAACTTCTCTTTCGTCTGATTTTCTGGCTTTCAGAATAAAGTAACGTGAAGTATTCATCATTTTCGCTCTATTATTGACAATTTAGTTCCCAAAAGTGTTAGCAGCTGACTGTATGTTAAGCTGACGTAACCACATCTTCGAATGGAGTTGGAACCTATTTCTTAATTAAGGGCTCATTTAATGCAAATTAAATACCCTACTGCCAAATATAATGCTGCATTATATAAAAAAAGCCAGGGATTACGCTAGCTTAACGTTAAGATGACGAAACCCCATGTGAAATAAATGTTAAATCAAGTTCTGGCATATCACATAAATAAGGGATCATTTAATGCCCCACTGCTAAATTTAATGCTTCACTATAAAAAACCGGGGTTACGCTAGCTTAATGTTAAGCTGACGGAACCCCATGTGAAATAAACGTTGAATCGAGTTTTATCCTATCACATAATTAAAGGGTCATTTAATGCTCTCCAAAGCCACAAAAAATTATTCTCCAAAAGCCACCCCTGATACTTTTTATATTTTTTGGGAATAAATAATTCTTGAAATAATCTAAATATATTTAAACAATTAAATGTTGTTGAAGAAGTCATAGGAAATATTAAAATTGTTCATTAGTAATCATTTGTATGAAAACGACGACAGGAAGTTCTAAAAATTAAAAGTTACATGTGAAAATACAGTTTTCTGATTTTCTGGTGATATTTGGGGAACTAGGGAGGGGGGGGGGGATAAAAGTTATTAGTATGGATTCCTTTAATATATACTCTTCTTCAATCCCTACAAAACTTGGTACTTTTAGATGAAGCCCTGGAACATGTGTTCCATTTTTATAAAATAAAACATTTCCCCCTGATAATCAAATGGTATTTGGAAGTGCCCGGTGGCGCATGAATATATGGATTTCGAAAATCATATTACGAATTTATTTCCTCTGGAAATGAAAACCACATAAATAATTTTTCAACCCGTAACTTCAAATTCGCATTTAAATAACATGGAGAAATTTTGGATTCTCACTATATTGAACCGATGCTTCAGGGTTTCATCGAAACAAGCCAATTTTTTAGAGATTGTAGAAGATTGCCTACGAAATAAAACCGTACTAATAACTTTCATTTTCAACCCATCCTCCACCCGCCAACCCCAACCCTGCAAAGCGCTACAAATGTGATTCACAATGAAAGAACTACGTTCTTACAAATTATTGTTCATTTTCAGCAATTTTGGTCATTTCTTTAAAGCAAATAATTATTAGTGGAAAATTGGAATATCCTCCATTACTTTTTTTGCAATTTGTAATTGCTAAACAAATTCAACTTATTCAAACATTTATTTTTTCAAAAAAAAAATTTAAAAGAAATCGTATTTTCCTAATGAGGTGTAATAGTTATTTTTTGAAGTAGCACAATTTTTAAAAACATTATTTGATATTTTTTTAAAAATAAATATTCTTTCTTTATAAAATATATAAAAACTTGGGAAGACAATGGAGCCCCCGCTTGCCGCTCTTGCACTACGCCTCTGGTATACGCCCATGTACTGTACAAAACGCGCCAGTTTCAAGCGAGAAAAAATAATCTCCATTTTCAATTACAAAAAACAACAAGAACATTTTCGTGAAAAAGCGAGCTGAACGATTCGGAATAATTGCCTTTAGATTATGTGATTAAAATATTGTGGCCAACAATTCATGCGTTTAGATGTAGTTTTGATGTAGCCAAATTGACAACCGTTTGAGGGACACATGGGAATACAGGCGAAAAAAATGAACTGAAATTGTTCCCATGCAATAGGACCAAGATCGTTTACAATAAATATGTATAGAGAAAGAAATCTGCTTTAGAATAAAAAATACTTTTCACTGAAATCTATACTTCATATTTTAAT
>NC_046658.1:34837011-34838478 GCF_010883055.1 Belonocnema kinseyi
CACTTACCTGGATGCAAAAGTGTTGCCAGGCGGCTTCGAAGTCGCCGGAAACTCAGGTGAAGTTTCTTGAAATTGATTTTACAGGAAAAAGTTTGAAACAAAAGTTGGTCCTCACCCGGAGATGCATATTTTCATTGGTATATAATTTTTTGATAAAATTTATATATTTGGAGAAAACATCGATTAAAGAAATACCATAACAATAAAAAGCTCTTTTTATTGACAACAAGTGATTTTTTCGAAAATTATTAAGAGACAAAAGGTACTCTATTATTACAGGTATACTCCAAGATGAATAAGAAGCATTTGTTCAAAATGTTAATATTTACCAAGTTATTCGCATTTTTCCTTCTTTTTCCCATTTTTTCAATCACCTGCTGTATCTTTAGCAATTTAAAAGAAGGTGTGCTCAAAATTAGTACACGAATAACGTAAGTCTTGTGCAATGAATTGGCGGCAGCCACTTTCAATTAAAGCAATAACTTATTTTGCTAAAAATAATCATAATCAGTGTCACGTTCTCAGCTTCTCATTATCGTAGAAAGTTGTAATAAAGATGAATATGATTATAAAAATTAAACAACAAAATCGCTTTACTTTAAAATACCCATTATTTATTATTGTTAAAGTTTATGTTTTGTCGTCGAGATACGTTCGATCTTTATTACCGTGACGAATGTCAAATTTCCCAGACCCAGCGTGAGTCATTGGCGTAGCCATTACAAATCCTTCGTGCTGCATTTTTAATGCAGTTCTATAGCAATAAAAATGCAATTGTAATGCCTACGCCAATGACTCACGCTGGGTCGGGGAAACTTGACATTCGTCACGGTAATAAAGATCGAACGTATCTCGACGACAAAACATAAACTTTAACAATAATAAATAATGGGTATTTTAAAGTAAAGCGATTTTGTTGTTTAATTTTTATAATCATATTCATCTTTATTACAACTTTCTACGATAATCAGAAGCTGAGAACGTGACACTGATTATGATTATTTATAGCAGAGTAACTTATTCTTTTAATTAAAAGTGGCTGACGCCAATTCATAGCACAAGACTTACGTTATTCGTGTACTAATTTTGAGCACACCTTCTTTTAAATTGCTAAAGATACAGCAGGTGATTGAAAAAATGGGAAAAAGAAGGAAAAATGCGAATAACTTGGTAAATATTAACATTTTGAACAAATACTTCTTATTCATCTTGGAGTATACCTGTAATAGAGTACCTTTTGTCTCTTAATAATTTTCGAAAAAATCACTTGTTGTCAATAAAAAATGCTTTTTATTGTTATGGTATTTCTTTAATCGATGTTTTCTCCAAATATATAAATTTTATCAAAAAATTATATACCAATGGAAATATGCATCTCCGGGAGTGGACCAACTTTTGTTTCAAACTTTTTCCTGTAAAATCAATTTCAAGATATTTCACCTGAGTTTCCGGCGACTTCGAAGCCGC
>NC_046658.1:34838578-34850056 GCF_010883055.1 Belonocnema kinseyi
AAACCAGTCGAACGACAAGATTTATTAGGGCCAGTTTGACCTAGTCTTTTGACTGCCACTGGCAGCCAATGCAGCCAATGGCTGCCTTTTGGTGAGCCCTGGGCTAGCGTTAAGGTGGGTTTCCGTATGCGCGACTGGAGCAGCGCTACTCAAATCGCGCGTTTCAGTTTATAACTGCTTCTTACTGAATCTTATGGCGCCCTTTCCTAATAGTCTAAGAGCCGAGGCCGTTTTTGGCGAGTTATTAGGTAACGATTCTGCCACTATTTTCCTGATTGTTGAGAATATACTGATCACCAAATGTGGCTTCTCCAGGGGTAGTCCCGGGGAGAGGGTGTTTAATTACTCATTCGAAGTTGTAAAAAAAAATGATTAAAATAAGTCATAGGGTAACGGTTTAATCTTTCTGTGTTGAATGTCAAGACAATTAGACAATGTTCCGTGCAATTGGCAGAACAATAGGCCGGTTCAAAGGGGCGGGGGGCAGAACGATCTAGAGGTTTAAAAGAATGTCATTTTAAAGTTATTTTCTAAAACCCAAATTTTTTATATAACATTCTACTCATTATTAAAAACATAAATTCGAAGAGGCAGAACAAAATCTCGGGGATAACATCCTGGCAGAACATCGGGAACTGTCCAGTTTTGACATTGGTCGTCTTCGGAGCACAAGTGACCACTCTGTTCGCAGTGTCAGGGCCGTAAACCAACGCACAATGACCAATGTCAAAACCGGGCAGTTTGCGATGTTCTGCCAGGATGTTATCTCCGAAATTTTGTTCTGCCTCTTCGAATATATGTTTTGAATAATGAGTAGAATGTTATATAAAAAATTTGGGTATTAGAAAATAGCTTTAAACTGACATATTCTTTTACACCTCTGGATTGTTCTGCCGGCCTATTGTTCTGCCAATTGCACGGAACAATGTCTAATTGTCTCCACATTCAACGCAAACAGATTCAGCCGTTACCATATGACTTATTTTAATCATTTTTTTTACAACTTCGAATGAGTAAATAAACACCTTCTCCCCGGGACTACCCCTGGAGAAGCCACATTTCGTGATCAGTATATTCTCAACAATCAGGAAAATAGTGGCAGAATCGTTACCTAATGAATCTCCAAAAACGGCCTCGGCTCTCCGACTATAATGCGCGAAACCCGACGCGCGACGGTAGGGACCCCGAGGGCGGCTGTAAATCGCGGCGACTTGAATATTCAAAAGTGTGTTTTTATTTTACACTTTTTAAATACTTTCTCTGCGCAAGGCTACTTTTCTGTTAATTATTTATTCTGCTTAAATATTTTTAAATATACCCTTAAAATTAATTGACAAAAAACAAAGAATAATTTTTAATTTTCCAGTTTTAAAATAAATATCGGTGAACTACGAAATAAAACAATTCTAACTTGAATAAATTGTACAGATTATGAACTGTTCAGTTGCTATTTATACATCAAAATTTGTTTTGAAATCTTCTCAAATATTTATTTAAATTATTTATTTCAAAGAAAAACCATTAATATTTTTTACAGGAATTTGATGCATATTTTGTTATTATCTGAAGATCTTCAACCAATGTCATTAAACTGGCTGATAGTAACACGGAAAATTTTGTGGAACACTGTGTCATCACTATAAAGATGCCGCTAAATTAAAATTTTCTAAAATTCCTCCGATTTCCTGTTTAAAAAAAGTTCTCGAATTTCACTTCGACTTGTCCCATTCAATAAAAGCATAAGAAGTACTACCTCTTCTTCTTCTTCCTCCAGAAGATTAATTATTAATTGATCCAATCTGTCATGTGCTACTGTACAACCTACTGCAGCAAAAGTTTAAACTGGACTGATTACAGTTAACGAAATGAAAATTGACCTGGTCGCTTGTCTCCAGACGCCCCGTAGGAAACCCGTAAGAATCTCTAATTGCACGACTAGTTTCGCGCAAATGAAGTAGCGTGACCTCAGAGGGCTGTGTACATGGACTTTTGGAGACATGTCGTCTAGGTGTAATTTCTCCGACAGTATTGTGAAAAATATGACTTATGTGTTATGCCTGGGTTAGGAAAATAACGAGCTATGAATATGTGTAATCAAAAGTGAAATAATGTTTATTATATTCAAAATATGATTGGTCAAAGTTGCCCTACTTTTCAAGGCCAATTTCTCGGCTTGTAATGATTATGTCGAAAATTGTATGTCGCATAAACGTAGATAAAGTTTTTCTGAAAATATTAACATGTAAGGTCCCTAATACCTAAGCAAACTGGAATTCACATATGGCACCATTCTCAAGAAAACCTTCTTAGATTAATTTATGCATTTTCTCTTTGGTACCAATGAAATGAACGAAATTTTGAAGTTCCCAAAAATGTGCTAAAAATACTACTCTGACGCTCAACGGATTTGGGCGTTTCTTGAAATTCTGATTCGAATGGTATATACTTTTAGGGGTCATTTTTCGCATGAAAAATTGAATGTAATAATTCTTCAAAATTAGGGTAACTTTGACCAAGCCTATTTTTGATATAATAAACATTATTTCACTTTTGATAACACATACACATAGCTCGTTATTTTCATAATTCAGACATACCACATAAGTCATATTTTTCACAATACGATTGAAACACCATTTCTCCAAATTTTGGTTAAAAAATATGAAGAAATAAACCGTAACTCATCGTTGAATCATCTGAAATCAAAAAGCAAGTGAGGTTAGTTAAAGTGGATGGTCTTCCTCCCCCCAACGGTGTTTTTTTAAAAATTTTATAGCTAAAACATGGTGGAATTTTTCATAAAAAATCATGAGTTTCAATTAAAACGACCACACAAAAATTAAAACAAAAAACAAACAAACAAAAAAACCGTTGGGGGGAGGAAAAACATTCACTTTAACTAACCTGACTTGCTTTTTTATTTCAGATGGTTCTACGGTGAGTTACGAGTGGCACCGCACACCATCTTTTGAAAAACACGTTTTTGAAAATCCTCTGTCACCGGCTTTTTTCTTCATATTTTTCAACCAAAATTTTGAAAAATGATGCTTAAATCATAAACTATCATATGTACAATAGTATACTAAAGTTACTTTAACCAGATTTTAAAAAAATAATTCAGAATAAAAGTGTTTTTTTTTTCACCAAAAAAAACCGAAGTCCCCCCTTAATACATTCGCTGTATTTCTAATAGAAATTATCTCTAAACAATGATCGAATGAAATACGCAAAAAAAATGTATATATATATATATATAGTTTTTATACATGGTGGACAGAATTATGTATAATTTTCATTTGTTTTATACATTTTTCTGTATAAGATAAATGAAAAATATATGTATATGGATTTTCGATACCGAAAAAATCCTTTCATATGAGGCAAACCTTTCTCCTTACATATCTATGAAGAGAAAGTGCATATATTTATTTTTATAACAATCCGGAAGTTTATTACATACGCTGCTTACTCAGCCACGACGCACCCTCAATTTACAAATTCATATTTCATAAACTATTGGTCATAGAAGATTCGATACGGGCTTGAAAACTTATTTTTTCCTACAAAAATCATCTCGTGCATGTATTTCTTCTATATTTCTTATGCGAATCCAACAATCCACGCGAATGATTAAAAAAAAATGTTTGCGATTTTCAGTTATTTGCTCGATTATATAAGTATTCTCAAATATTTTTCACATTTCTTTTCCCCCGACTTACCTTCACACGAAATGACATACCGAGTTTAAAATTTGGAAAGTCAAAAGTCTATCGGCGCAACCGTTTACCTTAAAGAGTTTAAAAAGAAAATACGTTACTTTTGAATGTATCAAAGTTCATATTATGCAAACGGGTTTATTGTCTCTGCAATCATTTTAATTGCTAGCTGTCGTGTCATTTATCAATCGCAAAATTCGAAGTTCTATCCCCCTCATTATCGAATCTCTTGTGCTGCTGTATCTCAGTAATTTTCTTATAAGCTTTACTTTAAACCTACTTTTTAGGAAGTCGATTGAACATCCGCGCATTTGCAGTTCCCTCCATTTAAATAATATACACTTTATTTTACTTGACAGCATTGTCATTAAACAAGTTTATTTTATCATGCACTCTTTGTTTTTATCAAAAAAATTTCTCGAGCGAAAAATTTTGTTTGTTTCATTACAGACCGCGAAAGCACTAATCAAGAGACAATGGCGGACGACGAGGGAACAGAGTGGTTGCAAGAGTTGCTGCGTGATGTGCAGCTTAGCCAGTTCTTTACTAGAATTCGTGACGACCTACAAGTTACAAGATTGCATCACTTTGATTATGTGCAGCCGGAGGATCTAGAAAAAATCGGTTTAGGAAAACCGGGCATTAGGCGATTGCTGGATGCTGTTAAGAAAAAACGTGCTGCTCAGTGGAAGAAGACTTTCATCACAAAGATTAAACCTGGGAGCAGTGCAAAAAGTAATAAGCGTAACTCGCAACCTATCGAAACTCCTTCCGTACTGACTTGCCTGATTCAAGACAAGGATGTCACTCTATCCATTAAACTGGGAGATGGAAGCTTCGGCGTTGTTAGGAGAGGAGAGTGGACATCTCCTTCTGGGCGAACTTTGCCAGTTGCTGTTAAAGTTCTGAAAGCAGATGCTCTCACCCAACCGAGTGTGATCGAAGATTTCGTATCAGAAGTGCAATCTATGCACAATTTAGATCATCAAAATCTAATTAGGTAAATAAAAAAGGGAAAGGATCAGAGTTATTCTCGTCATTAAATCCTTAAAAGTACAGGAAATTGAGCAAGTTTACTTAAAAATCTGATTAGATACATACTTAAAAAGTGATTAGGTAAAGTTGTAGCACAACTATTTTTACGTAGATGTTTTATTATGTTCATGATCAAAAGTTACTCTTTTTGAGTACATCTGAGCTTTAATGCTACTACCAGTTCTATTTTTATATAGGCAACTATTTAATTTCTTTTTATTAATATCATTCACGAAAAAGTCACTTCTTAAAATTGTATTATGCAAGAAAATAATATTAAAGAATAACATGGAACTCTTTCTTTTTAATGCAAATATGTTTAATGTTCCTGAAGTGTTTCACTGGAAATGTTATGAAAACAAATCTACATATCCAGTTTGAATCATCAGGTTCATAAGACAAGCATATTATTTATTATATATATATTATTTATCTATACTATTTATGTACTTAATTTTTGAAAACTAAATTATAGTCACTTATTATTTTTGGAACAATCAAGAACTCTAAAATAAGTTTTAAAGATTTCTAAATGCAATTTTCATAAATAAGGTATTTCAATTGAAGTGTCCGTCCCTTCTATTTTTCAGTTTAATCAATCTTTTTTAAACTTGGTAATTTTGTGGTCATGTATGATGAAGTTGAAGTTGTCAACGTTCCAATGAACGAAATTTGTATTTGATTCCTTCTTAAACTTAAATTAATCTTTATATGTACCTATTGGTTTACTTGCGAAGAAAGTAATGTAGTCGTTGGAAAAACTTATAACGTTTATTTGTTTTGTAGGTAGAACAATATTTTTGAGTCAGATTGAAGTAGAGAAAAAATATTTCGTTCACTTGATCTTGTTTTTTTCATCTCAAGTTTCAGTTAGCATACATCTGGCTATTAGACCGGAAACCCATGCATTTTGTATTTTCTTCTTAAAAAATGTAAAATAATTTAAAATGATACTTAATATGCCATAAAAATATGTTAATTAGAGTGAGTTATATAGTTTTGACATTCATTAATATCTCAGCCATTTTAATTTGAAATTATAGAGTTTTAAACATTAAAAATGTTCAATTGTTGAATTTTTTAAGCCATGAGTTTTACGTATTAAATTTTCAATCTTTCCATATATTATTATTTAGTATTGAAAGTCTAATTTAAAATGATTTAATTTAATATAATAATCACATCTATTTTTGCACTTAAGGCATGTTTACCTTGATTTGAAGTGAAATTAAGAAAATCATTCCTTAACGATGCAGATTATACATGCCTTTTCAGGAAAATAGGTCTAGTTTCCCGTAGTCCTTATTACTGAATAATTTCCCTCGGTCAATTTTTGAATGAAGCTCATGGTTTAAAAAATATTATAGAAAATTAAAATAATATGAAACTTTCTAACCTTATTTTTAACTCTTTTCCGAGTGACATTTATCGAAAAATTTTGTTTAATAACATCGGCACCCAAAAAAAAGTGGTCTGTTCGACAGGCTGCACTAGTATATCTATATGTTTTTGGGGTGGCTGAATTCGAATCCGGTGTCCTAATAACCAAGTTGGCTCGTATTTTTCTGAAAAACGAAAAAAATAGACGTAAAATCGACAAGACTAGCGATTTTGCAGGTATATTTTTGCACAAAAAAAATATATTTCCTCGCCCGGTGGACTTAACCAACATATTTATGTCTTTTGGGTCACTGAATTCGAATCTGAGGCCCAAATAACCATTTTGGCTCATACTTTTTCGAAAATCGCAAAAATATACATAAGATCGACGAAAACCTTTAAACCTTTACCTTCCTCGACTGGGATTGTCGTTCACTGTAGATTTCCTTTGCGTCTCACGTTTCGGGGTTTTTAATTTGCGTTAGTCTTCTTGCATGGCAATAGAAGTATTTTCTGTAAATAAGTTTTATTTACTTTTAGCGTTACCCAGGAACAACAACGTGGACGTAGTAAATTCTGTTTCCTTTGAAGTGTTTTATTACCGTGAGTCCTCTTGCCTCTCACGCTTATAGGGTTCTTTTATTTTTTATTTTTCTTTATATCGCTTGTATCGAACCCTTTTGTCCTCGAAAGACCTGCGTAGTGGGTTTCGCTTTCGTTTGGTACCTTGATTGACTTAATCTCGTTTTAAACTCCAATAGTAGTCAGCCATCATGTTGATATCCCAACATTCCCGATATCGCCTCTCCATCTCTTTTATATCCTGGTGGAAACGTTCGCCTTGCTTTTTAATAAAGTCTCCCAGGTTGTTTGGAAACTTATTTATATGCGAATGAAGAAAACGTAGGTTCAAATTCATAAGGCTAGTTTACCAAAGTTTGTTACCACTTCTGAAACCACATTTTGATAGTCTGGACTATTCTTATTACCTAAAAAGTTTTTTTACAACATTTTTAAAACTAAGCCAGGCATCTTCTTCAGTGCCAGACATTTTTGTAATGAATTCTGGATCCTGCAACATTTTTCTTATCTGCGGTCCATCGAAGATCCCCTGTTTTAATTTTGCTTCGGAAAGTTGTGGAAATTGATCTCCCAAATACGCATAGAAATCGCCATCCTTGTCAAGCGCTTTGACAAACTGTTTCATCAGACCCAGCTTTATATGAAGGGGTGGGATAAAAACTTCTTTTGGGTCAACTACAGGATCTTCAATTATATTTTTTGTCCTTGCTCAAACGATGTTCTTTTTGGCCATCTTTTTTTTTGTAATGATGAACGCGATCTCGACTGTCTCATAAGCACAAGTAACAAGGTGTTTTTGTATACCCTGATTGCTGTCCTAAAACGATTCCAAGAATTTTGAGATCCCCGCAAATTTTCCACTTATAAGTTGAGTAATTGATTTTTTCCAGGACAAATTTTAAGTTAATGTAGTGCTCTTTTAGTTCCGTAGAATGTGCGATTGGAATTGGAGCGTAAGCATTAGTATTATGCAATAACACTGCTTTTAGAATGCGCTTAGAAGAGTTAATGAATAGCCACCAATTTTCCGGTCTATACAGTCCAGGTTTCATTTTTCCAATTATCCGTCAATGTTTTTACAATGGATTTATTTTCCATGATCATTTTGTTCAGAAGTAAAAAACTGTCTAAACTCTTTCTCTATTTCTGTAGAAACTTGATTTAACTCCTTTAGCTAATAAGTTCTTCTTTTTCAAAACGGAAGCAAGATACTCTGAAGCATCTTTAGGGAGACCGAGATCTCGCGATAAATCATTCAATTCTTCAGACGTAAATAGCTTAGGAACTTCATTCTTTTCATTGTCTGGTATGTACACTTCTGTTTTAACATCGCTGCTTTCATCATCATCCTCGTCATTACCATAATCTGAAATGTCACTTTGATCACGATCAACATCGAAATCTTCATCAGTACTTTTATTTTCTTCTGCTTCAGTCGCCTGTCTGTCAAGTGACAAATTTTTTGAGTTTTTTGTAACATCGTTATTTTCAACAGATTTAGTGACGCTAGGTACATCAGGATATTCGATAGCACTTTTCTTTTTTCTGTCGATTCCTGTCAGGTTTGTCATACAAAAGTAGCGTTCCTCTTTCCGAAGAGGTTTCCTCCATATTGTAGGTTTTTGAATCTTAAGGGTTTTCTTATTTCCTTCTCTGTCTTTCAGTCGATTGAATGCCTTATAACAAGCACTGAAAATTTTGTGAGGAACCCAATTTTCACTTTTGTTTGGAACTTCCATACCAAAATAGCTTTTATAAATTGTTTTTATGTCATCGCTGATTACTCTTCGATTTTCTAAAACCTCAAATTTACCACATATGTAGCAAAATGCATCTGGATCACCCACATAATTATGCGCTGTAGTTGAAGTGGATAAATTGGAATTGAAACAGCGCTTAGAAGACATGGTCTGTTTGATTTGGGAGTTTATAGTAATAGTATAAGTATAGTATAGTAAACTAGTGATTTAAAAACACAAAAAAAAAGAGACTGATAATGGTTTTTAAAACTGTGCTGAAGTCACATTTAGAAGCACGCTTAAAGAGATTGTTGTTACCACTTTCCTCTTTACTAACGTGAAGTTCGAGCGCGATCTTTCATTTGTTTGTTTCACAGTCATTTATTTTGACATGAAGTTCGAGCGGGATCTGTCATTTGTTTTGTTCACAGTCATTTGTTTTGTTCGATTTTACCTCTATTTTTGAGTTTTTCGAAAGAATATGAGCCAACTCGGTGATTTGGACCCCAGATTCGGATTCAGCTACCCAAAAAACATATAGATATGCTGTTTAAGTCCACCGGTCATGAAAATATATATTTTTTTTGCAAAAGTATACACGAAAAATCGCTGTTTCCGTCGACTTTGCATCTATTTTTGCGTTTTTCGATAAAATATGAGCCAACTGGGTTATTTGAACCACGGATTAAGAATCGGTGACCCCAAAGATATAAGGATATGCTGGATAAGTTCACCGGGGATGAAGATGTATGTTTTTTTTTCTCAAAAATATGCACGAAAAACCGCTGTTTTCGTCGATTTTACCTATATTTTTGCATTTTTCGATTAAATATGAGCCAAGTGGGTTATTTTGACCCCGGATTCGGATTCAACGATCCTAACAATATAAGGATATGCTGAATTAGACCACCGGGCATGAAAAATTTTTTTATTGCAAAAGTATACAAGAAAAATCGCTGTATTCGCCGATTTTACGTCTATTTTTGCCATTTTCGAAAAAGTATGAGCCAAATTGGTTATTTGCGCCTCAGATTCGAATTTAACGATCCAAAAGACATATAAATATGTTGGTAAAGTCCACCGGGTGAGAATATATATATATTTTTTGCAAAAATATACGTGAAAAATCGCTGTTTTTGTCGATTTTACATCTATTTTTCGTTTTTCAGAAAAATACGAGCCAACTTGGTTATTTGGACACCGGATTCGAATTCAGCGACCCCAAAAACATATAGATATGCTAGTGTAGTCCGTCGGACAGACCACTTTTTACATTCTCATCATTTATGATTGAGAAAGTATTAGAATTGTCGGAAATTTGACATCACACTTTATCAACCGATCTCCACGTTTCGAGACCCCCTGAATCCGAAAATCAGGTTTTCACGATGGCGTCTGTCCGTCCGGCCGCCCGTCTGTAAACACGATAACTCTTGAAAAAATGAACGAATCAAATCTATCTTTGGCACACCTTTTCTAGGTCCTAAAAGAAAGGACGGGTTCGTTAACCAGTCATTTTTGATAAAATTTCAAAAAGTGAGTGCATTTTGAAAATTTTTGAGACCACTTTTTTCTGAATTTGAAAATTCTATTCGCGGATATTTATAGTATTAAAAAGAACAAACAATTTATCCTAATGACATTTTTCGATAAAAAGAAAATTCTCAGAGTTATAGCGTTTTCAAAAATTTTTTAATCAACCGAAAATCAAAATTTGAAGCCGAAAAACGCACGATATGAAAAAAAGTCAAGAGAAGAAAAACATTTCTTTTTGAAAGCCCTAAAAGATTATCATAACCAATTTTTGGATTTTCTTCAAAAATCGAAAATTCAAATTTTGATTGCACAAAAAATAATGGAAAATAAAAAATTCCATTTTGTGGACAAACTATGTAGGATACAAAAAAAGATGAATGAGCAAAAATGGTCATCCCAAAAAAGATCTACAATTTCGTTAAGAATCACTTCTTGATCGGACGCGTACTTTTTGTTTTATTCGTGAAAAATAACGTCGAAAAAAGTAAAATAAAAAAAAATGTGTGGAAAGACGAAAGTTACGCGAAAAAAATCCAACAAAACCTGTTTACAAATGTTTGTTGGAAATCGAGCGTGCAGCGCGAGTTTCACGATGAGAATGCACTTCAAAGTCTACAGAGCTTTGAGAAACTTAATCTTTGACTATACTTAATTAAATAGACAATTCAGAATATGAAGACGCTTATAAATACTGCTATCTAAAGGAGACCTTTTTGATCAAGTTTTTTTCAAGCATTCCAAATGCAAAGAATAAATATCCGAGCGCGAAGCGCGAGGTAACCTATTATCGAGTGCGAAGCGCGAGATTCAACCGTCGAGCGCCCTAAGCGCGCTCAAACTTGCGAGCGAAGCGAGCCTCGCGCGTAGCGCGCGACGAGAATGTGCCCGCCACGCGGGCAGATTTTTTTGTGTGTTGGTGTAATTATAGTTAAGGCTCTTTTATACCTTCCGTCAATCGGTCGTCGACTGACCAACATATAATATCCATTCACACCTTCGGAAAATTCAGTTAAATCTAGTAATATTTTACTAATCTTCTGAAACTCACTGAAAGATTTTTAACATGTTTCTATATTTCACTGAATTTTCCGGAGGTATAAATAGATATTTCGATATGTTGGTTTTCATTTTTTTTTGCATAAAATTATTGTTCTTTCACGTGGTTGGAATTAATTTTCAGTTTTTGCTTAGACTTATCCCATTTTTATCGTAAGTTATATTTCAACCTATAATATCAGCGGACTTTTTAAAAATCACTTAGAACCCTTTTCAAAAAGAACAATATTTTCTTATCAATTTTAAGATAAATCAGAGATTATTGATATACTTCGAAAGCACTGTGCGCGTATTTCAAATTTTGACATTACCCATTTTTAAAGAAACACTTCTATACCGTGGGCTGACAACGTAAATGGGAGCGTGATACGGATAAGGCTAATTTTCACATGAGATGTTCGTCTGATGATGAGGAACGTAAAAATGGGTGCCTG
>NC_046658.1:34850156-34853802 GCF_010883055.1 Belonocnema kinseyi
TCCACTCACACCTGCCAGGCACCCATTTTTACGTTCCTCATCATCAGACGAACATCTCATGTGAAAATTGGCCTTATCCGTATCACGCTCCCATTTACGTTGGCAGCCCACGGTCTATTCGTTATTATACAAATTGGAAACTTTTATACATAGTCAAACAATTTACAATCTAAATTGTTCATAAACAAATAATTTTGAATTAAAATATTAACAATTAAACCATTTCAAATTTTTATCTAGCTTTTGCAGTTCAGTGGTATCTTCCGAAACCTAGCGAGATAAAAATCATACCCCCCAAACTGCAATGCATTTGACCAGCCCTCTGGCTCTGTCCAGCAAATGCACTGAGTCAGTTTTGTGTAGAACGGCAGAAGATGAAACACTTGCGCCACTAGCGCTACGCTCTACATTTGAATGACAGCTGATAAGAAACATGCGATGTAGTATTTTTCTCAGTTTTTGTAATATTTTGAAACATTGAGCTTGAATTGAGCCAAGATTAACTGTTTCTAGAATTTAAAAAATACCGCGGATTGCAAAATACGTCTTCAAGGTTTAAAGCAAAGAAACTTATAATTCTAGAATTTTAATATAAATAATAGTTTTTCTATTTTTAATTACTTAAATGATTCTAAGATATTATTACATTATAATAAAAATACGCAAGAAATTATAAAAATTTTAATTTTTAATATTTAGTATATTGTATTAATCGTTAAGATAGTGAACAGAATAGTAGTATGAAAGCTATTAAGTTTACTGTACTTTCAGTCATATATTTATTTAAAAATTGGATTTAAATATGGCGATATGAATTAAATATGGACTAAAGATATCGATGTATAGATCCGAACCGCCTAGCGGGGTACGACTCAACCCATTCAAACGAAGTAAAAAGTGTTTTTCTCCGTTCCAAAAAATGAGGTTGAACGTTGGCAACAACCAATTAAACCTGGAAAAGGGGATTTTATTATTAAACCTGGACAGTTAGTGTGTGAAAATCACTTATTAAAGGATCAGATCATTTGAAAAAAGGAAGTCTTAGTTCACGATTGAACGGTTATGGCGGTAAATATTACGATTTGTTTACACCAATGCCCTTTAACCTAAAATAACCAAATGGCTCTGACGGTTTCATGTATACATTGATTTTTGAATTTTGAGATATTCTTGTTGTTGCAGAACTGTTAGATTATTTTGATAGTATGTAAAATGATAATTTTAATAGTTTCAGAAGTTTTAAAAGTATTTTAAGGCCCTTACTATCTTCAGGAAAAAATATAAAAGTAACATCAATAACAGTTTTTAGTTATTGAAGAGTTTCGATATTTATGTACAATTATATTAATTTATTAATAAATGCAAGTATTACACTATATTGTAATGGTAAAATAATTATTTTTTTTGCAGTCATAATGGTAAAGGAAACTTAAATTAAAACTAGCGGGTTTGCCATCTCAATTTCCAAACTGCCCTGAGCCTTGTTCGAAGGCTGACTTTTTTATTAGACATTTCAGAATCCTTTGTCAAAAAATCGCCCTTTATTAGACGACGGGGGTTTTTTTAGCAGCCTTCGAACAATGCTCGGGGATGTTTTGACATTGAGATTTCGAAAACCCTGGTTTTAATTTACGTTTATCATACCATTATGACTGCAAAAAATAATTATGTTACAATTTTAATTTACTTTAATATTTGAATTTATTAATAAATTAATGTAATTGTACATAAATATTGAGACTCAGGGATAATTCAACACTGTCATTAATGTTACTTTTACATTTTTCTTACAGATAGTAAGGGTCTTAAAATATTTTTAAATTTCAAAAACTATTGAAACTATAATTTTACATACTATCACAATAATATAAAAGTTCAGTAACAAGAAGAATATATTAAAACATAAAAATCAATGTTGTCATGAAATCGTCAGACCCACTCGATTATTTTAGGTTAAACGAATATCAGTGTAAACAAATCGTAATACTTACCGCAATAACCGTTCCATCATGAGCTAAATCTTCCTTTTTCGAAATGATCTGCTCCTTTAAAAAGTTATCTTCACACACTAAGTGTCCAGGGTTAACAATGAAATCCTTTCTGACACGCTTCATTGCTTGTTATCAACTTTCAACCTAATTTTTTGGAACGCAGATCACTTTTTTTACTCCACTTGAGCGGGCTGAGTCATACCCTGATTTACAGTTCGGAGCTATACATGGATTTTCACCCAGTTTGATTATATATTTATCCGTAAATGAATAAAATACGCCAAAAAACAATAGATTTATGACATTTCACAAGTTTTTACATGCAAAATAATAACAGACAACGGGCCAACCGGGCGTCGTAGCGGTGGCGCCATGTTTCAAGACTCGCCGCTCTACACCAAACTGACTCGCGCCTCTAATGCAAAAGCGAAAATCGTGTCACCCTCCTGGAATACACTGAATAAAAGCATCTTGAGAATTAACTGGAGCCAACAGGTAGCGCTGAATGTTCACGAGGCCTAAATTAAAAAAAAGGTGAATGGATAAAAAGGTAAAAATTCAATTTTCTCGAAATAAAAACTATTTGATCATATTTTATTTTACGAAACATTACTCTAGAAAGCTTTAAATATTTTTTAAAGCAATACTTACCACAAAAAAATATGAAATTATTGATTTTTGGGACAAAAATTTGCTTCGATTTATGGCGCGAAGTTCAAATTGAAGTTTCATACCAAGTAATGATATCAATATTTATTGATATTATTAATGTTAAATATGATGCCACTATTGTACAATTATTATTAATTATAACAACAAATTAATTCTTTATTTTATCTTAATTTAATATTGATTTGAATTAGAAATAAAATACGAGAAGTAAATCAAAAATTATGTATGGACTCTAGATCTATAGATTTTAAACAATAATTTATTTTTGGTCGATATATAATTTTTCACCTAATTCTTGTACTGTTTCTGTCGTAATTAAAAATAATATTTAATGTTTTTTCACACATTGTAATAAATAATTAGTAATCATTATACGATCATATTTACATAATATGTTAATTGATTAATAAAAATAAGTATTAATATCAGTATTTAAATGAAAATAACAGAATTTAGATGTGAACGTCCCGCAAAAAAATAAGCGATTTCAAGTCCATAACTCGAGTATTAAACCTTTTTTTGGCAATATGCATTGCTTTAAAAAAGATAATAAACATTCTAGATGAGCGGCGAGTTTGAAGAAATCGATAAAATATATTTGTTATTCTTAAAGAATTGAATTTTTACGTTCCTTCCCATGCATTGAATTGAACATAGTCCTCGTGAACAATCAGCGCCACGTTCAACATTCGGGACACTGAAATCAGAGTCGCGGGGGGCTGCATATGACCGTGACAAAGTTTCGTGTAGATAGTTCAGTTTTGCACTACTGAGGGCGCTACTATACTACACGCCCTTAAAAAATCCTCTGCTACTGATGTATAGCACACAAGCTCATTAAAACTGTCAAAAAGGTTATAAACCCCGAAAATAAATCAATAATAATTTGTTATTTATTTTCGAAAACCCGTAAAAAAAATGTCGTGGGAATTAAATATTATTTAAGCGAAATATTACGGAAAATTGGGAGGGGGGGGGGGGGG
>NC_046658.1:34853815-34869385 GCF_010883055.1 Belonocnema kinseyi
GGGTATACAAATGAGTAATGATTTGGGATTTTGAAACTCAGAAATAAGCTGAAATTTTGTGTTGTTTTTCGAATTACATTCCCGGCCATAATACAGCTTTCCCCACTTTTGTTCTCTGTAGTTTCCTGGTATAAAAATGTTATAAAATTATAAAACTAAAAGATATTTAGTTCTAATATTTATTGAGTAAAGTGTAATAATTGAATTTTAGAATTTGAATAAACATCCTTAGAATCTAAAAATTTCCTACTTACAGTAGCATCTTTTTTATTTAAACAGAAATGTTTCAAAACAGCTTTATTTGAATTTTCAATACTTTAAAACATTTATGCAACGATTTATTATCAAATATTTATTTTTAAATTAAAATCAGTTTAAATTAAAAAGCGTGCCCTGAGGAGGGTTTCCCTATTCGGGTTGGCCTTGAGGACCAGAAGTTATAAATTTAGAAAACTTAATTATTAAATGCTTCAGATTCGTTGTTGTACAATTGTAATCATTTATAGTTTAACATCGTTATATTTAGAATTCCTTTAGTTTGAAATAGGGTTGCTTCTAAAGTTAAATATCATTTTTCCATGAATTTATGGTACATTTCGTATTCCGTATACTTCAATATAATATTTTTTGCACTTTGTTCATTATTTTTAATTGAATGCTGAAATTTGATTTTTACGCTGTCGATTAGTGGGCATCTGTGATGTCAAAGAAGTGGGATTTTCCACCAATCACAGCTTAAGTGTCAGTGATTATAACATCCCTTTTCTGGATGTGTTTTATTTTTTGTCGTTCACGTCGACCTCAAAAGTGGGAGTTGAAAAAAAATGGTTATTAAAAGAGGTTTTTGTGAAATTTATTATCAGGAATGTCCCAAAAATACCTTTATGGTAATAGAGTATTTTAAAAGTAATCCAGTCTTCGTGAGTACATGCCATACACATGAAAATGGCGACATAACCTAATTTTCACATAAATCCTCAATTTATGGATTGGAAAATAACAAATTAAATTGTTCTATAAAGACGCATTAATTGAAGAAGTAATTTCCATAGAAGTACTTCAGCATAACTCGATATAAATCCTTTGTTAAAATTTAGATTAGAAGTTAGTTGTCAATTGACTTCAATATTTGAGAATTTATGTCTGATTTCTGTCAAGTTTCATATCACGTGATTCCAGTTTTAAAGAGTGTTTTCACGGTTCAAATTTTTAAAAAGTTCTTCTGATAAACAAAGCGATGAAAATAAATTACGCAGGACTACAATAGCTTAAGATTAACCATTTAAAAATTATTTTATATAAAATTGCGAAACAACCCTATTGTTCAATTTGAAATGTTACGGACATAGTGGTTATATCGTATTGGAATTGCTTATGGTTGAAGGCCTCAAAATAAGAATTGATCGAATTTGCACAGCTATTATGAGAGTTTATACGTATAATTTTAAATGTTTCTCATTTCGAATTTTTCAATTTGTAATCGAACATTTCTTTATTTTAAAAGTTTGCGAATAAAATTTCGCATTGGAAGTCTCAATAGTTGAGTCATTTTCAATGCATCATTTTTAAACTGTCGAATTACAATTGACCTGAATTAAAAATGTTACAGTTTTAATTATTAAAAATTGGTATTAATGAATTTCTCTTTATTCTTGATTGTAGAGCCTTTAAGGCGTCAATTGATTATTGTGTAATGCTAGGCACTTGAAACTCAAGATGATTGAACTTTAATTTAGAAATTGTTCAATCTGTATCGTAAATAATGTGTAATTTTAAATGCTTCGTACTGATTGAAATAGACTGTTTAAACTCCATAATAATAATTTTATTTTTTCAATAAACTAATGATTTTAAAAATTGTTAATACGATAATTTTTCTAAGCAGCTGTAAGAACATTATTATAACATATTTTTGTGGACAAGTTTAATCCGTTCTTTGTTTTAAAATGTTTCTTTTCATAGTATAGTCACTAATATATAACTGTTTTCAACAGGTTATATGGAGTCGTCCTGTCGCAGCCAATGATGATGGTGACAGAATTGGCACCATTGGGCGCCTTATTGGATTACTTGCGTAAGCAATGCAGTCACATTTCGGTTCTCACTCTTTGCAATTACGCATTGCAAGTAGCTACCGGAATGGCATATTTAGAAGCGAAGCGCTTCCTCCATCGAGACCTCGCTTGCAGAAACGTCCTACTGAGTTCAGTTGACAAAGTAAAAATCGGAGATTTTGGACTCATGCGGGCCCTACCACAACAAGAAGACTGCTATATTATGACCGAGCACAAGAAAGTTCCTTTTCCTTGGTGTGCACCGGAATCTCTGAAAGCGCGACAATTCAGTCACGCCTCGGATGTATGGATGTTTGGAGTCACTCTCTGGGAAATGTTAACCTTTGGCGAGGAGCCTTGGGTCGGTCTGAATGGTTCAGAAATTCTCAGAAAAATTGATAGAGAGGGTGAGAGACTCCATGAACCAGAAGCTAGTCCACCGCAAATGTACCAAATAATGCTGCGTTGCTGGGCCCGGGATCCTCTCGAAAGACCTAGTTTTACATCTTTGAGGGAACCTCTAACTAGTATGGTTCCCTCGGTGATGAAAGCGCTTAATCGATTCGAAGATATCGGTAAAATGTCAATTGAATCGGGCGATCAAATTGTGATAATCGACGGCCGACCGGAGAATTATTGGTGGAAAGGTCAGAACCAACGAACCTTTCAAGTTGGATTCTTTCCGCGGTGCCTCGTCGATCCAATGAGGCGGAAACAACCGGAGGATATCAGCAAGCCACTTGAAAACTCCTTTATTCATACCGGACATGGAGCTCCTTTCGGAAAAAGTTGGGGCAGTCCTATTTTTATTGATGACGTTTATCTTCGAAATCCTATGGAACCACCGGACATCGTCGGCACAACGTCGACAGATCCTTTGAAGAAGAAGTTTTCGGCTGGGACTCCGCGCTCTCGGAAGCAATTTAACTATAATAAATTCCAAAATGATCTAAGATCTAGTCCTATCAAGGCGGCGAAAGTTACCTTACCCGGAACTAGTCAAGAAGGAAGTCTCATAGACCTCTCCCCGGAAGAGCTCGCAAATGCCGCCACGCTGTCTTCTCAATCCGAAACTGCGTGTCGAAGGGTCGTTAATATTCTCGATGAACCGATTGAGGTGGAAAGAGCACAGCAGGATTACTGGCAGGAGGACGATCCCAGAACTTATGCCAACTTTCCTGGAAATGAAGATCATCAAGATTCCCAGCCGGATCCTTTTGACACGTCACGAGTTTTTGTCAATCCATCTCAGTCTCGATATTATAGCGCCGTCACTCCTGACATCGCTAGTCATTATTTGAAAGCCTCACAACAACCATACAGTAATGCTCGAAACGACGAGATTCCCAGCCAAAGCGGTGTTTCGAATCAATACTCTCGTGAGAATAGTGGAGAATTCAGTCAACATTCCCTTAACTTGAACAAAGACATTAGAAGCGAAAACATGAATCTGAACGTTAATGTCGATGATGAGGGAGATCATTATAGTGAGATTGACAAGGTCAGTTTAATTAAGTTTCTTTTCTTCATTTGCTTTGAAAAGAGTTTCTTTTTCAGCTTATTGGTATGTCGTATTAATAATAATTCTATGTATCCACAGGTTAGTCCCAGTCCATCAACTTGGCCAGAAGATTTGGAGAGCGGAGCTCAAACCTATGTGAATGTATCGAGTCTTCCAGGAGCAATAGGCCCTCCACCATTACCTCCTCCAGTGGGTCCAAATGAAAGTCCGCAGAAGCCCAAATCGAATGTCGATCTTGCTCAAAGTATGAAGGACTTGTCAATAGATGCTAAATCTCAAACTTCTCCCAGAAAACTGGACCCGGCATTTCTTGCAGAGTTGGAAAAGCACCTTGGAGAAAAGGAAGCTTCAAAGAACACGAATGCTACTCAGCAGCAGCAACAGCAGTCAGTCGTTGCTTGTTTACCTTACGCGAGTATTCCAAAATCTCAAGATAACTCTGGAGTTCCAGTGCTTCGGCCGCCTCCCCAGCCTGTTAAGTCCAAGTCGCCTCAGAACGATCCACGCGCTGTAGTGAACATCACCAACAAAGTACAGAACTCGTGGCAGTCGAAAAGTACTAATATTCAAAGACCGAGAAGTCAGCTAGGGCAAATCGGTGCAATACCAAATACTCAAATGCTTGAGAGCACAACCGACGCTATTGTGAGCCAGATGTGGCAACAGAGTCAGTCGCAAGCTCTGCCTTCTCCGAATGTATTTCCGATTCAAACGAGTATCCAGCAAACTCAAACAATGCAGATCTCCTTGCAAAGCAGCGCAAACCTGCTACAAATAGCTCCTAGCAACTTAACGCATGCACCAAGCAATCTACAAAATCCTCCGAGTGGTCTCCTATCGCAGAATCTCTCCACGAACCAGAACTATTTTCAGCAACAGAATTTCGCCCTACCGGTGCCAGATCAAAATGTTAATCACAACATAACTCAGTTACAGAATGATCTTCAGCATACCTCAAATACAAATGGTCGAATCAATACTTTACCAAGACCTGCTTCGCAATCAGGAGCAATACTTTCTGAACAAGTATACGCCGAGTTGAAGCAAACAGTACCGAATCTCGAGCAACTGTCGCAAAGCGAGTTTAACACTCTTTATAATAAGACTGTTCAACAAAATATCCTCAGAAACTATCACTCTAATAATGTAACTACGGCTTGCAACAATGCGTGTGTATCTAGTTCGAATTACAATTGTCAGCAGCAGACAAGTATGAGTATTACGAATAGCCCTTCCCAGTCAAATTTTCGTCAGGGTCAGACCTTGCCGAGATCATTTAAGCAGGAAAACCCCTATGACTTCAGTCCTAGTTTAAAGCAACCGCCTGTCTACAATCCCCCACCAGCTTGGTCGCCTCTGAAACCAGTCCAGAACGGATTTATTCCGAATCAACCTGCCAAACAAAACACGAACGTATGTGCCAATCAAACTGGAAGCCCTAATTTGATGCAATTCACGCCCACAAGAATATCTCAACCCTCGACCTCGTATCCCTCTTCAACTGCACGTAGTTTGTTACCTCAGTTAAACGAGACGACGATAAATACGCAATTGGCTCCTTCCTCTTCAGCTTACCCTTCAGGAATCAGCCCTCCATTGAGTGGAGCCTCCAAACAGTTGGTGATGTCGCTTAATGACGAGTTCAGAGCGAGTAAAGTTATGAAAGTTCAGAAAGAATCTAGTGATGCATCGCAGCAGGAAATTTTGACGGCGCTTCAAGCCACTGGATGGGACACCAGTCAAGCTGTCAAACAGATTCTTAAAGACAGACAGGCAAAAGTGGATTCCCTTATACGGTGAGTTAACTATTTGTATCTCCGGAGTATGGTAGACCGGGGCAAGAGCGACTGCAAATAATATTGCTGTTCCGTAATCATCTTAATTTTTCTCTCTATCAAATAATCCATTTTATTAGAGAAATATTGCTATAAATTATAATGTAAAAAATTACGTCGTGAAGTAAAACTTATGCAGAAAACAGATTTGACAGCTAAAGAATGTAAGATTCGCTGGCAGGAATATAGCATGTGCAACATTAATTGAAATACCAAGAAAATAGTTAGGGAAGGCTTGGATCGTGACTGCTATAAATGTGGTCGATAAATTCGATATTAAAATTAAACTCTAATCTCAAAACAAAACTCGTGTAAAATACACTTTATCTTTTATTTCTCAACGTTCGGTAAGGCAGGTATTGTCACTTATTCGGTAGGTGTTTGCACGTGTCGTCTGCACCTAGAAGAATGTTAACTGTCACGCTTTTTAATTAAATAAACCTTTTACTTCTTTCTGCACATGTTGGGTGGCTGTCGGACCGGAAAATGACCGGAGATTTTATAAGACTGGCAAAAGCCAGGAAAGACAGTGAATTTACTTTTTTATCGGGAATTTGACAAATTTTTAGGAAAGACAAAATCGGTCCAAGTTTGATTTTAACAGTTTTTCGACATAATTAATTGAATTTTTATATTTTTACTTATAACATTTTCCAGTTCAGATATAATTTTTAAGCTTACATTTTTCATTTAAAGAATGTTAAAATTTGAAATCAACAGTTTTGGGCCAAAAACTTTTTTAATTGATCAACTGTGAATATACATTATAATGATTTTTTTAAATTAAACAGTACTTTAAGAATTAAAAGTGAATAATCGATTATAGAAGACGATTAGGAAGCAGTTCAAAATTGAAGAATTTCCAGACTTTAGCGTTAAAAATTAAACTGTTTTAATTTGAAAGTCAAAAATAATATATTCATAATTAAAGGCTCTTATTCCGTTTCAAATGATGTTTTAATCTATAATTTGAACATTTACTTGACTGTTAATTTAAAGTCAGTAATTATAAATGAAATATTCAAAACTAAAAAAAGTAAACTTTAAACGTTAGAATTTTAATTGTTCTATTTTAAGAATTTTAATTTTTGAACAAAATTGTTGAATTTTGATGTATAAATCAACATGGAGCACCATATATTCCTAAGAGAAATTCGTGTAAGTTGGAGAGATATTTAGAAGTTTTGAAAAGACATAAAACTAATTTAAAATTATTTGAAATGATTTAAACGAAAATACATAGATTTCGCAGTTTTTGAACAAAAAATTTAGAAGCTTTTTAAGAACTGTTAAAGGCTTTAAAAGAATAAAAAATATTTTCTTAAGAATCCTAGAATAATTGAAAATTATTTTTGATTTTGAAAAATTAATTTTAAGAGAATATTTAAAACGTTTTTAAAGGATTTCCCAAATTGTAAAAAATGAATCTAGACGCTTTTAACGAAAATTTTTTAATTTTGCAGGATTTTCTTTACAAAATTGTAGAAAAATGTTTTGAATAATTTTAGAATAATTTTAAAAGTTCTGAAAAAATTTCAAACCTAATTTAAAATTTGGAAAAATGTAAAACAACATGTAGACTTTTTATATTTTGAAATAAAAATGTTATGCTTTTCAAGGATTTTTGAACTATTTAAAATAAAAATAATTTCATTTCTTATTTAAGAAGTTTTTATTTTATAACAAAAAAATGTAATCATTCAATTTTTGATGTTTCTGGCTCAAAAATACTTAAAATGACTTGCAGCTATGTTTGAATTACTTCTAATGAAAACCTTTTTAATTTTAGAGTTGCAGTTTTTCAATTTAATTGACCGTGTAAAATGTTTGCGAACTGGGGAATGACTGGGAATTTTTTCATTTGATGTAAACGCAACCCTGATATGTTTAAAAGTACATTTTTCAATGCATACAATAGCAAAGAATAAAACTATAACATTTTCAAACTAAGATATTTCTATTCCATAAAAAAGCAAAGTCGACGTTGCTCCGACACGCGGGGCAAGACCAAAAAAATAAAGCTTGTCAGAAATAATTGAATGTTGATATTATCGTTTCATTAGGATAATTAATGTGTATGGAAATATGATATACAATAATGTATATTATATACTAACTTCTTATAGAGCAATGGATGTTAACCGATCAGCCTTTCGCCTTTTTATCTTAATCGCTATCACACCTATTATGCACATATTACACAAGTAGATAGATAGATAGAATTCACTGGAATATGTCAATTCCAGGGAAAACTAGTAAAATCATACAATTTATCAATATAATCAGGCATTCATTTTTTCTTTTAGCATCAGTTGAAGTAAAGTTGAAAGCACATTTATAATTAAATTACTCGTCATAAATTGAACTGAACTTTTAAGTTATTTTATTTTTAACACTTAGTTATGTTACAACAATAAATAATTTAAATTAAAATTTTATCTTAATATGCAATAATTGTGACAAGCGATATTACTAGATGACAAATCGTTTTTAAAATATTTAAATTTGGAAAAAGAAGTTTTTCCATATTTTCTGTTGCTGTTATTATGAACTATGGAATATGCATGCATAGCACAAGTTGGAATTTTTTACTCAGTTTCTAGCTTTTGGACAATGAAAGGTCGTTTCCTACACTTTTTCATGCATTGAATCAAAATCCGACAACGAATGATTTCCATCAAGTCTGGTTTTTCAGAAAAAAAGATGCATTATTACGTATAATTATATTTTTTTAACTGTTCTCGGGTTTTTATCCCGGGTTTATCATCATCATCTAAGAACTATATCAAGTGTCTGATGAGTTAAAGATATTACAAATTAAATTATTACGATGTTTGAATTTTCCTGCGACGATGTTGTAGCCGGCACAAAATTAGGAAACTCTAGATGCTTTTTTAGAGTTACCATCCATCACTCCATAAGGTTTCAGTCCCCTACTTCTTGATGGTCTAGAAAGTTTCTTGCAGTGCGATAGGTGTTTAGTAAAACCTATTTTGATTTTCTGCCATTGCCCTACTGACTCCTAAGGGTTCAAGCTGTTCAGTGCATCTTGCGTGTAAATTTCCTGGAGCCGAAATGACAATAGGTTGAATATATGCATGCTTCGATATTGTATTAACTTTCATGCCTTAGCTCGCTATACTTATGGATCTTAGTTGGATAGGTTGCCTGCAAATTTGAATAGAGTTTATTATTATAAATTATCAAGATTTGCAGTAGCAAATCCCCGTCTAGTACACACAAAAAAAAAGAACGCAAATATATGTTCTGGAAAGAACTATGGGTTTTCGAGATTTATTGGATTTACGACGCAGTTCTTAACCGATCTTAATAAAACTTGGCAGAGAGCCCTAAACGGCAAATCTGAATGAATTTTGTAAAGGATTGTACTTGATAAAGTCAAATCTGTACAATTTGTGCTCTGGAAAACTATAAAAAGTCAAATTTTTTAACTTTGTCAATAACCGCAGACAAACCTGATAAATTCCATTTTAAATCAGCAGAGAGTTCCAGCTTAGGGTGGCAGAAAAATATGTTTTCAGAATTCAGTATTTTACGAACGAACGTAGGTATCTAGGACCTTATTTTTACTCGACGTGAAAATTCTTCATAATTTAAGTTTAAATCATCCCAAAAAATTTAAAAAGTTAAAAAATGATGACATGACGTTCTTGCATGGATAGAAATTGTCTTCTAAAAAGTGTAGACATACACGGTAAAAAAATTGAGCTGTGACAGGGATATTATTCCTTATTATAGCCAAACATTTAGCTGAAAACGAATGAAGGAATTTAGAAAGATCCCTGGATCAGCGAAAATGTATATCCTTGACCATTTTCTATATACCAGAGATATCGTATAGTCAAACCCCTAATAAGTATAGATATAATAGGAATATTAAGAATAGGTGTCTGAAGCAATTATCGGAAGAGCACCGGTGCATTATGGGAGCAGCGAAATAAAATGGCGACGGTCTGATCGGGAGCAGTAACAGTTGAGATTTACTTTGGACAATTCAATGCTTTTTACCACTTAAAATGTGCGCGTTTGTTAATATTAAGTGGAGTTTATGATGCAGTAATAATAATTTACATATATTTCGATTGTAGGCGATAACTATATTGAAATATCAAGAAACGCGATAAAAACAACAAACTTGACCTCCAAATGCATTACACGGATTTCAGGGAAATTCATTTTCGCGATACCAGACGAAAAATTGGCTACTGTAAGTTAATATATTTCTATAACAACTAAATTTTTTTTCTAATCTGAAGATAATGCAATTATACATAATCTGTCGAAAATAATAAACTTTCGAACTTAGCAATTTTGTCCAATTTCCTGATTTACGAGAACAATTTACATAAAGTAACGAAATGTGTAAGTCTTCTAACTAAACGTTTTACCTAATCCAAGCGTACACTTTCTTTGAGTTTAATATATTCTCGATTCACTCGTTCGCCTCAAGAATTTTTTTTCCGTGTAGTCATGGAATCTGGATGGGTAGCAACATTTTATAATTCTTGAATGAAATCTTATTTTCATTATTTATTAAATTGTTCCTTTTGCTTCGCGTATTATAGAGACTTTTCGGTTCACGTTTGTTGGAAACTTTCATATAAAAGTTCTCATTGTTTAAGTTATCAGAATTTATATCTGTTTTCAATTTAATTATCCAAAAGGGGGTTTTGTATTCTCTCTTTGAGTATGCGTTCATGTAATAATGGGTCGTAAATGTCTATAATTCGGTTATTCAAGTAAACTTCTAGTCTCTGATCAACAAATCTTCTTAAACATAACATATTGTCTAACAAGTTCTGTGAATACAGAATATTTTCTTAATAGATATTCTTTTTCTTCACTAGTTATGATTTTAGCGTGATCTGTTCCAGTTTTTTAAAAACTACTATCTTTATTTGCGCAGTTAATATTTGTTCTCGTATTACAGTCAAAAGCATTAGAGTATATTTTGAAATTGCTCAGGTGATCGGTTGCACCTGAGTCTGCTATAAACTCTTTTAAAGTGTTATCTAAATCTCTCTGTTTCTAGTGTCAGTAGCTTTCTCACCTCGTTGAGGCACCCAGAGAGCCTTCTTTAACTAGCTGAAAACAGTTGACTCTCTGTCTTGGTCTTGCGTCCTGTTCCAGGGTTGCCACAGCCCTTAAAATCCTTGCAACGTCAGGGAACAAAAGAATGCTCAGGGAAATCAGTGAAAAGTCAGTGAATTTTTAAAATGGGCCAGGGAATTTTTTGCTGACCAATTGTCGATGACAGATAGGGCCGTAAAAATTCATACAGATTACATATTATGGTATAACTATGGTATAACATACTTGTGTCTATTAAACTGAGTTACTTTTATTTTTTACTGTAGGTATTGTGTATCTCGGTTTTGTATGAGTACATTTTATTTATATATTTTATGTTTTGTCAGAGTTTTATCATCAACTTTTAATAAATTGGAAGAAAAAAAACTGAGTATGATTTACAACCCTGCTGTGTTCTTTGTTGGGCTTAGAGTTTCCTATAGGTATGTCGAAAAGTCTGGGATTTTTGAAAAAAGGTCACGGAAAAGTCGGGGAAATTAAAAATGGAAACTCTGTGGCAACCCTGTTTTCCTACACTCGCTGACTGTGTGGCTACCCAGCTTATGACAGCTGTAGCACATCTTTCCAGTAGAAGGGCATTGTTGGCCTTGGTGGCCCTCCATGCCACAACTTGGCACATAGATCTC
Source organism: Belonocnema kinseyi (assembly GCF_010883055.1). Classification (NCBI taxonomy): domain Eukaryota; kingdom Metazoa; phylum Arthropoda; class Insecta; order Hymenoptera; family Cynipidae; genus Belonocnema; species Belonocnema kinseyi. Next base: position 34,864,965 of record NC_046658.1, read on the forward strand.
TTTGAAGGTGCATATAATGTAACAACCTGAGGAGCACCGTCCTTCTTTGACTTCACTGTATCAGCATGTAATAAACAATTCTTTAATTGATCTTAGTTCATTTCCTTAGAAGCAATTCCTTTAAATATATAGTCAGCTAAGATATTAGCATTCTCTTCAAATAGATATTTTAATCTTTCGCTTCTTAACCCGTTAACCGTAGGGTTTTTTGCACCACTTAATCGAAGGGGGGGGGGGGTCGATTCGACCCGATTCTTTAAAAAAATCAAAAACGTGTTCCTAAAAGTCTGAAAAAATTCATGGTTCTTGTTTGAACTTTCTACTTAACGGTGCAATTTTGCAATATGTGTTTTTTTTTTAAATTATTGTTGATATAATTAACAATAAACAAATAAACTCATAGAAACAAATATTTTTTTTTAAATTCATAACTCAGAGACAAATTAACGAAATTGAACGGTACAAAAACGAAATTAAAGGGGAAGAGTGTGCCTTTCAATGAAAAAATGTTGCAAGACATTTTGACGAAATTGAAACACTTAATTTTCAACATGAACTCATGCATTATTTTAGGTGTGAATGTATGAGGTTTTGACAGAATAATACACATTTTTCTATGCAAAAACATTTATTTAGTAGCAACAAATTATTTTCTTATCTAAATATGTACATAGAGGACCATGATTTTTGTATTCAAATAATATAAAGTGAAATCGTATGGTAAATGCACCTGTTATCGTTCGTGTTCCTATTATCGTTCTAACTTGATTGAAATGTAATAAATACTGAATTTTTATGCTTTGACTTATGAGGAGTAATAAGTGCATTCTTCTCCTTACTCTCCCTGGCACAGAAAAAAAAGAAAAATAGTAAATTTACGTCAAGTGTCATCTGTCGAAATACATGCGTACCATTTTTTAGATGGGGGTAAGGACCCGTGTTCTTGCTTATTTCGCAAGTGGCACCGATTTGTAATTTCGGCCTTGCTCAAATCGACCCCTCCCCCCACCTCTACGGTTAACCGGTGAATTCTGATATAAAGTCAACCTAAAACATCTCATAATTATAGTCTTTACATAGTAATGTGATCTCTCAGCTATTGCTAGCGTGTTACAAATTTTAGTGGGGCCCTCACTAAATGTGATTTTGAATTTTTAAACTGCAGTTTTGATTTTTAATGCAACACAGATGTTAGAAGAAAAACATATCTACAGTCTTCTTTTTCCTAAATTATCTATTTTATCAAATTTTGAAACCAGGTGTGATCATTAATACTAATGTAGACGTCGTACACCGTGACCCACCTTTAAATGCAGATAAATGTCTACACCAATGTTTCCAAAATGTCTACACAATGTCTCATACTTGTGCACACATTTATTTTGAAGAGTGGTTGGTGGCAAATTTCACACAAAAAAATGTAAATGAAACAAATTAAATGCCCACCAGTCAATTTTCAATTTCCTTTCTCTCTTTCTTTTCTTGTTCTTTCTCTTATCGCGCTTTAACCCTCCACGTTTTAAGTTCACGATCACCGGAAAGTGCTCTAAGCCTATGTCATTGTCCACTTTCATTCTAACTATCAGCTCCCTTATACTTTCTTCTGTCAGAATGTGGTCTATTATAGTCGGAAAGCCGAGGCCGTTTTTGGCTAGCTATTAGGTAACGATTCTGCCACTATTTTCCTGATTGTTGAGAATATACTGATCACGAAATGTGGCTTCTCCAGGGGTAGTGTCGGGGAGAAGGTGTTTATTTGTTCATTTGAAGTTGTAAAAAAAATGATTAAAATAAGTCATAGGGTAATAAGTCATAGGCTGAATCTTTTTGCGTTGAATGTGGAGACAATTAGACAATGTTCCGGTGCGGATTTTTCGCTTAAAAAATTCAACTTTTTGTAGATAATTCGTCTTTTTGAATTTAAAATGAAATAATTTCGTTGAAAATTGATATATTTTGTTTAAAATTTGTCTTTTTTGTAGATCATTAATTTTCTTGGTCGAAAATTCATCTGATTGGTTGAAAATTTAACAACTTTGTTGAAAATTAATTTTTGTTGTTAAAAATTATTGATCTTTATCTGAAAATGTAACTATTATAGGATTGATTAAAAATTAATTGTATGTATTGTTCAAGTTGGAAAACAGTTTTTTTATAGAACATTAATCTTCTTGGTCAAAAATTCACCTTTTCCCTGGAAATTTCAACAATTTTGTTGAAAATGAATTTTTTTTCTTGTTGAATTCAATTTTTTATCACAGTTTTTATCTGAAAATTGAACCATTCCATTTTTGGTTGAAACTTTATCCTGTACATTGTATTAGTTAAAACAGCAATTATTTGATAGAAAATTAATTTATTTGTTTGCGATTATGATTTTTTTTCAATTGAAAGAATTTTAAAATAAAATGTATTAAATTTGATTTAAGGTATTAAAAATTGAAAAATAATTGATTGTACAAGATGATTCTGAATCCGTTCAAAATTAAAGAATTAATAGATATTAGTTTCTAAAGTTATTTTCAATTATGACTTCAAATATTATTTCAGCCTAAAACATGTTATTTTTAAACCATTCAATTTGAACTTTTTTAATAAAAATAAAATAAAATTTCGTTAATTATCAGCAATATTTGACCGTTCATTTAAAACAATCCATTACAAGCAATTGTTAAAAACTATCCAAATTTGAGCAGAATGGTTCGAAATAGAAAGCCTTGAATGGTTAAATTTGTAATGAGCTAAATTTTTAAGTTTGAACGCTACAATTTTAATTTTAAAAAAAGATTCAAAATTAATTTAAAGTTTGAAATTATTTCAAATAATTTGAAACACGATGTAGATTTTTGCAGATTAAAAAAAAAAGCTTTTTGAGAATTGTAAAATATTTAAAAAGAATAACAAAAATCGTTGTGATTGCTAAGAAAATTAGAAATGATTTTTAACTTTGAAAAATTAATTTTAAGTGAGTATTTGAAAAGATTTCAAAAATTAAAAAAAAAGTATCAGGTCGATTTTAAGACAACTTTTTTATTTTGCAGTTTTTTTAATTTTAGGAAAAAATCTAATTAACAAAATATATCAATTTTCAACCCAAAAGTTTACTTTTTAACACAATAAATCAATAATATATAAATAATAGGTGTTACATGTTCAGATAAAAAAAAATTTTAACCGAAAAAATAAATTTTCAACAAAGTCGTTAAATTTTCGACCAAGAAAATTAATGATCTACAAAAAAAGACAAATTTTAAACAAAATACATGAATTTTCAACGTAATTATTCGATTTTAAAGTCAAAAAGACGAATTATCTACAAAAAGTTGAATTTTCTAAGCAAAAAATATGAGTTTTCAATCAAAGAGTTAAACTTTCAACGAAATAGTTAAATTTTCAACCATAATTATAAAATCTTCTTTAAAAAAACATATTTTTTTTACAAAGTAGTTCCACTCTTAGTGAAATAATCGACTTTTAAGCCCAAGGAGATGTACAGTTGATATTTCAACCAAACAATTGCATTTTTGACCAAAAGTGATAAATTTTCCACCAAAAAGATCAAATTTCTACCAAACAAGGTCAATTTCCAACAAAATACATGCACTTACAACGAAATTATTTAATTTTTAAGTCAAAAAGAATATTATCTACAAAAAAGCTGAATTTTTAACTCAAAAATATGATTTTTCAACCAAAATTTTAATTGTCGACCAAATAGTTTAACTTTCTATCAAATCGTTGACTCTTAACGACCAAAAGATGCATTTTTTACAAAACAGTAAAATTTTTAATAAAAAAATTAATTTGAAGGCCAAAAAATTGGTATATATTAATTTTCATTATCAAAAATGTATTTTCAAAAACACATAAAACGTATTTTCATCAGAATAGTTCAATTCTCAACGAAAGAGATGAACCTTAAAATAAAAAAATAAATAAATTTTAACCCAAAAATTATGAATTTAATTTTTAACAATATAGTTGCATTGGCAATAAAACGACTTTGCAACCAAAAAATATTTACAGTTGATAATTCAACCCAAAAATGTAATTTTCAATCTAAATGTATAAATTTTCCATAAAGCAATTTAATTTCTACAAAGAAATACGAATTATTAACAAAATACATGATTTTTTAACCAAAAATGGTATAGATTAATTGTCCGTTTCCAAAATGTATTTTCAACGAAAGAGATGAACCTTCAAATAAAAGAAATAAAAATTTTAACAAAGTAGTTGAACTTTTGATAGAAAAGAGGACTTTTTTTTACAAAATATTTACATTTTCAATAAAATAATTAATTTTTCAATCAAGTAATTGAGTTTTTATCCCAACGAAATGAATTCCAAAATCACCAATTTCTTTAATTTCTTTCAAATGCGGATCAAAATTTAAATAATACTTGTAATATACCATAATT
>NC_046658.1:34869485-34889168 GCF_010883055.1 Belonocnema kinseyi
TTTTATACTTGAAATAACGTAACCTCAAAATATACGCATATAAAGAGACGCGCGAAGTATTCAAATCATGAGAATCGCCAGCATCGAAATCTGGAAATATGAAAATCCCAATCTCTTCATTTTATTTCAAAGAAGATAGAGATATAAATAGAACCGCCGAAGTACTCCGACCGGCAATAGCGCACCTTCGAGTTTTAGAATTCAGAAGAGGAGAAATCGGTTGCGCGCGCAACTCAGTCATTTACATCGTCTCCTACTATATTCACACCGACATAGACCTGTGATAGTTTTGGACACGAAGGAATAATAAGGAGACCCAACTGCCAGTGGGAAGCCATCTGAAACTGGCAATAGAAACATTACCGTAAGTGATACGCACATTACAGGAAGATCTTAGATTTGAGTGCGCAGATGCGCAGTTGTCTTCTTCCTATACATGGAGAAGTGTGGGAGTGAGAAAGTTTGTCAAATTGACGTAAGTTAGAGAAAAATAAGTTTAAAAAATGAAGGTTAAATTTCTAAATTATTTCTATTAAAATTAAATGGCAGTTAAAAAAATAAAATATATCAGACGTTTATTGTACTTACTGTGAAGGCTTTAAAAAAACGAAGTGTATTTGCCTTCTTCGGCGTGTAACTTCTTCCACAACCCGGAACTTGACACCTCATGGCTTAGAACACATTTCTGACCCTTGCATCAAAACATACAAACAGAACCTCTCAACTTACGTCAATTTAACAAACTTTCTCACTCGCACACTTTTCCATGTATAGGAAAAGGACAACTGCGCACTCAAATCTAAGATCTTCCTGTAATGTGCGTATTACTTACGGTAATGTTTCTATTGCCAAGTGGGGGGACGGAGTTACGTCTCCTTAATATTCCTTCGTGGTTTTGGACCACGTCGCGTTTCAGATCTGGGATCACTAGCGCACATCTGTCGCATTCCTCAGAAAACCCGAGGCGATACCGATGAAGCATGATTCGGGAAAGCGAGGCGGACCGAGACTTTAATGTTTTGAAATTCCGAAAGCTAAAATTTGGCCAGATTTTAACTCTTAGGGCCGATTCCACCAGCTGTGATTGAATCCATGATCAGCTAATCATGATCATTTTTAATCAGCGTTTTAATCACGATTAACTTGTGGCGCGTTCCACCATGAATTTTTAACCTCCGGTTAGCCAACTGTATACTCTGTTAGCAATAAGTCTAATTTCTGCGTGTTTCTGTTGTAATGGTGGTTCTGGTTGGCTGATTTTGAACTTGTATTCGCGCGCAAATTATACCTCAACTGCTCACGAACGACGAGCGGCGACGTGTTTTTTTTATGCACATCGTTTCCAAATAAATGGACAGGAATTAGTTATTGATTGAAATTGAATATAAGTTGTGTGAGTACAAGATATCGTTATAAATTCGATCAATATTTCACACTATACTTGTACTTTAACTTTTAGGTTATGTTGACTCCCTTTAATCGCTGATTAACTCGCTAACCAGCCAAGAATGACCAGTTAAGTTAATCGACTATTATACTTCTTTAATCATGTTTTAAAAGTTGATGGAACACAATCTGCTGATTAACCTAAGTTAATGAATTGGTAAAATTTAATCATAGTTGTTGGAATCGGCCCTTAGTAATTAATTTAATAATTCCGGTTTATTTCCCAAAGAATCGCATTTCTCAAAATTATTCTGAAATGATTTTTCACTTACAGTCCAAAAGTATAAATAGTCTCATTCCTATAACTTAATTTTAAAACTCAATAACAAATAACATACATTTTTTAAGGCTCAACTAATTTTTTTTATGAAAGTTAATTAGAAATTCTAGTTCAAAACAAAAAAAGCAGAACATGAAGGATTTTCATGGAGTCAAAATCTGAAGGGTGGTTTTTAAAATCTAACTTTAGAAATGTTTAGGAAGGGCCAAAACAGAAAATTACATTTGCTGAAGAGTGGAAAAATGTTTTAAACTGATTCAGGAAATTTATCAAAATAATTATTCTTTGCTTTAAAAGTAATATGTTTGATATTACCGGCTCCAGGCGTTTTACTACTGGTACTTCTGTTTTATTTTTAGCAACTTAAGCCCAATTTTCAAACCGAAGTAGAAGCTCATACGTGTGCTTCATTTATGGTTTAATAACTTTTAATTGTACACGGCTTCGCATGGGTACCCTGTGACGAAGCAGAATAAATTATTGTGCATCACTACAAATTTTTATGTAAGTTTTGAAAAAAAACATCAAAATGTCGGTGCGTACAAGTATATTGCAAGAGAAAATATAGTACAGAAAATTTTGATGAAGCAAAATATTCAACTGAAATGAATGTAAATGAAAGTTTTTACCATTATTAACGTTTTAACTTTTTTTTTAATTCTTATTAAATATATAGTGCATACATTTTCTTATAAAAATGAATTTCATTAAAATGTCCGAATGGTTCAAAATCTAAAAAATAGTTAAGTTCCGATTTTTTTATGAAAGTTCTTTAAAAAATTAATAATTCTTGTAATTTTAACAAAAAACTTAGGCAAGAATCGTCGCTAAGACAATCTTAGTTAACTTCGTAAAAAATTGTGTTTATTATTTGAAAAATACCCTAACTCTCAATATGTTAATGAACATTGTTTAAATGATTAATAATTATTATAAATTTACAAAGTATGGTAGGAAATGATCATCGAAAGACATTCTTAGTTCACTCCGTAAACAAAGTATGTCTTTTCCGTAAAAAATGCCAAGCTTTAAATATTCGAATTTAAATTTTAAAAATAATGAACAATTGTAAATTTTTAAAGCATCCTAAAAAAAATCATCGGAAAGATATTCTTAGTTATGTTAAAAAATGACTCATGACGTGATATTGACATTTGATATTCTAATATGGGTATTTATCGTGCTCGATTTCTAAAACAAAAACAACGTAGCACTATTTCTTTTACAACTTTTTACCATAACTTATATTCACAGACATTCTTAATTTTGAAATTATACAGTCTAATTTAAAAAATTTGTAATTAAAGTGATATGAATTAGAAAATATGACAACTTCAAGTCAGTTGTGTTTAAAATTGTGCAATTTTAAAGGTTTGGTTTCAAAACGTCTTGAAATTATTTTTTATGGCTTTTTCTTGTAAGTTGAGATATTAGCATTATCCAGAAAAAATTACAATAACATTTTTAAGATAAATATATTATGTACATATTTATAACTTAAGAATACATCGAAATATTTCAATTCTTCGCAATATCGTCTTAAAGAACTTCAAAAAATAGTTAATCTTGGGGATTTAATTATTTAATGACAATGCACATTCCTAATCACTCGGTGATACAATATCTAGAAAATTTGTAATGCCCGAGGGGGGGGGGGGCACCACGAAGTTCACTCCAATGTAAACTTACACAGACCTTATACAGAAAAAGCGACCGCAGAGGGGTCCAAACTGTCAGGAAAAAGCGTTTAGTATTTTTTGAACGGCCTGCATATATATGAGGTGTCAAGACATGGTCTCTTCAAGGTATATAGCATTCAACACAGGATTTCATGAAATGTATAGATTCATAAAGTCTCCGAAAATTATTTTTGGTGTCTGCTTTGAAAATCTTAAAAATCAGTTGCACCTGGATGGTCTGAAAGATCTAAATTCTAAAATCTAAAATCTAAAATTCTATCGAAGAACCTAGAACCTAATGGAAGGAAAGTGGCCTGGAAATTTTTACTCAATATCTTCTTTTAGCTTCAGTAAATTTCCCGAGTACCCCATCAATTGAATTGAAGGATTAAACCTAGAGACGTAAAGAAAATCAGGTATATATTTGGGACGAGAGGACGGAGCACTTCTGACACTACTGTTAGATCCCATTGATTTTGTTACTTTTCATGAAATATTTTCTATTTCTTTTAACCGCCATATCTACCTACAATTCTTAAAATTTTTATAATTTTCGAAGTAAATTGTTATCTTGTATAAAAAGGTATTATAATAAGGTATACTAAGTCCATATGAATTGAGAATAAAATTCTCGGTTACAGTAGTTTAAAATTTATAACTTAACTTCAATTGAAATGTTTACTCAAATGGGCTTTCTGTTCGCTATAAATAAATATATATTTAGCTATTAATTAGCAAAATATACACTGCCCTGCAAAAGTTTGGACTCACTTAGAAAAATCGTTTTTTTTTTTGTATTTATCGCTTTAATTTTACTGGAGCTAAAAAAATGCCTCTTTAAAAGATTGATTTATTTCGAAGTTCTGTTTAAAATAAGCCCAGGGTGAAGCCAATTTGCCTAGTTTTTAAGTAGATATTGCAAACATAGAGTAAATTTCAATGTTTTCTTAAATTTTCAATAACTTCCGAAATAGTCAACATTTTTCAATGTTCTTGGGCTCATTTTGAAGCTTTTTTTTCACCGTATCACAACAGCTTACGAGTACGAATAGTAAAAAAAATTCTTTTCGAAATGCAAGAACTTGAATTTGTAACAAAAAAGTTGCAAAAATTGAAATATTATTTCTAGGAACAAAAATATTTTTATGAATTTATGAAACATATAATCCTGAATTTTCTATGTAATTTCCCCAAAATATATATATTTATTTAACTATTATTCTGATTTGCCTACAGATAAGATGTTTTCAAATTTATTCAACTTTTTTATTACATCTTCAAGTTCTTGCAATTCGAAAAGAAATTTTTACGATTCATACTTGTAAGCTTTTGTAATACGGTGAAAAAAGCTTCAAAATGAGCCCAAGAACATTGATAAACGTTGACTATTTGGAAGTTATTGAAAATTTAAGAAAACATTGAAATTTACACTATTTTTGCAATATCTACTTAAAAACAAGACGAATTGGCTTCACCCTGGGCGTATTTTAAACAGAATTTCGAAAATAATCAACCTTTTAAAGAGACATTTTTCTAGCTCTGGTATAATTAAAGCGATAAATAAAAAAATACGATTTTTCTAAATGAGTCCAAAGTTTTGCACGGCAGTGTATTTGATGAATAATTGTAAGAAAGACGTAAAGGCTTCAACCCCTGTGACGATACAAAACATGTACAGAAAATATCCAGCTAATCGTACCAAAATGTCGATATATAGAGCCCCTTCGTCCTGAAATTCGTGCCGAAGTTTCTGTACATGCAGCCCTGTCATTAAAAAATGTACACTTTGAAAATTGAAACGTTTATGGTTCAAAATAAACATCAAAGAAACTGAGTGTCGAACTGAGCAGTGTGGTATTTTAGATGAAAAATTAATAGATAAAGTATTAAAAACTATGCATTTACTGATACATGTTCGTATTGTTTAAATTGAAACTAAATTTCTATTTCAAGTTGTACACTATTTAGTAGTTATGTCAAGTTCAAAAATTATTTTAAAACTTGAGGAAAAGATTTCTATTGTTAATTGTAACTAATTTTAGAAGATTGCGCTAGGCGAATTTTCGAATAAGTATGTCAGTTTAAAATTATTTAGTTATTTAGAGTTATTTAGAGTTATTTAGACCTAAAACGTACCACAGAGATTCGTAGAGAATCCTTTAAAGAATTAAATTAGACAGAGAGAGAGGGGGGGGAGAGAGAGAGAGACTAGAAAGAGAGGTCCAATCAAGTTCAGATACTGGAAGTGTGACGTGCAGTGTTTTGTTGAAAAAAGTATTTTTTTGTGGATATTGCTGTCTTCGAATGATTTAATCAAGTGAGCGACCTAGTATTTGGACCGATTATTCAAAATAAAGTTCTTCTTTTAAACGAGATGCTCAGCGGCCCGCAAACGTTTACAGTACTAAGCAGGTAAAACATTTATTTAACGCGTATCAATAAAGTTTCTCCCTCATTTCCGTTAAATATTCAGTTGACCCTTGTCTCCGTATTAGAAAAAATATTTTTTACCTTGCATTTAAATTCACAGGAAACGTTTTACACGTCCCTGACTGCTTACATCCGGAGCTGACTATAACGAGTTAGTTCCCACACACCGTCAGCCCCAAAATCAGCGCTATAGAAGAGTTTCACTGTTTATATTTTAGGATTGGCAGTACAGGGGTGCATCACGTCGCTACTCTTACTGATTTTCTGATAATCTTTTCTTTAATATCTGTTTTAATGTTTGAAAAAATGTGTTTTTTTTCATCAATATGTTTCTTCTAACTGCATATCCATCCAATAATAGAATATATTGTAGTAGGAAGAGCTAGTAGGAACGCAAGCAGGGTGGCCGCTAGATTGAATATTTCAATTTCCCTGAGAGTTCCCTGACTTTTCCCTGACATTTAGACGGATTTCCCTGACAGAAAATTATTACAAAAGCGAATAAGGTTTCAATAATGTGCCAAGCAAAATAGTGAAACAAGCCAGAAAAATGTGCTTTACATAGCAGTATGGATAAATTAAGGTCAGACAACTCATCGGCGCCACTGACCAAAAACAAAATGTCATATAATGGATATTTCATGCTATTTTTCACAGCTATAAAAAGTTTGTTTTCCTCTGTTAGTTTTGGAGAAAACAGGGCGGCGCTATCTTGCCGTCAACTCAGCGGAATCCTCTACAAAAATCATGAAATTAAAAAAATAAATAACTAGTTTAGATTTTTTGCTATTTTTTGGCTTTAAAATGCGCTATGAATCGCTTTTGTAAAGTCAACCCTTACTTTACCCCCCCCCCCCCCCCCCCCCCCCCCAAACGAAAAAAGTATTTTTTTAAAGTATTCAAAAATGACTAGGCTAGATTTTTTTGCTCTTTATCTGCTTTCCAATGTGATATGAAACATTTTTTTTTCAAATAAACCCTTATTTTAAAAAGCAACACGCTGTGCTGCAAAACGTATTTAAAAAAAGTGCTTTTTAGGATTTCAAAACAATTTCAAATTATCTTTCAAAATAGTTTTAATACCTATTTGAAAAAATTATTTTAGAAAAAGTCTGCTCTCAAAAAATTTTCAACCGTTCTGGACATTTAGATTGTTCTTTATATAAAAATGGATTTTACTCGTTAACAATTGTTGTACTGGAAGTTGTTTAAAAACATTAAAAGATGCATCGAAAACGGTCAATTATATTTTTTGAAAATACACACATAGACTGGAAAATAATTTGGATGAGAAATAATTATGCTTAAAAGTACTATGTTACTATTTTATAAGTAAGTTCCATCTATGTATATATTGACTTTTTTCAATACGTGTTTTCATTACAGGGTGTTTCTTTTATATAGAAGGGTTAATTTAACAAAGGCGATTTATATGACATTAGAAAATAAAGAAAGAGCACAACAATTTTAACAGTTAATGTATACATTTTTTGGCATCAGTCTGCACCAGTCATAATTTTGCTCCATAGTTATGCTTTAAAAATACCGTGTTAATATTTTAAAAGTATTTTCCTTTTAGATAGTATCCTTTTTTTAAATACGGGTTTGCAGCACAGGGGGTTGCTTTTTAAAATAAGAGTTGATTTTACAAAAATGTTTATATCACATTAGAAAGCAAAAAAATAGAAAAAAATCTAGCCTAGTCTTTTTTTAAATACTTTTTTTCATTACAGGAGGTAATTTTTTTTTAAATAAGATTTGATTTTACAAAAGCGATTCATAGCCCATTATAATGCCGCTGAGTTTTCACACCTGATTAATTAACTAAAGGAAACTGTAAATAAAGAAATAACTACAAATGAAAAACTACGGATCAAATTAAATTTTTAAGGAATGTACATTGAAGAAATATTGATATTGATATTAGGAAGAGCTTCTGTTATTGAAGATTCTTAACTTGATCGATATTGTGTAGATTTTCTGCCTTCATGGTTTGGAGGGTTGATCTAGTGTCGGTAAGGTACAATCTCTGATGATATAGCAGATAAATTTAAAAAATTTAAAAGCTTCCAAAATATTATAAAAACATGTAAATTTCTATTTTCCCTGACAGCTGCTTCATTTCCCTAATATTTCCCTGACATTTCCCTGACTTCCCTGACATTTGGCCACCCCGGCAAGGAAGGATAGCGCGAGGCCTCGCGTTTCGAGGCAAGCAAGGCGGCTAAATTTCAAGGCCTTGTCTTGGCCTTGCCTTGGGGGCTTGAGTTTCCTCCGGCAGATGTGGATATTTTCCAATCACCTGGGATAGAGGAATAAATTAAAGCTCTCATAGGATGATTGTGGATGCTAGTAATTATACAAATCCCAATATTATATTAATAGATAATACTTTATTTAAATATTTAAGAAATAATTTTTAATAAAAAATGATAATTAATATCAATTAATACTAATTAATCATGATTTTCTTTAAATTCTTTAAATTTTTTTAAGGTAAACAAAAAATTATTTAAGAAAATTATTTTCCAACATTTTTTTTCATACAAATTCTTTACGTAATTCTTTGTTAATAAAAGTTGTTTCCTATAATTTTTTTCATACAATTTTTATTTCAACCAATTTTTTTTCAAAAATTTGTTTTCAAACTTTTGCGACAACATTTTGTTATCGTTTTTTCCAAAACCTTTTTTGGAAAATTTTTTTTTTCAAAACTTGTTTTTTTAATATTCGTTTTGCAAAAAGGTGTTATTTAATTAATTTTTTCCATACATTTTTTTATGAAAGTACAAATTCAAAAAAAAAAAAATTGGCAAATCAATGTAAGGAGAGATTTTTTTAGAAGCTCGACTTTTATTTTTTCAAGATTTTTGAAATACAAAGCACACCATTAAAATGCGCATAACTTCTATTTTTTTTAGAATTTTTTTTTAACTAATAGGAAAAATATTTGGCGTCTAATTTTATTTTAAAAAAAACTCATTTGGGTCCAGAGAATTCTGTGACTTCAAGCAAGAAACTAGAAGCTGTTTGATTTGAAATGGATGATGTCTGTTTCATACATTAAGTGTATTCAATTTTTCAACTTTTTTATGCACACAAGATATCCGGGGAATCGTGAAAACTTGCAGATTCCGAATATTATATTTTCAATATCGTTACTTCAAAAACTTGAAAAAAAAATTGGATGCGTATATTCGACCAGCCTACAGAGAAGAAATCCCGGCTGAGAAGGGCCGGGGAGGTTGACGTCTCAGATTACGGGATTTTCGTTCAACGCTGAGAAGAGTCAGGGAGAGTAGAGCCTCAGACTACAGCATTTTCATTCAATGCTGGTGTTCCCACATCTGGCAGTGCAATCTCAAGGTGCGAAGACAAGCCCAAGGCAAGGCCTCGCATTTCGAGGCCTCGGCATTTTCAAAGAGGACCCAAGACGATCAATTCAAGCCAGCACGTAAGGCTCGCCTTGTCTCGTTTCGAAAAGGTCGAGACCTCGCTCGACGGCAACGCTAGGAGGAGCGGCACAAATTAAGAGACTTCCAGGTCAAACACTGAAAATGTGCGCATTTCGTGCGCACCGGTTCCCTCACTGAAGCTTTCAAAGTTTCCTATTAAGACGATAATTAAGTCATAATAAAATCTCATAAAAAAGCTTGTTTTCTTTTTAAAAAAGGTTAATTAAATCTTAAGAACCTCCCCCCTCCTACTCTCCCCTCTCCTCACTTCCTCTCCTTGTAAACAGGTACGACGGGCGGACACCCGACTGAGACTATAAGGGTTTCTGCCTAGGGACTACGAAACCCTATAAATGGTTTGGTTTCAATATTAAATCTTTTAAAATTGTACCTGATTGTCCAAATTCAAGATTTAACAGTTTTTTACTGTTTAATAACTTTAAATTGGAAGTTGCATGATCATAAAGGTCCAAAACAGTATTAAAAACCACACGTTTTTATCGCTTTCCGAGTTGAACGATCAAAAATTTAAAAAATAATTATCCAAAATGATGCCTCAAAAATGAAATTATGCTTGAACTGATTATTTAAAATTGAATAGCTTTAAATTTGAACAGTTTTGAAGTGAAATAATTCAAACTCATTTTCTCTCAAATTAAAAAAAAAGGTATGAAGGAATAAGATTGGTGTATCATTTTGTTGACATTTTGTATATTAATTACCAGTGCAATGCTGTTCAGTGAACAATTTATTAATTTATTGTTCTCATATTACAGATTGGGATTGGCAGATAGACAACAGTGCGAAGGTGCATTGAAACAGACTGAATATGATGTAGAATTAGCTGCATCGTTCTTGCTGGATCGGGCGAGGTGAATATCGTCTCTAGAGTTCGCGTTAAAAAAGCTGACTAAAACAAGTTTCAGCCAAGAATTAACTTGTAATTTCTATCTATTAGACTATGTCTGCGTGTGAATAACGAAAGAATAAGAAATTTGGGAACATTGTTATTGTAAACTGAAGTAGCAGACATGGGAAATTGTAAAGTTACTAAATGTATTTTACGTTCCGGGCCTTTTGTGGTGACTGAACTTGCTAAAACTTTCAGTTTATCGACGTGCTTGATTTTTCAATTAGCCTAATTTGTTACGCTGCAGAAAGAAACATCTTCACTTTACTGTACTGCGTTTACTCCGAACAAGTATTTATTATTATTATTATTATTATTATTATTATTATTATTATTATTATTATCGATTGAAGCGTATTAGGTAGAAATATTGAGCGCGCAGGCTTTTAATTCATTTACGTAAGGTCTTATCGTATGAAAGCACCGTAGATGTCACAATGACTCCGTCGAATTGTTTCCCGAGGAGTTTTAAATAGATGGGTAGTGATACTTTCTCAATTCTCTAAATTGAATATTATTATGAAGATGTTAAGAATCTTCAAAATTTAAAGCAAAGGCAATGCAAAGGGCCTCACTACCTAAACTGAAAAATGATCTATAGGATCTGCGCCATGTTTTGAAATTTTTGACGGAAAAGAATTATACTTTGGGAATTTGATACTGTGATATATGCTGTTAACGGCACTAGGCGCTATTGCTGAGGGACAATTAGTTTGTTCATCTTTCGTGAGATAGACAACTATTAAAATACACGTGTACAGTAGCGACGGTTAAAGCTTATTCCGTGGCATGTAAATAGGAAAAGGTTAGCGTAATATTTAAGAATATTGTCAATACTCTGTACATTGATCGCGTGTTTCTGTGAGGCGCAGAAAAAAATTCGAGATTATTTTAAGTCGACCAGGGTGTAGAGGAAAATTCAGGTTCATGCTGTCTTGAATGGAAAATACTCTTTCGTGTAAAGTGTTCGCTTTACTGATCGTGCATCGCTCGAATATGCTATTTATTTTTTGATAATTTTTTTTTTATTTTCAAAGTACGTGCATGAGAATTATCACTCGTGTCTTCCGATTTCTAGGAAGCAGTGTAATAATTACGATATTCCTATTCAATTATTTGAAAAGTATTATGGATTCGGTCTCGGTATTTATTTGTCTCTTGCATTTTCAACTTATTTTTCAACATTTGTAATCAGGGCCTTTATTTTTTCTGCTGCAACATAAGCAGTAGTAAATCTTTTGTCCTAGAATTTTAATGGAAGATATTTTTTAGAATAAAAATGTTGTTCCATTTTGTAGCTACAAGAAACCTTTTTTACAGCTACTGTTTATGTCTGTAAAACAGAGAAAAATCAACGAACCAACAATATACTTTTAGTTTTAAATGTAGTCTACGACAATTTTAGGATCAGTCAGTATACTTGACGCTGATGGATGAAATTTAACAAATAATGAATCATCCTTCAATCATTGGTTGCAATATTTTTCAAGATTCATGAATTCGAATTTAAAATTTAAATTGTTTTATTATTTCGTAACCACTAGTAAGGCAATTTATTGTTGTACAATTGAATTCCCTACGGATGCGAATTTTCATAAAGCAGCGTTAATAATTGATCGATTTACATCGTATTCTGATAACATGTCTGATTGTCTGCGTACATCCTGAAGTGCAGGATGAAATGGGAGGCTGCGGCGCAATACTAGGGTTCCCTTTTCGATTAGACCTTTCCTAAAACCGTACACGTCTACTGTCATTGTATTACCTTTGATAATTTGTTTTTTAGTGTCACGGAAAGTTTTATCGGATTGTTTGTTCAAGAGAAATAATATTTTTATCGCTGCGAGTTTATCGAGTTTGCAGAATATACATGGAGTAAATAAAAATGTTATCAGAAATTTAAAAAATCGGTCGATTCTTGATGAGATTCAGTAATGTTTCCATTTTTTTTAAACTAATGAGAGCCGTAGCCAAACGAAATTTCATAATATTCTTGTCGAGCCATGCCAAATGTTACGTTATGTCTATATATTTACTTGCGTATGGACGTGTCAAAACTTGTAAAACAACGTATTGCAAATACACAACCCTATACTCGTTAGATATTTGTATTATTTACTTTAAATTCCTCTATTTAAGATTTTAGACTTTTTCCTTTTTGCGTAAAAAGAAAAGTTTTTAACAATGAAGATTTCAGAAGCAAGCAATGCCATATCGGGAGGCCGAAAATGAGCACATTTAAAAATTCACCACTTTAAATTGAAAGCCTCCTGACTTGAAAAATTTGTATTTTCAAGTCGAAAATCTTAGACAATTTCATCAAATAACTTACTAAATTGGTCATTACGGATTAGTTAAAATATTTTAAATTTTGCGTTGGGTTAAAAATCTGTAAGACCGTTCTTATAAAGTTCGAAAAGTTAAAACACATGCAATAAAGAACTATGGAGTGGATTCACTTTAAATCAAGACTGATAAGTAGGTACACTCATTCCTCGCTGGAGCACTGGCCATTGGTCTGGTCGGCAGAGCGACGAAGGAGTTTTTTGATTTAGAAGGCAGCACCGAGAGTGGAGACATGCCTTACACGCAGGCTCAAAGCATTATTTCCATATTCATTAATTTGTTGTTAGTTGCACGAGAACTAAGTTCTCGGAACCCTTGTTTTCAAAGCATAGGTTTCGAAGTTTTAGGCATTAGGCCACGCTCCATTGCTCTCAGGTATCGAATTCTATACTTTTCAGATGATAAAATCCAAGACCCTTATTTTTACATCCAAATGCCACATACACACTTGGCTTTTCAAAAATAGTGCTTTAAACTAACATATCAACAGTCAACACGGCGCGGACTGATATAATGCGAATAGCAGACGCGCCACCGTTTGAACCGCCGTCTGTGTATCTACACGCACATTAGCGTAGGGATGGGACTGGGGACATCGATGTCAAAAATGATCGACATCGATGTAATCGATGTATTGAATTCAAAACTTCCATGCTACAGAACGTCCATATTCTCATCATGGGCTGTACCAGTGATCCCAAATCTGAAACGAGACGTGGTCCAATACTATGACACGTCTATGTCCGTGTGAATATGGTAGGAGACGATATAAATACCTGGGTTGCGTGCGCAACCCATTTCTCCTCTTCTGAATTTGAAAACTCGAAGGTGCACGATTGCCGGTCGGAACACTTCGGCGGTTCTATTTATATCTCTATCTGCTTTGAAATAAAATGAAGAGATTGGGATTTTAATGTTTCCAGATTTCGATGCTGGGCTGGCGATTCTCATGATTTGAATACTTCGCGCGCCTCTTTAATGCGTGTATTTTGAGGTTACGTTACTTCAAGTATAAAATATAAATTATATAAATATTAAAACTATTATATATTATTAATGATACTATTATAATTATGTTATATTGTAATAGTCTTAATTAAATCTTGATCCGCATTTGAAAGAAATTAAAGAAATTGGTCATTTTGGAATTCATCTCGTTGGGATAAAAACTCAATTATTTGATTGAAAAATTAATTATTTTGTTGAAAATGTAACTATTTTGTTAAAAGTTAAAATCATAATTTTTGGGTGGAAAATTCGATTATTCACATAAAGTTGAACTACTTAGTAAAAAAATTAATTTTTTCTTATTAAGGATTCATAATTATAGTTGAAAATTCAACTATTTGCCTTTAAATTAGGTTAAAAATTCAGCTTTATTGTAGATAATACTCTTTTCGACTTTAAAATTAAAGAATTTATTAAAATTAAATTGACCTTTTTTATTAGAAATTTATACTTTTTGGTTGAAAATGTATCATTTTCGGTCAAAAATGCAATTGTTTGGTTAAAATATCAACGGTACATATTCTTGGGTTTAAAAGTCGATTATTTCAATAAGAGTTGAATTACTTTGTAAAAAAAAATACTCTTTTTTTCAACAAGGTTTTATAATTATGCTTAAAAATTTAACTATTTGGTTGAAAGTTTAACTCTTTGATTGAAAACTCATATTTTTCGCTGAAAAAATCAACTTTTTGTAGATAATTCGTTTTTTGACTTTAAAAGTAAATAATTTCGTTGAAAATTCATGTATTTTGTTTGAAATTTGTCTTTTATTGTAGATCATTAATTTTCTTGGTCGAAAATTCATGTTATTGGTTGAGAATTTAACAATTTTATTGAAAATTTATTTTTTTTATTAGAAATTATTTTTTTTATCGGAAAATGTAACTATTCTAGGATTTATTAAAAATTCATCGTTTTTATCTGGAAATTGAACTATTCAATTTTTGGTTGAAACTTTATTCTTTTTAAATACTGTACAATTCTCAAAAAGATTTTTTTAAATCTGCAAAAGTCTAAATTGTGTTTCAAATTATTGGAAATAATTTTAAGTTTTAAATTAATTCTGAATTTTTTTATAAATTAAAATTGTAGCGTTTAAACTGAAAATTTAGCTCATTACAAAGGACCCCGCACTAAATGTATGGGAAAATGGCTTTCGGTGGATTTAGCTGAAACGTTTTAATTTTTAAGGTTATAAGTGCCGGATGAAATATCCGTAAAAAAAATCCAAAAAATGGACAGTTTTAGCGCTATGCGGCTCTAAGCGCTCAAGATCAGTAAACAAAACGAATTAGTCAAGTTAACATCTTAGGCGCTTAGCGTTTGATCGTTTTGAGAAGCGCACTATATGAGTCAATGGTGTAGGCGAAAATATGACAGACGACGATCTGAACCGTGATTTCTATATTGACATCGCTTTTGTAACTAAATCTATTGTAATTCGTTCTATTCACTGATCATGAGCGCTAAGCGTTCGGCACTCTTGAAAACAGTACAATGTAATTATCGGAATGTACGCACTAGTTACTAATGTTACTTTGGGTACCATTTCTGCCTTTAAAAAAGTGATGAATTAGTCAAGTTAAAATCTTGGGCGCTTATCGTTTGATCGTTTTGAGAAGTGCGCTATACCAGTCAACGGTGTAGGTGAAAATATGACAGACCACGATTTGAACCGTGATTTGTTTGTTGACATCGCTTTTGTAACAAAATCTGTTGTAATTCGTTTTATTCACTGATCTTGAGCGCTTGGCGCCGCATAGCGCTAAAACTGTACATTTTTTTGGATTTTTTTACGGATATTTCATCCGGCACTTATAACCTTAAAAATTACAAAGTTTCAGCTAAATCCACCGAAAGCTATTTTCCCATGCATTTAGTGCGGGGTCCTTTAACAATTCAAGGCTTTCTATTTCGAACGATTCTGTTTAAATTTGTATAGTATTTAACAGTTGTTTGTAATGGATTGTTTTAAATGAGCGGTAAAATATTGCTGATAATTAACGAAAATTTCTTTTTTTAATTAAAAAATTTCAAATTGAATTGGTTAAAAATAAAAATTGTTTAGACTGAAATAATATTTCAAGTCATAATCGAAAACAAATAAATTAATTTTCTAACAAATAATTGGTGTTTTAGCTAATACAATTTACAGGATAAAGTTTAACCAAAAATGGAATAGTTCAATTTCTAGATAAAAGCTGTGATAAGAAATTGAAGTGAAAAAGAAAAAAAAAACGAATTTTCAACGCAATTGTTAAATTTTTAAGGGAAAAGGTGAATTTTTGACCAAGAAGATTAATGTTCTATAAAAAAACGATTTTCAAACTTAATCAATATATAAGATTAATTTTTAATCAGCCCTATAATAGTTACACTTTCAGATAAAGATAAATAATTTTTAACGGAAAAAATGTATTTTCAACAAAGTTATTGAATTGTCAATCAAGCAGATGAATTTTCGACCAAAAAATTAATTATCTACAAAAAAAAACAAATTTTAAACAAAATACATGAGTTTTCAACGAAATTATTTAATTTTAAAGTCAAAAGGAAGAATTATCTAAAAAAAGTTGAATTTCTTAAGCGAAAAGTATGAGTTTTCAATCAAAGAGTTAAACTTTCAACCAAATAGTTAAATTTTTAACTATAATTATAAAACCTTGTTTAAAAAAATGTATTTTTTTTTTACAAAGTAGTTCAACTCTTATTGAAATAATCGGCTTTTAAACCCAAGGAGATGTACAGTTCATATTTTACCCAAACAATTGCATTTTTGACCAAAAATGATACATTTTCAACCAAAAAGATTAAATTTCTACTGAAAAAGGTCAATTTAATTTTAATAAATTCTTTAATTTTAAAGTCAAAAAGAGTATTATCCACAAAAAGTGGAATAATGAGAAGGGGGGGGGGGGGGGTCAGCAGCGTTTTGTTAGATAGGAGTTCAAATGGTCTCATTTTCACATTCACGGCCTACAAATATATACGATATATGTAACGCGATCCGAGAAAAGGGACCTACTAGGCACAAGCGAAATCTTATAGGGGGATTGATTGAAGAAATATCGAGCTCGAGACAGCGGAACGGAGGAAAAGTCCACGAAGGAATAATAAGGAGACCCAACTGCCAGTGGTAAGCCATTTTCAACTGGCAATAGAAACATTACCGTAAGTGGTAGGCACAATACAGGAAGATCTTACATTTTCGTGCGCAGGTGCGCAGTTGTCCACTGCCTGTACATGGAAAAGTGTGCGAATGAGAAAGTTTGTCAAATTGACGTAAGTTAGAGAAGTTATGTTCTTTTGTTGATCAGTATACGAAAGATACACGAAATAAATATATAAACAGTATTTTTGGTACTTGTTTGAAAAATGTGTGAACAGATTTTGAGAAGGAAAAGTATAGGTAAGTACCTTTTAAATTTGAAATATGATAAAGAAATAATGGAAGTACTGTAACTTGATTGAAAAGTTTAAAGTTTTTCGAAACGTAAACATGAAAAATATTACAATTTCATTAAAAATTATTATGAGGTGACTCAGTTTAGAAATTCGTAAATTACGTATTAATAAGCATGCATAAAATTTAATCAGCACGGATAATTGAGTATATGATAAAGATTCTCAAGGCTCTGAGAAGCTCTGAGAAATTCTCCGCAGGCACTCAGGTAGGTACCGTTCCCCTGTCACTTCCTGAGCGTTTATATTCTCCTTTTTCATCCCCTTCTATATTCCCGTTTAAGATATACCATCCCAACTCCTCCAAACGCTTCAACAACTTTTTTCCCTCCCCATTTAGTACCTTATCTTTGAATTTTCTTCCTTTCTCTTCTCCCCATTCCCTTCCTCCTCTGTCTCCTGTTCTCGCATTGAAATCCCCACCTATAATCATCCTTCTCTCCTCGATCATAGCCTCTTCTACTATTACTCCTTCTTTTTGTGCACTCCTGTCTTTCTTATCTTTCCCTGTTATACATTTATTCCTTACTCCCATCACCATTCCTCCCATTGCTCTCTACTTTTTATTCTTCCTCTTTGAATTTTGCACTTGCCATTTGTAACCTCTTGGTAATCTTCCGCTTACTCTTTCCCATCCCTTTTCAGCTAGCCACGTCTACATCGTTATGAATACATCCCATTGTATCAAATTTCTCATAAACTCCTTATCCTTTCTCTCCAATCCTGCTATATTCCAGTAACAAATCTTCCATTCTTCGCTACTTTCGTTTCCCATCTTTTTTTCCTTCTTACTATTTCTTATTTTCCTATCACCCGTTCCTTCGTCTTCTAGTTTCCCTGCACCTCATTTCTTACTATCTGTTCCCTTTCTTCATCCCAATCCCACCATACTCCATCTATCTGAACTCTCCAATACTTAACACATGTTCTCTTTCCCTTTTTTCTTTCCTATTCCGCTATTTTCCCTCATTTATACTGTATGTTCCTTGCTACCCATGTCAAATCATCGTCTATTCTCTATGGACTACCATATAATAATCTCATCTTTGTCATCATCTCCCTCTTATGTTCCCATTTCTTTAGTTTCACCAGTACCATTATCTCCCCTCTTCTCACTTCCCTTCCTACATTTCGCATTTCCTCTATCTCTACCTTAGCATCAATCCTCTTTAGTACTTCGTCCACCCCTTCCTTCAGCTCCTTCCCCTCTAATCTTACAACCTTTATCACTATATTTAATTTTCTTTCTCCTCTCTCTTTCCTTGCTATTCTTTGTTCTATTTTTCTCAGCTTTTACATCTCCTTATTCCCACTCTCGCCCCCACCGCAATCCCCGTTCGAGCTTTCAAGTTTCTTCATACTACCTCTTATCTCCTCTACCTTTGTATTATTAACTTCTTTCTGCTTCTCTAGTTTTTCCTCCAATGACTCCATCCTCTTTTCTAACTTTTCCCTGATTTCTTCCCATTTTTTTATTTCTTTCTTAACTTCAGCCATTTCCCGCCTAATTTCCTTCTTTAATTCCTCTTCCCTTTTCTCCTGCTTTTCTTCATAAATCCCCATGACCTCTATCATCACTTCTCGAATTTCCTTTAGTTTTCTTTCTTTCATCGACACTTCATTTTCACCTCCGCTACCGTCAGCACCCTTACTGTTATCGCTTTTCCCTACCAAACTCTGCTTTTCTGACGGCGATCTAAACATTTTTTGATATTTCACATTTGCCCTGAAATCTTCTTTCTCTTCACTGCTTTCCCTCTCCCCTCTCTTCCTTTTGATAAATGCTTCTATTGACTCTACGCTTTTTGCTCTTCATCTTTTCTTTTCTATAGTTTTTTTGTACTTCCCCCTTGCCTTCGTTTCCTTTATTTCTTCTTTCGGCGTACTGAACACTTCCTACTCTAACTCTGTTTCTTCCGCGGAGATACTCACTCCGCTAGCCATTAATTAAATTCAAACTGGCCCGCCTTCTATACTTCCCTGCCTCTACCGTCGCTGTCTGGTACCTGTCTTGTCTTTCTTTGCCGCTACCCAACCCTGCTACTACCAATCTGCCCAAACAGTCTTCCCACCCTGTCACAAATCTCCAAACAAACTTCCACACGAATCTGTCTCAATCCTCCAAAATATCTACCTCCAAAGATATTATAAAAGTAGATGCGGTGCGAGCTTAGTCACCCGCCATAAATATAGATGGCGCGTCCGGCGAAAAAAGTCACTTCCCCTCTACCCACCGCTCCCCGTAAATAGCACCGTCCCATATAGTTTGCCAAGAGCCACTTGGAGCGCTGTAAGCAACTCTCGGCACACCTTCGAGGCGCACTGATTGTAAACTTAGCTTGGACAAGAACTATTTAAATTAAAATTAAATTGCCAACATTTCGTAACAAACGTAAAATATCCACGCTTTGTAAGACATGGTTATTGTAATAGATACCAGAGAGAAAATTAAATTTATAATTTATATTTTTGTTTCATATATTTTGTAATATTCCTAAAGTTATTTGATTATTTCCAAATATATCTTTGTTATTTTTCATCTTTTGATATTCTTTTATAAGTAAAAATTTATTTACTTCACCATATTATATTTTCATTCTAACAGATAAAACTTTGAGTACAATATCTATACATTGTTCTTTAATGTTATTAAGTGTTTATTTTTAT
>NC_046658.1:34889268-34891335 GCF_010883055.1 Belonocnema kinseyi
AAAAACATGGGTGAATTTATTTGACTAAGAGAACGATTTGGTGTACATGTCCGTTGAAATTTCTCAAATGTGATTTTTTTGGGCCCCAAATTAATTAAAACTTTAAACCCAATACTTCGAAATTTAAAATTCATTAATTTTCATGAAATGCATGTCAAATTTCATGAATGAGGAAGATTTATAATTGAGAATTCTTTACTTTTAATCTTCAAAATCATGACAATTTACATGAATTTTTATTTTATTTTGTTATTTAATTAAATTTAATTAAAATTTTGTTAGATTTAAATTAATTAATTTATTTGTTATTTATTTTATTTATACATCATTTAAAATTCAAGAGTTTCTGATTGCAAATATTTTAAATTAAAGAGTTTTAAATTGCATATCGTTAAAATTCAAGAATTTTCCATTGCAAGCCTTCAAAATTGAAATTTCCAAAAAATTTTCATATTATACCTTTAAAATATAAATCTTGAAAACTAAATAATTTGAAATTCCAAATCTTCAACATTTCAAATCACGGCAGTACTCAGAGTACAGATATTTTTTACATTCTCATCAAGAAAGTTATTACATTTGTGTAAAATTTTACGTCTGGACACGAAATACAGGTTTTTACGAGTGTTTCTGCCTTTCCATATGCATGTTTGTTTGCGAGTATAATAACTTTTGAAAAAATAATCTATTATATTGGCCGTTGGTATACTCTTTAAGTGTCAGAAACTAAAGATCAAGTTGATTGGCTACTTTGGGTTAAAATTCAAAAAGTTACAGAATTTTCAAAATTCCTGAGACAATTTTTGTCAAGATTTAAAAATTCCATGTACGGGTATTCGTAATAATTGGAAATCCGAACAATTTACCTCATCGACTTATTTTGATAAAAAGAATATTACCAGAATTATAGCGTTTTCCACAAATTAAAAAAAAATATCAAAATGAAAATTGTAAACTAACCAGCACGAGACTTGAAAAAAAAACTCGAGAGAAGAAAAACGTTGCTTTTTGAGAGCCCTACAAGATTATCATAACAACTTTTCAGTCTATATATAGTTCTTTAATATTATTTAGTTTTTATTTTTATTTTTGTGATCTGCAATTTCTACGGACTTTTTCAGACTATTCGTCTAAT
Organism: Belonocnema kinseyi; assembly: GCF_010883055.1. Taxonomy (NCBI): domain Eukaryota; kingdom Metazoa; phylum Arthropoda; class Insecta; order Hymenoptera; family Cynipidae; genus Belonocnema; species Belonocnema kinseyi. The sequence continues at coordinate 34,890,404 of NC_046658.1, forward strand.
CAAGTTCTCGTATGTATTTTCCAATTTTATAATTATTATATATTCTAACGTTTTTATAAAAATATAATTATAATTCCAAGTGATAGAAAAATTGTTCTTTCGGTTTTTAGATGTTAAGACGACAGTTCCAAGCCAGATTACGGTTCGCATTGACAAACAAAATTAGACGAACAGAATTTCACTGGCACATTCATAAAAAATATCATATTCCATAAAATATATTTTAAGATAAACTTTAAATCATTATAATTGATACAGCTGACTCGAAATGAGTTTTTAAGTTTTTCAGGAGTTTTAAATTCCTCAAAATCTTCAAGATTTTTTTACAATTTTATAAATCTTTTTAAATTTTTGAAATATTTTCGACACAATATTATCGAATTTAAAAATTCCCGAATAATAAAACTCCAGGCCGAATGCTGTCTAATGATCAAATATACAAATTAGAAAATTCCCGAATTGCAGAAATTGAGAAAACAGTTTTGTGATCAATATTATTTATTAATTAAAAATACAATAATCAAATATTTTTATTCTAGAAATTTTGTTTTGATGTTTAATTTTTTTAAATTATTGTTTAAATTTAAAATAACAATAATTTTATAAATATGCGATAGAAACATAAATTTAAAACACTTGAGCTTTAAATGAAACAAAATTTGCAGGATTCAATGCAGGCTGATTTAACGCGACTTTTATTTTTATTTTTTTAAATAATAATTTCATTTTTGCGAGTGTTCTCTGTAATGTACAAAAATACAATGCACATTTTCAAATAAATTTTTACCAAAAAATACATTTGTTCAATTATTGTTATTTTATATTCCACAAATAATTTTTAGAAACTTTAAACATTAAAAAGTTTTTTCTTTATTAAAAATATTTTATTATTCTATTAAAAAAAAATTTCTAAGCAAACTATTTTTTAATTG
>NC_046658.1:34891435-34901485 GCF_010883055.1 Belonocnema kinseyi
TTCCACACTTGTTTATCTCGAAATGTCTTTTTATAATACTTTTTAAAAAATTAAAAATATGATTTTTCGAGAACATTTTTTTTATAATTAAAAAAAAAGACTACCGAAAACCTGAATCAAGCTTCAGATCTGAAATAATTCAGCGATACATACATGTCAAACTTTTCTAACCTCAAAAAATCTTTCTACGGCTTTACCGTCATATTTTACGAAGAATGAGAAAACAAGAATTCGACTTCGTAGTACGATGAGGGCAGCACCTCGATAGGGCAGAAAATGTGATGTCCTACATATATAATTCCCCACTCCGACGCCCCGTACCGCATCTACGTTTACAATATCTTTTCTACCTCCCCTTTGCAATCTCACAATCCCTCAATTAGATCCCTCACCTCCACACCCTTCTACACACTTCCGCAATCCACTCACCTCAGATTTCACCACAATATCAGAAAAACTCAGCATCAACAATTCCCACTACTTGACACTTTCATGCCGGAAACGGCTCATTATTATCACATCTTTTGTCTTTTAATTTCATTTTCGTCTCGTGTGTGGGGTTTTAAAACATTTAATTTTTCATGTTTTGATGCTATTTTTTTATGATTAAAACTAAATACAGAACTGTCAAAAAATTATTGACGACAAATAAATCATTTTTACATTCTCATCGGAGAAGGCATTAGATTTGTATAAAATTTGACAACTCGCCCCCCCCCTCCCCCACCAGTTTTTGTCAAATGTCCACGTTTTGCTACCCCCTTAATCCGAAAAATAGGTTTTTACGAATGTGTCTGCCTGTCAGTCTGTCTGTATACATTTATATCTGTCTGTCTGACAGCACGATAACTTTTGAAAAAATAATTCTTTTAGATTGGCCTCTGGTACACTCTTTTAGTGTCCTAAACTAAAGGTCAAGTTCGTTAGCCAGCCATTTTGGATAAAAATTCCCTAGAAGATTATCATAACAACTTTTTGAATTCTTTTGATAAATCAAAAATTAAATTTTGACAACATAAAAAATAATGGATAATCCAAAAGTTACATTTTTTCATGTAACATTTTCATAGTATTTCAAATATTCTCAAATTTAATAATCCACTTAAAAATATATATATGTGTGTGTGTATATACATATATACATAATTTAGAAGTTAAAAACGGTCAGGCTACTCAGTAGACCGTATGTGTAAAGTTTAAATCATAAAGAAAACATTGGAAATGAGTAAATTCAGTTTATGCAAAAACGACAAAAGTTGCAATAAAACGTTAAATAAAAAAAATTTTGTAAAAGAACGCGCATTTTTTAAACAGGACAATGAATCTTCGTCTGTTTTAGTACCAATGCAAGTTACGAATTATAATTATATACATTTAGGGGAATGATATAAAATTTCAGGGATAAACTCGAGTGCGAAGAATGAGATACGTAATGAGAATGTGTTCGTTAAAGCCGAAGGAGCTTTAAATAAAGAAAATTCACAATCACAAAATTATTGCTGTCGATACTTCCACCTTTAGTTTTAAAAAAGTTTTAAAGTTTCTTTTTCAATTTTCTTCCGAATCTCTTGCCGTTTAGCGCAAAATTTGAATTTTTGATTTTTTCATAGTAATTAAAAAAAATAGAACCAAAATATCAAGCCTTATCGAATATTCTTTGAAACCTTTTACTTATCTGTCGTCGCTTGGCTTGAAATTATAATTTTTATGCATAAAACCTAAAAACCTTATCCTATTGAAATATAGTTAAAACAAAAAATATCAGATATTTTGAATGGCTTGAATTCTAATTTTATTCTGTTTCCAGATACCTGTCTTCTCTTGGCACAAAACTAAATATTCTATTTTTGAATAACATTTTCGAAGGATAAAACCATTACTGCGGGGCAAAGAATGTTTGTTAATAATCCCGTTCTTTCTTTTTGGACATAAAAAATTGACCCAAGGCCCGTTTTGATCCGTTAATTTTTTTAGAGTTATCGTGTTTATCCATATATGTTTAATTGTTACTTTGATTTTATTCTTTACGATTAAAACCAAAACTACGCTGCTTATTAAAAAGTGATTTCTAAACAGATTTTAGTTGTGTATTAGATGCACAATTTTTTTTCACTAATTTTTTCTTAGCTTATGTTGTTTTTTGAAATTTTTTATCTTTTTTTTTATTTTGAATGTTATTTTTCTCGATTAAAACAAAAACTACGAATCCACTAAAAAAACGATTTCAAAAAATGTGTAGCTCTTTCTTAGTTAAACAGCATTTGTCCGTTAATTTTTTTAGTAGTTTATGTCGCTTGTCCTAAAATATATTAATTTTTTTATTTTTAATGTAGTTTTTCACGAATAAAACAAAAACTACGCACCCTATCAAAAAGTAAGTAATAACCAATTCCTAAATTCTTTTTAGTATTACAATTTTAATGCAATAATCTTTATTCGTATCTTGCATAATTGGGCACCAAATGTAATTTTGGATTATTTTTTGTGCGATCAAAATTTGAATTTTCGAGCTTTGAAGAAAATTAAAATACTTGTAACAACTTTTAAAAAGCAATATTTCTCTTCGCTTGACTTTTTTCAAATCGGGCTTTGTTTGGCATAAGATTTTTCATTAATTTTTAAAATTTTGTAAATGCTAAAAATCTGATATTGTTTTTAAGGGAAAAAGTCATAGAAATCAATTGTTCGAGTTTCTGATTACTACGAATGGTCGTACATAAAATTTTTGAATCTTTAAAAAATTCGTAAGCAAAATTTTGTTTATGCTCTAACTTCGGAATTTCTATCCAAAATAGCTGATAAACGAACTTGATCTATTTTTATGACCTAAAAAAAAGTGTGTCAACGCTCGATTTGATTCGTTCATTTTTTTGGCAGTATCGTGTTCACGGACGGACGAACTGACAGAGAGACGCCATCGCTAAAACTTGATTTTCATCTTGAGGGAATCTCAAGACGTTGGAGATCCGCTGAAACACGGTGCCTTAGTAGCACGGAACATTCCGGCAGAGGGAAGGTTCTGCGGCAACCTTCGGAACGTTCCCTGAGCTTGTAAAATGTCCGCCACTTGGGAACGTTCCAGTAGAAAATTCCAGGAATATTCCACTGGAACGTTCAAAGAATAAATTATCGTTATTGTTATTATTATCAATGAATATCCGGTTAACCCGGATATCTGATATAGATACCATATTACAATGTAGTATATTCGGTACTCAAAACTCAAAAATGACATCTATTTTTACCTATCTCTTACGGTTTACGAGATAATTGTAATTAAAAATATCGATAATGGAAGGTTCCCCTCAGATCGCAGTGAAACATTCCACTGGAACGTTACAAGAACTACTTGAGCTATTATGGATGCTCTTGAAGTCACCTTCAGCAAAAGTTAATGACATTTTTTCAAATTTTCAACGCTGCAAAGAAAAAGTATTGCTATTACTCCGTGAGTTTCTAATGGGAATTTTAGCGTAGAATCCGAATTTGAACAATTTAAAAGTTGATCTTGCTTTTTCTGAGTTTTTTAAGCAGGAAACGAAGGGGGACTCAGTGGGGTCTTCAAGGGTACTTTGCAGATGCTCCTTTCAGTTCCTTTGTTCCGCCAGGGAAAACGGTCAATATAAAGTTTTTCACCCAAATAAAACTTCAAAAATAAAAAAAAAACTGTTATAAATAAAATTAATATTAGTATCCTATTTTATAAGTGAATCGAACATGCAATTTTATTATAAAATTATGACATTCTAGGGATGCTGATAGCACCCCTAGAAAGATCAGTTAAAGAAATGATAGAATCCATCAAAATCCGAAAATCGAGTTTTTGACTAGGAGGTTCGTCCCTTTCCTCGGATCGCGTCACATATATATCCCTTCTAGAAAAAAATGATTTGACGGATTGGGATTAATTAAAGGTTAAATCGTTCTTAATCGGTGTTAATCGGGACAGAAATTGTATATCGTTCTTAATCATTTCAATCCGGACAAGCGTTGGAATCGTTCGCAATAGGGTAAGCACGCTTGCGCACAGAGCTGGGCAGTATTTCAAAAAAATTGTATTTGACGTATCTGAAATACAAAGTACATTCAGACAAAGTACATTTGAAATACCTCACGGGGAAAATACAATTAGCTGATGTAGTTCAGATACATCAACAAAATACATATGAGTATTTTAAAATATTATTTGAAATACATGTAAGATTTGTATTTTGTAGTTGAGGTAGTTTGTGTATTTTCTTGAAAATACTTTCTGATATCAGCATATAAAAATTATATTACAAATCCCTAGAGTGTATCATAAGTCTAGACATTTTATAGTGAAAGAGTGGGAATGCAAAGGAGTGACAAAGAGAGTAGAGAGTAGGGAGAAAGAGAGAGGAGAGACTATTGATGATGATGAGAGGAGGGGCGGTAAATATTACCTTGGAGAGGGGTTGGGAGAGGAAAGAGCGGAAACCGATTTGAGGGAGGGGTGGGAGTAGGGGTGGAATCCTACAATACTGTACATAGAGATGCGCAGTACTATTAGGCGGTGCGTTGGGTTGCACAGATGCGCAGTACAGTCTCTCAATAGACACAACTTCGCAGTGTCCTTATACGATATATAGTGTTGCGCAGTAGAGTTCTGAAATGCAGACGGTCCCGCATCACAGAGCTCTGTGGTGTACATGACTGCGCAATGAAGCCCCGTGATGTAAAGGATGTGCAGTAGACTCCTGTTATATTTAGGGATGCGCAGTTAAGCCCTGTGAGGTGCATAGTTGCGCATTAGAACCTTGTGACGTTAATGGCTGTGCAACAAAGGCATGTGATGCATGTTGCCGCACATTAGATTTCTTGCTGTTTATGGATGCGCAGTAAAGTCACGTGATGCACATGATTGTGCATTAGGGTCCTGTAGGGCTGTGTAGTAGATATTTATAACGTGCCGAGATGCGCAGTCAATCCTGCAGAGCGCGGGTGCACAGTAGAGTCATGCTATTTGCGGGCCTGCGTATAAGTGTAGTAGATTAATCTACCCAATAGGGTCCCGTGGTGTGCAGTAGATATGTAGGGCTTGACAGCTGCGCAGTTCAGTCCTGAAGTACAGAGGGGTGCGTTGTAGACATATGCGGTACATAAAATCGCGCAGTAGATATCTACTATATGTAGGGGTGCGCAGTAGAGGGTTGTGTTACCCAAAGGTGCTAAATACAGCCTTGAAGTAGCTAGGTATATTTAGTAGAGCTCTACGGTAATTAAGGCTGCACAGCAGAGAAACACAATATGCTGAGTTTCTTAATACGTATTACACTGTGTATGTATATAAGAATGCGCATCTATATTTTCTACAAATAGTTCACTCACCATATGTCTACGTTGCACAGCCATGTGCACTACAGAGCTCTACTGCGTAGCCTAATTCATTAAAAAAGTATAATGCTCAGATATGTGCCTCATGGCTCACAAGCAACTACTGTGCAGTTTTATAACATATAAATACCTACTGCGCAGCTCTATGTCTCGTACATACCTACTGTGTTGCCCTAAGTATCATGTATCCAAAGTGCAGTTTAACTTGCAATATTCCTGTATTGTGCAGTTCTACTGCGCAGCTTGGTTTCCCTTAAATACATACTGGACAGCTAAATGTCTCAAAATACATACTGCACAGCCCTAAGTATCATATTCATCTACTGCACAGCCTTACTTATCATATAACTTTATTGCACATCCGAAAATATCGTATGTATCTACTGCGCAGACTTATGTATCACGTTCATGCACTGCGCACCTTCATGCTTAACAGATCTCTAATGCGCATCTCTACGTACTTCAGGACTCTACTGCCCCCTACCAACCCGCTTAACATCGTGCGTATTTCAGCAATTTAGTCGAGGTATTTTGTGCCCAGCTCTGCTGCTAGCCCAGCAGCAAAGTATCACAGAAAAAATTGAAGTTAAATTTTGTTGCATCTAAAATTTCCCGCTGTTAAAGTTTACATGCTCTTTCGCGACAGTTTATCCTACGATGGAATAAAATCTGTCGTCTGCTACGGTGTCCTTAGCAGCAATCGGTAAACGGCAAGGTACGAGGGAATGCGAGTTCTAATTCGGGATATCAGATTTAAAAGAAAACAGAAAAAACAAAAGCTAAAATTTGCTGCATGTAAGACTTGCAACAGTTAAAAAATAAACATATTTCGGCGAAAGTTTTACCGAGATTAGGAGAATAATTCTGATCTCGTCTACTGCGTTACGCTGAAGTGAGCAAATTTGGGTAAAACATGTAGAATCAGCAACAGAAAACACGAAAAAAGTTGGTTTTACTGATATAACTCCTTCGAAATAAATTAGAATATTGTAGATGCATTAGAACCAGGGTGACCAGATCACTGAGTAGGAACGGGCCGTTTCGCACTCGAAAATCTAACAGACTCCTTTTTCCACCAACGAACGTTAAAAAAAGAGGTCTATTCAGCAAAAATAGTGAAGAATAAGATTAATCCAAGTAAATTTGTCATTGGTCAAGCAACGAACGTTATTCCCCTTGAGCTAAGGCTTCACTGGTAGAAATTGTGAACAAAATTTAGGTGCGCGCAATAAAAAATGCAAATATTGCGAAAATCTGGAAAAAGAAGGACATCAAGCAAAAGAGAAGGACAGAAGAACAAAAATCGAAAAAGGCCATGTCCTTCCAAAGGAGGACGCCTGGTCAACCTGATTAGAACTTATTGGGATCTGAAATCTTGAGGGCACCACTAGTGGCAAAAGCAATATGGCCGGCGACAGTAGGTAGATGTAGAAACTTCGTGGAAGAGAAAGAATTTTACATGCAGGGCACCTTCTATTTTGCGGAAAAGAGGTGGAAAATGAAACTTCAGTTTTTATTATTGCATTTTGTTTGCAAAACAAATTTAATATTAACTATCGACATTTCCATGCAAAATTTAATTTATATCAATTTGAAATGACAAATCAGCGGTAACTTTTTTCAGATTTGAAGGTTATGTTGATGTATCTGTACGTAAAATAATATTTTTCTTTAGAACCTGCTTTGATTATTTTCACTCGGAATGCTGAAAAATTATTGAAGAATGAAAACGATGAATACTTGATGATGATTATAAGTTTTTCTTCAAACTTTTTTTATTGAAAGTAGAACAAGATTGAAAATCCGTTTGAATTTCGTGCATTTTTTAATTTATTCTGTTTTATTTCTTGAGCCATACTATCAGTAAATGCTGTAAATGTACTATAAAATTTTTCATACATTTTTTAAAATAGGAGTTTATTTACATTTCAGAAAACCCGAACAGTTTTATGCTTTCGAGCAGTAGAAGAGCAACCAAACACAGAACAAAGCACTTTGCTCTTGGATTTTTGGGGCAAAAACTCCATTGATAATGTTTGATTTATTTTATTTGTAACTTTTTATTTATCACTTTTTATTTTTTTCTCGGTTTCAATGTGAAAACCACTTTAAACCCTTTAGAAACATTATTTTCGTATATTCGCCTATACTTCCCGTCAAAATTTACCTACGCTCAGGGCTTTCCGATTTTGTCACCAGGTGGCGTATTCGATTATTTCAGATCCCAATATAATACCATTTAGCAAAAAGCACAAAAAAGCAACTGACAGGTGGGAATCCCCAGTTCCCTCCAATTTAATGAAGTTAAACGACGACAGATAGCGCTGGCGTCGAAATTCTTGCTACATCTCGAATAAAAATGGAGCGATTATTAGGCGAAAGATTATCCTGGCAAGATAAAAATCGGAAATGATCTTCGATTAACGTAAAAGTTATCCTTCAAGGTTAATTGTTGTTGCGTCGAATCTTTCACCTGGAATCGATGAAACTTTATCTTTCGTTTTTTCTGTGACAAAATCATGCGAAAGTGGAATTTTAAATTCTGAGGTTCTGTGGAAATCAAAGCGAAGGAGAATCGGTAGCCGGCTATCTCACTTGTACGTTAGCAATGTATGATATATTAGATCCCCCTTCACCGAGTGAGAAAATATTAGCTTTGCACACCGCAATCTTTACCACGTGTCCAATTGACAATTCCGCGTCATCAAATACATAGATTTGCTCAATTAGAACAGCTGGCTCTCGCGTCAGAGAAAAGTTATAGGGTAGCTAGATCTTATAAGCCTCTTATAACTCCTGATTGTTCTCTTTTGCCTGATATGGCTTATCGAGAAAGTACAGGCCAAAATTAGGATAAAAAGCTCCGCAAAAAATGTCAGATTAAAAATTATTGCTTCGCATTCATGAGATGTTCTGTGGAAATCTGCTTTGCGACACCATCGGGTTGGGACGAAAGCACAATACTTTTTAATGCTAGAGTTCTTATATAATGTATAAATCTTGAATACGTCTGAATTAAAAGTAAAAGATATCGCCTTCAATGCGTGTTAACGAGAGAGTTCTAATATGTTTCAATGCTATAGAATGCGATTGAATGCAAAACAGAATGTTTATCAATGCTATTGAATGCGATTTAATACGAAGCAGAAAATATGCGATTGCTAAGCATTGAATCGCATTCACGAGGTGATCTCTGGAAATCTGCTTTTGGTCAACATCGCATTCAAAGTGCACGTTAGAAGTATGTTAGAAAAGCAACCGGAAGCTGTCATAAATTTGGATGACATGATCAAGAACTTCTTCTCATTGAAAGGTCTAGATCCTAAGCCAACACAAAGCCTAAGGAAAAACGTAAGACACCACCATGTAAAGATACACCCCACAGAGACTCCATATCCAATACATCAAGTCGCACAAATGTTTCAAACCCTTTTCTGCCACAGAGCACTCCTGAAAATAATCCCAGTCAAGAAAATAATACTCCCATGCCATCTTGCTGGAACTGTAAGAAAACAGTACAACGTATTGACATTTTTGATTTTTATCCAATAATATCGGATAGTTTTGGATAGTATAGGATAGAATCGGGTAGCATCGAATTATATTGTATTGTATCAGATAGTATCAAAAGTATCGTTAAGCATCGAAAGTTATCGGTTCGTCTCGATATTGTCAGATATTATCGAAGTACATTGTATGGTATCAGACAGTTTCGGATTTTAATGGATAGTATCGACATTTTCGAATATAATCGAATTGTATTGAGTAGTTTCGGAGAGTATTGTATAGCATTAGATAGTATGTATGTGATACTTTTGGATAGTATCGAAAGTATCATTAAGCATCGAAAGTTATCGTTTAGTATCAGAAAGTATCAGATAGTATCGGATTGTGATGGAATTTTGTTCATTTTTCTTTGTATGGCAATTAATAATAAATTTAAAATAAAGACAATGCAAAGAATTACCAAAACGCCAAAATGACAATTTTGACAGCAGATTTTCTCCGTGCGACTGCTGTCTCCGTTTCTGGATAGGAGTCGTCCCAAACTCGAGGTACAACGGTTACCTCTTATCTTCGCACAACTCCTCACCATAAATCGGCATCGCTGTCGTCCCGGGCCTATAGAACAGCTGTTGTATGATAGGAAGTACGTCTAGTATACCAAAATTCTCTCCGTGTGATTATATTATATAGTATTACAATGTATCGGATTGTAACGGATAGTAACGAATTATATTGTATAGTATCAGACAGTATCGAATTACAATGGATAGTATCGAAAGTATCGAATAGTATAGAATAGTATAGAATAGTAGACGATAACATCGGATATTATCGAATATTATCCGATTATATTGTATAGTATCAGATAGTAAAAGAGTGCAATAGATAATATTAAATTATATTCTATAGTATCAGACAGTATAGGAATATTGGGTATGGCCACGGAAACGGCCTGGCACCATCTGTTGCCTAAAAGTGTAAATTTCTTAGGGATAGATTCCACTTGTTTACATGCGATTAAAAATAAATAAATTTATACGGAAAAATTTCGAGTTAGGGAAAAAAACTTTTGCTCAAGTTTATTAAATACAGTCTGTCAAGTTAAAGCGTGGGTGACTTTACTCGCAGTCGGTAAGGTGTATCGACATGATTTTGGTGTCAAAATATTAAGAAGAGCTCCCTCTTTCA
>NC_046658.1:34901585-34908166 GCF_010883055.1 Belonocnema kinseyi
TGAAGGAGGGAGCTCTTCTTAATATTTTGACACCAAAATCATGTCGATACACCTTACCGACTGCGAGTAAAGCCACCCACGCTTTAACTTGACAGACTGTAGTTTGGTAATAGTTGTGTTTCTAATTTCTGTTGTGTATGACAGATCTCCGATCGGATTACAAATATCACATGAAGTCTTTCAATACTCTTGTTTTTTGAAAAGGAATACTAAGGTATTTAGAAAAATTATTGTGTTGATTGGTTAAGTAATAATATATTTTTACAATCTATTATTTTTGTAAACGTAATGCCAGTTGCGAGATTTTGAGATTAGAAAGATTAATTATCCGATAATGTTTATGGAGTATATTTTATTTTAATTTGAATTCCATGAAGTACATTTTATTTTAATTTAAATTTCATTAAGTATTTTATTAGTTCTCTTGAAATTTAAGTAAAGCTTGTTTTTTCTTAACAATTTGCAATGTTATGTGAAAAAACTTTTTTTCTTAGGTTTGTTGATCATGGCAGAAGGGGCATAAGCGACAGAACGCTGTCAAAAAGCTAGGAAAGGCAATTTGAATTGTTGTGTGATCAATTGTTTTAACAGTTTAAAAAATACTCTTCCTGGTGTGCATTTTTATGATTTCCCAACGGCGAAACATATGTTAAAAAAGCGAGACAGGTGGATTATTGCTGTTAACAGAAAGAAGTAAGTACTGATTGTTAAAATGTTATGGTTACCGTTAGTTAATTTGAACCTGAAATTGCTTATAATATTTTTTAATATTTATATTTGTTTCATCATTTGAGAAATCGCATAATTCTTTAAATTCAAATGTTCTGAGATTAATATTCTTACATTTTTTCAAACGTCTCTTAAGTTAGTTGTCGTCCCAAAAACCATATCTCTGACAGAAATAGATTTTTGCAAATTACAAATTTTCTTACTATCTTTTCTTACCAATTAAAAAAATATTGAATTTAAATATATGACTGCTTATTTTTGCGGGGACAAAATGTACTAAAACTTGGCTGTCTCAAATTTTTTAAATACATTTTTTCAGGATGGTCGCTGGACCGGGAAATTACCGGGAATTTTCTGAAACTGGGAAATGTCAGTGAATTTATTTCTTGACCGGGAATTTTACAAATTTTCAAAAGAAAAACCTGTCCAAATTCGATTGTAACAGTTTTAAAAATAATTAGTTGAATTGATATCATTTTAAATTATGATATCATTAAGTTTATAATGCGTTATATTTTTGAATTAAAGAATTTTCACTTTCAGTCTTAAAGACTTAAAAAATTAAAAAAGTTTAAAGTTGCAAATTTTTGATAAAAAACAGTTTTGTTTTATCAACTGTAAATGTAAATAACTAATTTTTAAAATGGATCGTTACTTCAAGTATTAAAAACTGTAAAATGTAAGCGAAATTGTTGAATTTTGATGTATAAAAAATAATAGAACACGTATTATTTTTATAAAAATTTGACTAATTTTAAGAGATATTCAGTAGTTTTGAAAACATAAAAAATTACTTAAAAACTTAAAATGATTTCAAGCAATTTAAACGAAGTTTTTGAAAAAAGTTTCAGAACTTCTAAGAATATTTTAAACTGAATAAAATTTTTCCTACAATTTTTATAAAATCTTAAAAATTAAAAAAAAATCCTTAAATTCTTCCTAGGTCATTTTTAATAATATTAGAATTCTCTTAATATCGTTTTGAATATTATGTTACAATAATTTTTCAAAATGAATCATTTTCAATTTTCCTAGTAACTACAAATAATAAGTGTTCAATTTTATTTAGGAATCCAAATTTTAAGGACATTTTTTGTAAATTCGCAGGATTTTCTAAAATTTGTAGGACGAATTCAATTAATCTTTAAAGTTATTGAGAAGTTTTGAAAAAATTTCAAAAATAAGGCTAAATTTAAATAAATTTAAAACTACTTCTAGATTTCTCAAGATTTTGAAAAAAAATGTAAATTTTAAAATATTTGTTGGCCTAAAATAACTGAATAATATAATTTTTACCATTTTTAAAGCTTATTGATTTATTCTTTAATTTAGAGTATTGGAAATGTTAACCTGGGTTGATATTTTTGGAACTTAATCTAAATCTTTGAATTCTATAATTTATGAATGTTAAAAATTCTGAATTTTGCACTTTAAATTCATTAAACTTGAAACTATTCAGTTGAAAAACTGTTAGTACCTTCCAGTTTATATGTGTTAATTATTGAAAAATTCAATAGAAAATTTTTGAATTAAAAGACTTTTGATCTTAAATTTGAAAAGTTAAAAATTCCAGAGTTCCACTTTGAATGCTTTAGTTTGTTGTTTATTTTGTGTTACTTGTATTTTTACTTTTTAGCTTTATATTTCGATTTTTTACATTTTATTGATCAGAAAAAACATTTGTAAACTGGAGAAAAATCGGGAAATGACCGGGAATTTTGTTCTTTGATTAAAACGGTCACTTTGTTTTTTGTAGTTAAAAATGTCACATTTTTTTTTTCAAAGAAAACATTTTTTTTAAATAAGTATATTTGAATATTATTTAAATATTTTGAAACTTCAAAAAAGTAGAGTTGTAAGTAATTTTTTCCCTAAAAAAAATAAACTTTGAATAACTAAAATGCAATCATTTCTTAAAAATTGACGAAAGCGAAAGTAAGAAAAATTCCTAAACTAATTATGTTTTGTAAGTCTTAAAAAATTTTTTTAAAAATCATGTTTTTCCTTCCCTAATACATCTTCGTAAATATAAAAGCCTTGAAATCACAGAAAACTTTTTTTTCATTGACCTGAAAAGGAATTTTTATATGTTACTTAATAACTTACTTTATTCTTACAAGATGAATGATAAAATTTATAAAAAAGAATTTCCTACTGAATTTGGAAACTTGGAATATACAGTTCCTGAAATAATATAAAAATGATTCGTTTCGTAAGGTTAATTCATAAAACCTTATTTTTAAAAGCGTTATAAATGTAGTGAAGTATTTCTGATGTTTTTTATTTTTATTAAAATTACTTGTATTTTAGCCCAGATGGTTCACTTTGGCAACCAAAAGCGCATTTCCGAATTTACGGTGATCACTTCGTAGGAAATGAAAAATATGAAAATCCGTTCAGTCCTAATTACTGTTCAACTATTTTCCCAGATATTTACAAGACACCTTTCGTTAAGGCTAAAGCTTCTGTAGATAAGTTAGAAATACTCATTTTATGTTTTTTATTATGTTTTAAATTCTTAATGTTCTATTATCATTTCATTTCTTATTCAAAATATTCTGAAGTGTATTGTACCATGAAGATATTAATAAATAAACTATCAAATTCATTTTTCAGGCTTAATCGTTACAAGAAAAGAATGAGTAATGGTAGCGCTAGTTCAGCCACTCCTGAGAATTTGAGAAGTGTAATACCTAAGCAAAAGGAAAGTCAGAATCAACAAGAAATATCGATACAAACGGATGATATTTTTTGCGATGAAAAGTTGGACAAGCAAATTCAAGTATATTTTCCGGAAGAAAAGTGCCAGACTGAAAATCCAAATATTTTTATATGTAATAGTTGCATTTTAGAACGACCGCAGTGATGCTGAAACACAAGTGTACATTGCAGAACAACCTGAACAAATTATAGTGCCCGAATTGAGCAAAAGTACGCAAAAAGATACAAAATTTGTCAAGAAACTTAACGAAAAAGGTTTTGTGGATAAAGCTGTTGGACCCGATGTTGAGGATTTAGATGCAAGTGGATTTCTGAAGTGCCAAAAAGGATTCACATGGGGTGTCTTCCATTAAAACAGACCAAGAAATGCTTGACATAGTTGGTGTTACACTAAAAACTTTTTTATTCTTTCGAAGGATCTCTGAAATTCCTGTTGGAACAAAAGTATCTGCTGACAATCGACTCCTAATTTTCTTGTGTAAAATGAAATTAGGTCTAACTCATTCAGCGTTGGGATTACAGTTTTCAGTCAGTAGAATAACAATATCTAGGACATTTATATCTATGTTAGAATACCTAGTAGTAAGATGTAAAAATTTCATTGTATGCCGAACCAAAGAAACAATTCAAAGTACGATGCCGGAAGAATTCAAGGAGACATATGACAACTATTGCGTTATTATCGACTGCACAGAAATCAGAATAGAACAAACTTCTTATGTCGAAGGGAAAGTCCAAACTTATTCCTATTATAAAAAGGGATTCACGATCAAAGTGTTGGTAGGTTGCACTCCTGCTGGATTGATATCCTTCATCTCAAAGTGGTTTGGCGCCCGAATCAGCGATGCACAAATTACGACAAGTAGTGGATTGCTTGATTTATTAGAAGGAGATGATCTTCTGTTAGCAGATAAAGGATTCCCCGGAATTCAAAGCACACTCGATGAAAAAGCTGAAGGAATTATCCCTGTCATGCCGCCTTTTCTAAGACAGGAAAAGTTCGGTGAAGAAAAAGTTGAAGAAATGTATCAAGTTGCACGACTAAGAATTCACATAGAAAGAATATATATCGCTCTCAGGTAGCGTTTGAAATAAAAATCCTCCAAGAGGAGAATTACATTTTTAAAAAACTCTTCGTTTCTTTGTACAGGAATCATGTAACTTCCTTTGGGTGACCATACATTCAAATCGCAAAGTGTTAATCCTTATACGTACATTTGTATTTGAAACTGAGTGTAAATTTTATCATTCTTAGCATTCTTTTATATTTTATATTTATATATTTATATTTCTCTTTTATATATTTAGCATTCTTCTTTGCCACCCTGTGTTTCTGAACATAAATTTATAATGTTTGTTTCAGATGGCAAGATGTTATTGCGATAAAAATCTAGTAGTTCCGAATCAGTGTTATCCAAACTTTCGCCGAAGTAGGATACCGTTTTCTTAGATGCTGGCATTGAATACTGAATTCACATATTGCAACTTTTATTTCTAACAAATTAAAGTGCTGCATTAAAGTATTCTTTAAAAATTGCAGTAGCTGCTCTTTGGCCGTCTGATTTCATTTCTTCTCGAAGAACGGCACGTAGGGCACAAGGATGATAAATAAAATCTAAATATCTTAAGTCATATGGAGTGGCGACTACTTTTTTATCAATATTATCGTTTATGATATCTTTTTTCTTAAAATGATCAGAGATCGGTAATCCTTTCGCATAAATACCTTGTGCAACCTGTTTGGCAGAAGGTTTCCCACATTCTTGCTCCAAACTTGTTTTAGACACACTCCGATCTAAATTAATGCAATAAATTTACGCACATACGTGTTTACATCTCCCTCCAGCCTGAGAAACACATGTGCACGACACTTCTATTACATTTATTTCGGAATCGAGCTGTGAAAAAATGTTTGGATTTTTTCAGCATTCAATGTTATTGAATTTAAATTGAATTAAATTAATCTCAGCAAAAATGTTAATTCATTTTAAAGTCGACCTTTCTAGAAGTCTTAATATAAATATAAGCAAAAAAATTAACAAATTTTGCAAAAAAATATTGTGTAAGCAAATTAGGGGTTGTTAAAAATAAATAATAATTTATTACTTTAACGATTCGTGAATAACTGAATATAAATTTATGTCACTTAACGATAATACAGTAATATTTTTGTAAAAAAAAATAATGTTGGACAAAAATTTATTTAAATGAATGAAATTGGTTTAAACAATTAAATGTTGAATAAGCAATGGTGGTGAATGTTTTACTGAAGAAATAGTAATAATTATTAATTTGAAAACTTAAGAAAAAAATTATTTAAACAAATGAAATTTGTTTAAATAATTGGAGATTAATAAATCAATGTTGATGAATATTTCACTACACTAATAGTAATAATTTTTAGGAAAACACGAAATTTCTAAAGAAAAATCATTCAAACAAATTATATTTGTTTAAATAATTGAAAATTAATTGATAAATGTTGAACTTATTCTTAATTTGCTCTACTTCAAACATAGGGATATTCTAGTGTGAAAATTAAAATTCCGAATAAAAATAAGACTGGTATTTTCATGTCCTAAGATGCCTGTGGCACATTTTGATTTTTAAATTCATAAAGTGGACAGTGAGTCCCGTATCTCATATAAAATTTATTAATATTTTTAACATACGAGGGTAGTTCAATAAGTTCTTAGAATGAAGTATAAAAACAATTTTTTTTGGGTATTTTTTTTTTTTATTTTTCAACATAATCTCCTTGGAGCTCTATACACTTGGTCAATCGCTTTTCAAGTTTTTTTAATCCTTCAGAAAAGTGCGTTTTCGGAAGTTCCTCAAAATTAGCACTTACAGAGGCAATGACGTCTTCGTTGTCTGGAAATCTCTGTCCACCGAGCCATTTTTTCAAGTTTGGAAATAAGAAAAAGTCACTGGGGGTTAAATCTGGTGAATACGGTGGGTGTTCGACCAATTCGAATTTTAGTTCTTCAATTTTAGCCATTGAAACTAAGCATGTGTGAACTCGGGCATTGTCGTGATGAAAGAGAATTTTTTTCTCGCCAAATGTGGTCGTTTTTTTAAAATTTCTTCTTTCAGCTGCTCTAATAATGATGCATAATATTCACCAGTGA
>NC_046658.1:34908266-34910746 GCF_010883055.1 Belonocnema kinseyi
CAATTCATTTTTTATCTCATATGGAGTTAAACCCTTTAAATGAAAATGTTTGATTACCGCTCTGAACTCTTTTTTTTCATTTTTCTTAACGAACAATTTTTTTTTCAATTGTTTATAAAAACACGTAAACTCAGAAGATATGGACTGTGACTGCACCATATATCTAGTCGGGAGTGGTGCTGACTGAAAACTGATGATTTGGAGCGATTCGCGAGCCATATGTTGGTCATTCTAAGGACTTATTGAACTACCCTCGTATAGAAAAATGTTAGGAAATTTATAATTATAATTATCAATTTCTCAATATAATAATAATATTAATTACATATATAAATTAATAAATTACAATATATTTGTTATTTAACAAACAACTGTAATTTAACGTCGTATGGAGGAGAACTAACAGACGTTTGTCTGATAACCCTGCACTCAATTCGGCTTACCCCTTTACTTTCAGCTCCTACAACCTTACCACATGAATTACTGCTAAACTTTTTCCCTTATTCAGTGTTTCAGGGTGAAAATAGATAAAATGACTTATAGCTTGAAATCCTATTCTAATTATAATATTCATTATCAATCCGATTGTTGACATTCGATCGGCAATTCCTATGTTTATGTTCACAACCAACAACGAAGCTAGAACGCGTTTAGGTGGAATGAAAGACAATTTTTTCACTTATCTTTTTGCAAGAAACTTTCATCTATTATTTAATTTCGTTTTTAAAATTATTACATACGTTTTCAAAGCAATCATCTATATGTTTAATATATTTGAAAACAATGCACACGTGTTAACACGTGTAAGTTTCAAATTTCTATACAGCATACGAGTATGAATCGTAAAAAAATTTCTTTTCGAATTGCAAGAACTTGAAGTTGTATCAAAAAAGTTGGAACAATTGAAATATTATTTCTAGTAACAAAAATATTGTTATCAAATATGTGAAACATATAACCATGAAGCTTCTATGTAAGTTCCCCAAAATATATATTTATTTAAATTTTATTTGATTTGCCTACAGATAAGATATTTTCAAATTTATCCAACTTTTTTATTACAACTTCAAGTTCTTGCAATTCGAAAAAAGAAATTTGTGACAATTTATACTCGTAATCTGCCGTGATACGGTAAAAAAAAGCTTCAAAATAAGCCCAAGAACATTGAAGAATGTTGACTATTTCGGAAGTTATTGAAAATTTAAGAAAACATTGAAATTTACACTATTTTTGCAATGTCTACTTAAAAACTAGACAAACTGGCTTCACTCTGGGCTTATTTTAAACAGAATTTCGAAAGCAATCAACCTTTCAAAGAGACATTTTTTAGCTCCGTTATAATTAAAATTACGAGAATTTATTCAGTTACAAAAAAAAGAGGTGGCTCAAAACTTTTGTATGCCCCTGTATGCATGTGCGACACGCGGTCAAGCACCTTTAGGCATCACAATACAAAGCGAACCCACACGACGTAGGCCACGGTGTGCCCACTTTAATGTATTTTGGGGGGGGTACTTATAGATTGTGGCAAAATGTGAGATCAGCGCCACCTAGGGGACGTAGCAAGAACTATTGTCTACGGCAATGACCCCCCCCCCTCCTTCCCTTCTCACCCTAATTTGTAGGTTATGTTGACTTCTCTTTTTGAAATAAATACATGAATAATAACCAATAAAACAAACCACAAATTGAACAAAATAAAATCTATCATCGATCAAATGCAATAAAATGTTTAAGTCTGTTGCAGTCGATCCATCATTTATCCATCATCCAAACTTTAACGTTTGATTGTTCGTTCTATCAGAACGATTCCAACAGACTTTAACATTTTATTGCATTTGATCGATTTGATTTGGTTCCATTTGTAGTTTGTGTTATCGGTGAAAATCCATTGTGAATCCAAGTTTATCACGCAAAAAAATATAATTCTTGCAGCTACAGTGAACTTGAGCAGACGTGAGCAGACGATAGAACTTCTATCGTCTGCTCAAGTTCATTTCGAATTCTGATGTAACAAGCGGAACTGAGTTTACGCGCGAAACAGTCAAATACTTCAAATTATGAAGTATAGGGTTGACATTAAAACGTCCACTTGAAGATGAGAATTCAACGATGTCGAGTCCATTTCCACAGTGAAGGGTTTGGAAATCCAACTCCCGCGATGAAATCTCGTTCTGAAAATCTCCTAAATTGTTTATAAATAATCAATAGGTCTTTCAATTGATTAAACAGAAGCCCAAAGTGAAATTACAATGATTTTATTTCTATAAAATGTCTCGAAATAGAATTTTGTACAAAATTCGGAATCCCGCTCAAGAACGAGTCGCGCCCGTGTACAAAAATGATCTGCCCTTTGAATTCGTCGCTGAGAGCTTCGATACCGTCGCAGCGGTCCTCCAACTTCCCCCACATTTCCATACATTCTTACATTATTCCTTAGCCCTCATCCCTACTCCCGCATGATCTAAATTCTCTTATCG
>NC_046658.1:34910846-34922161 GCF_010883055.1 Belonocnema kinseyi
TTAAGATAAACTTTAAATCATTATAATTGATACAGCTGACTCGAAATGAGTTTTTAAGTTTTTCAGGAGTTTTAAATTCCTCAAAATCTTCAAGATTTTTTTTACAATTTTATAAATATTTTAAATTTTTGAAATATTTTCGACACAATATTATGGAATTTGAAAATTCCCGAATAATAAAATTCCAGACCGAATGCCGTCTAATGATAAAATATATAAACTAGAAAATTCCCGAATTGCAGAAATTGAGAAAACAGTTATTTGGTCAATATTATTTATTTACTAAAAATACAATAATCAAATATTTTTATTATAGAAACTTGGTTTCATGTTTAATTTTTTAAAATTATTGTTTAAATTTAAAATAACAATAATTGTATAAAAATGTGATACAAACATAAATTTAAAACACGTGAGCTTCAAATGAAACAAACTTTGCAGGATTCAATGCAGGCTGATTTAACGCGACTTTTATTTTTATTTTTTTAAATAATAATTTTATTTTTGCGAGCGTTTTCTGTAATGTACAAAAATAAAAAGGGACATTTTCAAATAACTTTTTTTATCCAAAAATACATTTGTTCAATTAATGTTATTTTCAATTCAAACAATAATTTTTAGAAAATTTCAACATTAATAAAGTTTTTTCCTCGGTAAAAATATTTTATTATTCTATTAACAAAATTTTTTTAACTAACTATTTTTTAATTGTTCAGATTAGAGAGTTGTCTAACACGGATATTGTATAATTCGGAAATTTTCTGTCGGCAGTTCTTAAATTCGGTAGGATTGTAAATTGTCCCGAATTGGAAAATTAAAAATAAGATTCCCACATCACTGTCGAAATTCCGAAATTATAACATTGCAATGTTATAATTTTGGAATTTTTACAGTGATGTGGGAATTTTATTTTTCGGAAAAAGCGACTGAAAAATCCCGAAAAATAAAATTCCTGACACTGTAAAATTTTTACATTGAAAAATAACCAATAATAAAATTCCCGAAATTATAAAAGTCCTGAAAAATAAAAGTCGAATTGGAAAATTCACGAAAAATAAAATAAATAAAATTTCAGACAATAAGATATTACCGAATTTTAAAAATCCCCAAAGAAAACGCCTGAATCATAAAATATCCGAACTAGAAAATTCATGAATTTAAGCAATTCAAAAACTTGTTTATTAAATATTATTTATTTATTGAAAATACCATAATCGAATATATATTTCTGTATGGACATTTTTTTTTAAATGTGCATAGTATTTGAAAAAAATATTAAAAAGTTCTGAATAATCGAATTTTTTAAAATAAAAAAATAATAAATAAAATTTTGATATAAATCGTTGTTGAATTGAATCCTGCAAAGTTTGTTTCAAAAATGTTCTTATGTAGGTACGAAGAAAATTTAGGCAGAACATTTTTTTCTTTCAAAGCGCACGTGTTTTTTAATGTATTTTTTAATACAATTTTTATCAAATTATTATTCAGGTGCCGGACATTTCATTTTTTGAGATTTTTCGTTCATCCCTTTCGGGATTTTTTCAGCGGTTCCATATTTTTATACCTCCTCTTAAAATGATGTAATTTTTCAAAATTAAAAGGCAACATTTCAAAACATTTTAAAATCATCAAAAGTATCAATTTTTTTTAAAATTATTTCAAATCTTTTTAAATTATTTTTAAAAAATTTCGGAACTTTTAAATGTCTTTTAGACTAATTACCATTTTTCCTAACATTTTTGTAAAATCCTTTTCTTTAAGAATCAAAATGAAAGTCTTTTACGTTGGAAACACAGATAAAAAATAAAACATTTATAATTATAATATTCAAAGTTTAAATTTGTCACTCTGCAATTGTGACAATTCTTTTTCAAATTGTTAACTATTGAAAATTGTTTTTTTTTAAATTTCCCAACTAAATATATTAAAAATGGAATATTTTATACTGAAATAATACTTCAAATGATTTTGAAATTGAATAAAGGCGTTTATTTAAGAAGCCATTAATTCGAACGTTTGCACTTGTGTCACTACTAAGGCTTTCCAATTAAATTAGTTCAAATTTTAACGTTCAATTATGTAAATTATATCATTTTGAACAGATCTAGAATCATCTTGTAAAATCAATCACTGTTAAAATTTTAAAACTCGAACTGCAGTTCAATTTTCAAATTTACTTTCTTTTCCCGATTTGTCCCGGTCGCGAGTGAAGCTCAATATTCAGAACAACATTAATTTTTTTGATATAGTAATTTTTCGGTTCTAACTTACGGGACAATCATGTTATTCGTTGAAAGATTTTTTACAAATCTTCTTGATAATTTTTACATTCTCATCCAAACTGAGAAGGTATTAGTTTTTTTTATGAAAAATGACTTTTTCGGATTTTATCAAATGTCGACGTTTTGAGGCCTTTCGAGTCAGAAAAACAAGTTTTTACGTCGGGGTCTGTTTGTCTGTCCGGCATCGTCGTTGTTGTCTGTATACCGGATAACTTTCGAAAGAATGTTGGGATTGAATTAGACTTTGAATTTGATAACATTTTTTGATAAAATGAAACTTACCAAAGTTAAAGGATTTTCAAAATTCAAAAAACCAAACGAAAATGGACATTTGAAGCCAAAAAAGCTTGATATGGAAAAAAGTCAAGAGGCGAAAAACGCTACTTTTTTAAGGCTCCATGATTATTTTATCACATTCTCATCCATAATGAGTTTTATGCGAAAAATGACTTCCGCGAATTTCATGAAATTTCAACGTTTTGAGGCTCCTTGAGTCAGAAAAACAAGTTTTTACGTCGGTATCTGTGTGTCTCTCTGACGTCTACGTCGTCGTTGTTATTGATGTTGTGGTTGTCTGTATATCAGATAACTTTCGAAAAAATAGTCGGATGGGATTGTGCTTTGACACACAGTTTTTTCATTTAAGGAATCGTAAGTAAAAATTGTTCTATTTTTATTTTTATAAAAAATATTTTTTTTTTCAATTAAATTGTTACAATAAAAGTGTTTCGAAGAGATTTTTGAAAAATCTTTCGGGGGATAAAATTAGTATTTATAGGTCGACAAAAGTTTGTTTTCTTTACCAAATTTGGCTTTCGTCTAAATTTCTCCAGTTGTTTTTACTATAGTACAATTTACGTTTATATTTCGGACAAAGAAATCCATTCTATTGTTTGACCAATATTCTTTGTAAGTCAATACTTTTCATAGAAAATTACCCCGAGTGACCTTCAATCATAATTTTATAAACGTGAAAAAACCACATTTCAATGGTTAATATATATTTGTTAATTTTTAGAAAAATCAGGCGTTATTTTCTTGACACAAAAAAATAATAATAATAATTTGTGGGGGGTGACAAATGATCGAAAAATTAATAAAACTTGAAGTTGTACGGTTTTAATTTGTAACTAAATAATTGAAATGTTTCAATCTAAAATTATCGAACACTTTCCATTCAAAAATTCTGAAGACATATTTTAATAGCTTTAAATTTGAAATTATTCAATATACTGAAGACTACAAATTTAAAATGTCTCAATTATGAAAGCTTTAAATATTTTAAAAATTGCTGTTCTGGAGACTAAATAACACTTATTCTTTTATTAGAAATCACAATCAAAATTGTTTAAAAAAGTTTCTAAAAGAGTTTGAAAAACATTAAAAAAGGTCAGAGGTTTTAATAGTTCAATATATATGATAGAACCTCTATAAATTTGAAATTAGTCTATACTCTTTCATGTTTGAGCTACAATTATTAAATTTTAGAAGTTATAAATTACAATCGTGAAAAATAAATAAAATGTTTTAATTAATTGATATTTAAAACAAAAAATATCTAAATGTAGCTGCAAACATTCAATTTGAAATGCGTTGAATTCAAGGTATATTTTAAAAAGAAAACTGAAAGCAGAGGATCGACTTTCAAAAAAAGCGGAAGAAAGTGACTCAAATGGTGTATTTTCGCACAATTTCGAACCCCATAATATTACTTTTTACCTAAACTATAACTAATAATGAAATTTTTTAAAATTCAAACAATAAGGCTGTATTCTGAAAATGAAGCATGTTTAACGTTAAAATTCAAGTTCTTAAACTAACGGCCTAAAAATTTGCAAATTTTACAATCAGTGTTGTATAAATTGTATTGGCATCTCAAAAGAGTATAAAGATCGGGTGCCGAAATTATAATTACAGCCATTTTTCTGTAATTCTATGGGGACGGCTGAAATGTCTCGAAAAATATAATTCCCGACTCGGTAAAACTCTCTGTCCCGAACAATAAAATTGCAAAACTAATAAAATTCCTGAACATTTTATACTATTAACGAATTTGAAAATTCCCAAATAATAAAACTCCCCAAATAAAATTGTTTCTTAATCAATATTAATTATTTATTAAAAATACGATAATAAAATATTTGTATCAAATATATTTTTGTTTAATATTTTAAGTGTTAAAAATTATTTGTTTCAATTTAAAATCAAAATTATACAAAAATGTTACCGGCAAATTAATATAAAAAAACACGTGTTTTTTAATCAACATTTCGATTTTTCGAAAGAACTTTTGTGATTTAAAAAATACTATATAGATTTTCAACCAAAATATCTTATCCAGAAATATATTTTGTTTTAATTATTTTAATTTTAAATTTAAACAATAATGTCTAAACACTTCAAACATTAAAAAAGTTGTTTCTTTGATAAAAATATTTGATTATTTCAATTAAAAAAAATATTTGTCAAAGAAAAATGTTTCAGCAATTGTTTATCTCGAAATTTCTTTCAATAATAGTTTTTTTTTTTTAAATTAAAAATATGATTTTTCAAGAAATTATATTTTTTTTATTTAAAAAAAAAGACTGTACCGAAAACCTGGATCAGGCTTCAGATCTGAAAAAATGCAGTGATATGCATACATGTCAAACTTTTCTAACCTCAAAAAATCTTTCTACTGCTTTACCGTCATATTTTACGAAGAATGAGAAAACAAGAATTCGACTTCGTCGTACGGTGAGGGCAGAAAATGTAATGTCCTATATATATAATTCCCCACTCTGACGCCTCGTACCGCATCTACGTTTATAATATCTTCGACTATACTCTGCCGTTCCACCCTTAATGTACCCCAAAACGAAACAATATATATCTTCTGAACTAATGCTTCGATTTTCACGAAATAAAAAAATACCTATACAATATGGGACATTCCGAGTACTGTGAAAACAGTCAAACATAACTTCCAAGATTTGGAAATAAAAGTGAGACCTTGTGATCATAACCTGAAATGAATAAAGGTGCCAATTTATTTCATCAGGGTTAATTGCAAAATGAAATAAAAGCTGCTCGAGCGGAATCCCATATTGCTAGAAAATCAAATAATACCTACAGGCTGAAAACATAAAACTCCGTGGTGCAATGCAGTCAAATGATTGAGTTGCGAAAAATACTGCATTAGCAGCAGCTTAATAACCCAATTCCACTGTTTCCCATCATACCATTTTACCACTAAGTCAGAAAAATTTCGTACTTAGCAAAAATTCCCCACTAAAAATTTTTGCAGGGCATCGACGAGGAGGATCGATCGAAATTGATAGGAAATTACCAATGGTGAAAAGGATACGTTATTGAATCTCAAAACGATAAGGAATCCTTTTCAAGCAGTTGCAATTTGAAATTACAGAGAAAAACGAAAAATTATGGTTATAACAACTGAGTTTTTCGCTACAATAGCAAATAGAAGAACGAGAAATAGTAAGTATAGGTGCTCGTCCGCGAACGCGTATCATTTGTGAACGTATGATTAAGCGTTTATCATTAGATATGTGCCTTGCAGAAACAACCACCTACCTGTAACTTTAAACCTTGTACGGGGAGATAAATACGGGGGTTGATTGAATAAATGTGGGATACTTATTTATGGTGTAATTCTGAGTACCTTCTTTTATTAAATGACTACCAATTGATAATTTTTAATTAATAAGGATTTAAGTTCTAAAATATAAAATAAAGAATCTAAAGCACTTCTATAGACTGAATATAGGTTATACCCCTTGGATGAGGGGTAGTTGAATACACGATTGCCCACATAAAAATGAATGAAACATATTTTAAAAGAGATGGCGGTTTGGTGCCTCTGCACTCAATTCTGGAGTAACCCTAGAGGGTAACTGGGTTGTATTGTAACAATCAGATAGTGTCAAAAATACCGGAAAGTATCGGATAGTATAGGATAGAATGGGACAGTAGCGGATTGTAAAGGATAGTACCAAAAGTATCGGATAGTATCTGATAGTATCGGATAGTGTCAGATATTAACAGATAGTATGGGATTGTATCGAATAGTACTGGAGCGTATTGTATAGTATTATATATTATCGGATCGTAATGGATATTGTCCCATATTATCAGATAGTATTGTATTGTATCGGATATTGTATGGTATTAGGTAGTATAGGATTTTAACGGATAGTTTCGAAAGTATCAAATAATTTTAGATACTGTCGGATTATAATGGATAGTATTAAAAGTTATGGATTTTATTGAACTGTTTTGGATTATACTGCATAGTATCGGTTAGTATCGGATTATTCTGTATAGTATTAGACAGTATCGGATTGTAATAGATAGTATCGAAAGTATCGAATTGTATAGAATAGTATTGGGTAGTACTGGATATTATTATAATAATAAAATAATATTATAGGATAGTATCTAATTATATTGTATAGTATCAGATACTAACGGATTAGTATGGATAGTATCGAATTATATTCTATAATGTCAGATAGTACAGGGGTACAATGGATTGTATCGAAAGTATTAGATATTATAGGAGAGTATCGTTTAGAATCGGAAAGTATCAGATAGCGTAGGACAGTATCGGTATATATTGTATAGTATCAGACAGTATCTGATTGAATTGAAAAGTATCGGATAGTATAGGATTGTATCGGATTGAATCGGATTGTATAAGATTTTAATGGATAGTATCAAGATTGTCGGTTTTTATCACATGCTATCGGATAGATCCGTATACTATCATATAGAATCAGATTATATTGTTTTATATCAGGTAGTATCGGATTGTAATAGATAGTATCAAAAGTATCGGATAGAATTAGAGATGGAAAAAGTTTTACCTATATTGGTCAGTTTGTAATATTAATATCCTCTAACTGCGACGGGATCTGAACTTTTCGTATTTTATTGAATAGAATAGTTTAGTATCGGAAAATATCGGACAGTTTCGCGTGTATTCTGATTGTAATGTAAAGTATCGAAAGTATTGGATAGTTTTGGATAGTATGGGACAGTATTCGATAGTTTCGGAGAGTATTTTAAAGCATCAGATAGTATCGGTCGGTAATGGATAGTTTCGAAAGAATCGGATAGTATCGAAAATATCGTGTCGTATCGGAATGTATCGGATAGTATCAGATTGTGATGGATAGTATCAAATATAAGGACATCGCTCGTCGAAACCCTTACAGCGTGCTTCAAACGACCTCCGAGTCGCAGTAAACCGTCAGAGTCCAAAAAGGGTAGCAAACGAAGTAGAGGACTTTGTAGTAACTGGGAGTTGCTTGCGCAACAACTTAAATTCTTCGGAGAAAGGTCGACGTTGTTCATATCCCACCAGACGAGATCTAGCACGTTTCAAAACATCTGGGGTAAGTTTACATGCAGGAAGGTCAGTGGATTTCTTCCGCAACCGGTCGATGAATTTCAGACAGAGAGCAGTAATGCGAAGTAATTTAGTTAGAGTTGAGTATCGACTCAGCAAGGATCACGGTGCATCCAGTTTAACCGTTGCAGAGTGTACAACGATCCTTTCCTCTTTGTTGATGTTTGGATCAATTGAGCCTGTACAAGATGACCAAAAAATGGGTGATTGCGATAACCAAGGTGGTCCAGTCCACCAGAGATGATGCCTCTTCAAACGTAAAGAAGAAATTCCTCGAGACGCACAATCAGCTGGATTGTCCTTCCCGGGAACATGATGTTATACAGCGCCAGGCAGGTCAGTCTGTATTTCCGACATCCGATTTGAAATATATTTGTCATTCCTCGTAGAGGGTGGCCTCGTATCCAGTCGAGAGTATTTGCCAAGTCGGACCACAGATGACTCGGCATCGCAGTAGGAAGATTTAAGACCGAACGAACATGAACTAGCAGCCAATCAAGCAGAACAGCCGCACAAAGTTCCAAACAAGGCAAAGATGTCTCCTTAAGGCACGATGTGCCCACTCCCATGTATTTAGAGGGGGCACTTATAGATCGTGGCAAAATGCAAGATCAGCGCCACCTAGGGGACGTAGCAAGAATTATTATCTACAGCAACGACCCCCTCCAACTTTCCTTCTCACCTTAATTTGTAGGTTATGTTGATTTCTCTTTCTGAAATAAATACATGAATAATAATAATAACCAATAAAACAAACAAAAAATTGAACAAAATAAAATCTATCGTCGATCAAATTCAATCCAATGTTTAAGTCTTTTGCAATCGATCTATCATCGAACGATTCCAACAGACTTTAACATTTGATTGTTCTTTCTATCATAGAACGATTCCAACAGACTTTAACATTTGATTGCATTTGATCGATGATCGATTTGTTTCCATTTTTAGTTTGTGGTATCGGTGAAAATCCATTGTGAATCCAAGTTCATCACGCAAAAAAAATATAATTCTTGCAGCTGCAGTGCACTTGAACAGACGTGAGCAGATTCTATCGTCTGCTCAAGTTCATTTTAAATTTTAAAATCACACGAGCACCATCTAGGGGACGTAGCTATTACTACAATTCTTTCGCCACTTTTCCTATAGGAGTGGGCACACCGTGCCTTAAGGCGAGCAACCTTAGTCTTAGCTATAACTAGTGAGACTCGTATCTCATCAGAGGGAAGTAGGATCCTCAGATAGACAACTGCGCTGATGGCCTTCTCCAATGCATCTCCAAAACCATGAAGTTCGCAGCCAAACACGTCCGAAGAACATCCCATCCAACGTGGGATGCTGAGCGATGATAGTTCAGAAAGCTCGGTTCTGTACTTTCTCCATATAACAATGTGATCAGCAGGCAGAAACTGATCCCATTCTATATTAAGCTTCCACAAACTCTGTATGAAAATTTTGGCTTTAATTGAGACTGAGGCGAGCCATCCAAGTGGATCAAAAAGGCGGGCTATCTCGGAGAAAACGCTCCTTTTCGTCGGTATCTCAGACTCCTCAGGAAGTTGAACGTGAAACTTAAAACAATACCAAACAGGTTGCCATAGAATATCGAGAGCCCTGTGGATTGGCTCTTAAGTAAATTCATAAGACGACGCCTTTTCTTTGTAATCTTCCGGGACTCCTTGCAGAACATCCTTGTAGTTCGACAACTATTTCTTCAAAATTGAACCTTAAAAATTGAAGCCTTAAGAAGCAAGTTCACTTAGCAACATGTCTCTATGGTTATAGCGATGTCGTAGGCTCCGAAAAGGACATCGTCAACATAAATTTCTTTCTTCAGAATGTCTGCAGCTAAAGGAAAGTTATTCCCTTCATCCTCTGTAAACTGATTTAAGGTACGGATCGACAGGTAAGGTGAAGAAGCAAAACCGAAAGTTACGGTCTTTAGACAGTATGTATTGAGTTGTGCGTCAGGGATTTGGGCCCTGAATGGAGTATCTCCTTTAGAGAAATACCCAAATCAGTTCGCTGTGAAGCATTGAAAATCGGTCTGAATTTTTTACTGGAACTTGTTTCCTTGATGATGTAGTGATGTGGTATAAAATAACCCTGAGTAGATAGCAATTCATCAGGATTAGACACTAAGTGCATTTCACCTAGAACAGCATACTCCTGTATACTCTGTGTGTAAGATTAATGGAGAATAGGATCTGGTCGAAAACGCCTCTCCAAACTCATGAAAGTTCTATGAGCAGCAGAACGAGAATCTCCCAAATTCATCGTCCGATCCTTGGTTGGCAGTCGAACAACGTAGCGACCATCTTCTGAACGTTAATAAGTGGAGAGAAAAAGTTTCTCACACTCCTCCTCATCAAGGGTGAACTTAGGAGATACAGTCGGAAGATCCTCCTGCACAACAAATCGACGCAAAAAGTCCAACAATTCGTGATCAAACGTACATTGTAATCCAACAATCTTTCGAGTATATAAAGAAGGTTCTTCAGAAAAGAGACCAGACAAGATCCAGCCCTACGATGTATTCTGAGAAGTAGAAGTACCAAAAGGACCCTTTCGTACCCCTTCCTCTGTGATGTGTGAGTAAACTTCTGCACCTAAAATCAAATCAATCTATCCACCCTGATCGACAAGTGGATCCACCAATACTAGCCTTAGAATGTGGAGTCAATCATCCGTAGATATACGACTAGGGGCTAAGTAATATGTAAGTTTCGGTAAAATGATAGTCTGTACATAAAAACTAGCCTTAGGGTCGACACCTGAAGTCACCCTAACAGTTACCAAACCTCGACAGGTTTTTGTACGCTGATCACCGACGCCCCCTATTGTAGCGATTGCACGAAGTCGTCTTAGCTTGAGTCTCCGAGCAAGCGATTCAGAAATAAAAGACGCTTGAGCACCTTGATCAAAAAGCGCTCGAGATAAATATAAATTACCATCTGGTTCTTCAGTGGAGATGAGTGCTGCGGCTAAAATTACGAGCCCATCTAATCAAAGAGGACCTTGATCAACATGCGAATTGAAAGTAGACATTACAGATGTAAACGCGGTACTATTTACATTTAAATTAGATGTGGACGGCAATCACGAATCAAATGTTTTCCCAGACAATTAAAACATAACCCACACTTTTGCTCCATAAGCGTTGCCAACGCTGGCTCAAAGTTATCACCCGTGATACTTATGGGGCATTATTCCTCAACTGCCCCAACTCAAAAAGTCATGTTTTTCGATTGTCTCTAAATTCTGGGAATATGTTCGCCTACCCAACAGTAGTTAATCCACAAATTTATAAACCAGGATTACCAACCCTCCTCAAGTGAGGGGGGGTTGAATTTTAAACCCCAATGCCTTCAGGGGTAGTTTCAAACGCCTGTAACTTCCTTTCTAATTACGCGATTTGAAATTTTTATGAGGGTTTTGGAAAGTGCTTTTTACACACTTTCATCCTATTTTTTTATTTATAACAAAAAAATTGTTAAACAATTTTTTCAATAAATCAATTGTTAATTTAACTTTTTTCGCAATTTAGGCATCTACGATTTTTTTTAATAGTCTCAAAAGAAAGCTTGACTTTTTTACTATGAAAAATGTCTAATAAGAAAATGGAC
>NC_046658.1:34922261-34931669 GCF_010883055.1 Belonocnema kinseyi
AAAGGAAGTTACAGGCGTTTGAAACTACCCCTGCAGGCATTGGGGTTGGAAATTCAACCCCCCCTCACTTGGGGAGGGTTGGTAATCCTGGTCTATAAGTTTCTGGATTAAATACTGTTAGGTAGGTGAACATATTCCCAGAATTTAGAGACAATCGAAAAACATGACTTTTTGAGTTGGGGCAGTTGAGGAATAATGCCCCTTATATTTACTAAAAGTTGAGTAGGCTCATCCGTTAAGATTCCTTTCAGGTAATGTAGGTTTTGAACTGGTTGAAGTGTGATGTCATCCTTCACCATGGAACAAAACATATCTCGGAGAGCCGGCCATGCAGTAAAATCACGTGAAAATTTAGGTAATTCCAATAGTGTAAACATCTTCTTAACTTGTGTTAAAGGAGCAATATTAGTAGCGGAGGACTTAACCTTGGAAGAGGAAGAAGCAGCAAGTGCGTCCAACTCGAACTGAAAATAAACCTTCGCGACAATATGTTTTTCCTCTCCTTTATTAAATAAGTCTTGCGCGAAGTATGGATCCGTTGAGTTTTCCTTACGAACGATGAGAAGCTTATCGTGATTTGTACCAAACTTGGACCATTTCTTTTTCACGTTTCCAAAGTGTGCGTTGTGGACATTCTTGGAAACATTCGCCTTGCCGGTCTTTATAAAATTGTTAACTGCATTGCAGATGAGCTTGTAGAGGCCATACTGCTGAGCAATAAAATTCTTGACACTCATTTTTTTGTTTGTAGAGTCAAAAATAAAGTACAATCCTGTCCGTATGGCAGTGGAACACTGCATAGTTTAGAAATTCACAATAGATTCTTAAGGAAACACAGCACTGTAAAGGATTAACTGTTCAAAAGTTAAAAATAAAATCGAATAAAGTCAAATCACTTGAAAAAATTATATTCACAAATAAATGATTAAATAAAAAAAAACACGTTTAAAGTCAAATAAAAGTAAAGTAAATTCACTTTAAAAGTTAAGCCACAAAAATAAATAGTCAAAATTCGATTAAAATCGAAACATGTTAAAAGTCCAGTAAAAAGTAAAATCAGTTCACTTTAAAAGTTACACCACAAAAATAAATAGTCAAAATTCGATTAAAATCGAAACATCGTAAAAGTCAAGTAAAAAAAACACAATCCTGTCAGTATGACAATGGAGCACTATACAGTTTAAAAAAAGGATGGTTTCCAATGTTACGAAACAAAGCGCTGTAAAGTGTCAGCTGTTCAAAAGTTTTCAAACACTTACCAAACGTAGAGTATGGGAAAGCACGTGGAATCGCAAACCTGTTATTCTGTGAAACGAATTGTGAACAGTGATAGTATGCCGATCGATACAGAGCATTGGGCACGCACCGGCGTAGGGATACATATCGTAAGAGCAAGTGTAACGAGGTACCTTTTGTTGAAAGCGCGGGACATCTTCTTGTGACGTCAGGTATCGATCGTCAAGAATTGCCTTCACTACACTGTCACCTTGCGATTTCGCTATAAAAAGCTCAAAATCCTTGCACTTATTTATTTTCACAGAACTGATATTGCGATGAACCTTCTAAACAACTCACATTAGTTACTTTAATCCTGCAAAGAACACTGGAATCAACTCGCGGAAGCCCTCATCCGGCTCGATGGACCAAATATGATGAGAAATAGCACTTAATGAAGCAAAATTCATAGCGGGATTAAGTGTAATGATAAAAAAAGGTCACTGAGTCACTTCATTATTTGCTTAGCACCAAAAACAAGTTATAATTTATTAACAAAAGAGTATCAAAGTTTTCTAGTAAAAGGCTACATTAAACAAAACAACTATATAAAAGTAAGACGAGTAAAAATTCAGATTCGCACGCTTCGTAACAATTTACAGACTGACCCTGACCACCTCAATATTTCTAACGGCAAAAAGATATATGAGCGTTGACAAGATAAGAACGGTACCTTGTAGACGAAAGACGAACAGTCGAAACGTCTAACAGCTATGTACTGAGAGTTTCTCAGACACAAAATTTTAATAAATCTGACCAGTAATTAACAGACATCTTAATTTTTATCTACAAGAATACATATTATTACACCCTAGTCGACAACTTAACATCTTATATCAGAATAGAATAGTATTGGATAGTACTGGATATCATCAGGTATTATCGGATTGTATCCAATTATATTGTATAGTACCAGATAGTCACAGATTGCAATAGATAGTATCGATAGAATCAAATTATATTATATAGTATCAGATAGTATAGAAGTATAATGGATTGTCTCCAAGGTATCGGATGGTATCGGAGAGTATCGGACTGTAATGGATAGTATCGAAATTGTCAGATTTTTTCGAATAGTATCCGATAGTATGACAGTTTCTGATTGTAATGGATAGTATCAAAAGTTACGAATAGTATCGGATTATATTGTATAGTATCAGACAGTATCGGATTGTAATGGATAGTATCGAAAGTATCGAATAGTATCGGATAGTATCGGATTGTAATGGATCGTATCAAAAGCATCGAAAAACAAATCAGATAGTATCGGATAGTATCGGATAGTTTCCAAAATATCTAACTTTGTTTAATAATATTAGATTGTATCAGATACTATTGAACATTATTGTGTATTATCAGATAGTATCGAATTGTGATGGATAGCATCGAGAGCATCGGAAAATATGTCGAATATTATCGGCTAATATCGGATTCTATCGGATTGTATCGGATATTATTGGATAGTATCGGATAGTATCAAAAATATCGGATTGTTTTGAATAGTATCAGATTGCATCAGATACTATCAGATCCTAGTGGTACTAGTGGATTGGATAGTATCAAAAATATCGTTTAGCATCGAAAGTTATCTGTTTATCTCGGACGGTATAGAATATTATTATTAAAATGATCAGATAGTATTGGATTGTATCGAATAGTATTGGAGAGTATTGTAAAGTATCATATATAATCAGATCGTATGGATATTGTCTCATATTATTAGATAGTATTGTATTGTATCGGAAAGCTTTGAATATTATCGAATAGTATTGGTCAGCAACAGATATTATTATATAGCATCGCATATTATCAGATAGAATCCAGCAGCATCAGATAGATTCAGATAACGTCGGAAGAATTGATTTGTATCGAATAGTGTTAGATAGAATCGGATAGTACCGGACAGTATCGAACAGTATCGGATTGTAATAGATAGTAACAAAAGTATCTGACAGAATTATAGATGGTAAATTTTTTCGATATATTGGTCAGTTTGTAGTATTAATATTACAAATTTTTGTAATAATAAATATCACATAATCTGAGAAAAAAGATCCTCTAGTTCCGGCGGGATTTGAACACCGTGTTGACTAATAGAATCTACCGTTTTGGATAGAATCTGATTATATTGTATAGTATCAAATATTATCGAATTGTAATGGATAGTATCGAAATTTTCGGATTTTATTGTATAGAATAGTTTAGTATCGGAAAATGTCGGATAGTAGTCGGGCTTTATAGTATTTGAAATTATCGCATTATATTTTATAGTATCAGATAGCATCGGATTGTAATGGATAGTATCTGAAGTATCGGATAGAATGGGATAATACCGGAGAGTATCGGATTGTAATAAATAGTATCGCACGTATCGTACAATGTTTTATAGTATAGTATCAAGTAGTAACGGAATGTAATGCAAATTATCGAAAGAATTGAATAGTGCCAAAATATCAGTTAGTATCGTAAATTATCGGAAAGTATCGTACAATGTCGCATTGAAGCGGATAGTATCGGATTATATTGTATGGTTTCAGATCGTGACAGATTGTAATGCACAGTTTCGAAAGTATTGGATAGCATCGGAAAGCATCGGATAGTATCGAAAGTATTGGATATTTTTACATGGTACTGGACAGGACCGGATAGTATCGTACAGTATAGGATAGCATTTGATAATATCGAATTATATTTTATAGTATCAGGTAGCATCGGATTACAATGGATGGTATCTAAAGTATCAGATCGTTTCGGATATAATGGAATAATATCGGATAGTATCGGATTGTAATAGATAGTATCGCACGTATCGTACAATATTGTATAGTATCGGAATGTAATGAAAAATATCGAAAGAATTAGATAGTGTCAAAAATATCGGTTTGTATCGGAAAGTGTCGGAAAGTGTCGTATACTATTAGATAAAATTGGATAGTATCGGATTATATTGTATAGTTTCAGATAGTGACAGATTGTAATGCACAGTCTCGAAAGTATTGGATAGTATCGGAAAATATCGGATAGTTTTTAATAGTATGCGATAGCAGCGGATAGTATCGTATTGTAACAGATAGTATCGGAATTTTCAATTTTTATCAAATAGTATCGGTTAGTATCGGAGTATATTGTATATTATCAGATTTAAATCGAAAGTATCGAAAGTATCTGATAGTATCGGATAGTATTGGATCGTAATGGATAGTATCCATATTTTCGGGTTTTTTCTAATGGTATCTGATAAATCGGGATACTATCACGAAAGTTTTGGATAGAATTTTGGATATAAAATTTTTTCGATATGCTGGTCACTTTGTAATTATTTAAATATATATTTAAATTATTATTATTTAAATTAAACAAATTTATGTAATAATAAATATTACAAAATCTGAGAAAAAAGATCCTCTAACTTCGGGTGGATTCGAACAACGCATAGACTGATAGAGTCTACCTTATCGGATAGAATCTAATTATATTGTATAGTATCAAATACTATCGAATTGTAATCAATAGTATCGGATTGTAATGGATAGTATCAAAATTTTCGGATTTTATTGAATAGAAACGTTTGGTATCGGAAGATATCGGATAGTATCGGGTGGTATCGGATTGTAATGGACAGTATAAAATAGTGTCGGATAATATTCATTTAATCATTCAATCGACGAGCAAGAAGCCCAATTACAGATGTATTCTATAAAGAGTATTTAATTGCTAGTTAACCTAAATCTAAATATTATCTTAATCTAAACTTATGAAAAATCGACTAGAATGTACGACTTAACGCTAGCATAGAAACGTGGGTATGAAGGGCCGAAAACAGTAAGTCCTTCCTTATCTACATCGTTTGCGATTCTGGCCATTCGAGATATTGGTGAATGTTCGCCGAAACTAGATCTGAAGTTATCTAAATGAAATATTTGAGATAGATCAGTGGAGCTTCGCAGGGATCTACCCGGTACTTGTAGGTGTAAACTTTCAAGTAATTGAGGACAAGTTGTGTTTCTATTGACTAACTTGTGCATAGATAGAATATCTTGCGCTTTTCGATGTGACTTCAGAGAGCTGATATGTAAAGCAGCAGCAATATGTGAATAGTTGTGCGACAATCGTGGATTAGGAAGACCTAACTTAATTGCCGTACACGAGAAAAATTTATGTTGAACCCTTTCCAGTTTTTCAATATGCGAGGCGTAATGTAGAGACTAAACTTGTGAGCAGTACATTAGAATGGGTCTAACTAACGTGATATATAATAAGCGTAGTGTGTGTGGTTGTTTAAATTCTACAGAGTGACATTTGATACATCCAAACATCTTTAGACCTTTAGCGGTACAATAATCAATATGCTGGAGTAAAGAGAGTTTATCATCTACAAAAATTCCAAGGTCGCGCATTACATGAACAGTTTCGACGACAGAGCCATCTATCAGGTATTGGAATTCAATAGGACATATTTTTCACGAAAAACGCACAATTTTACACTTATAAATATTTAAAGTCATCTCATTTTCTAGACACCACATAGATAAGGCGGTAATATCTTTTTGAACTGCAACAGCGTCCTCACGGGATGAAATAATAGTGTAAATTTCTATATCATCAGAAAAAAGTAAGACCATAACAATGGTAAATATTTGTATGATATCATTAACATACATATTAAATAACAGCCAGGCCACGTGTAATCCTTGAGGCACGTCAGACGTTGCAGTAAATTCGCGGGAGTACACACCTTCGAACTTCACATCAAGCCGCCGCCCTCTCAGATAACTATTAAACCATTCTAATAAATTTATATGAATTCCAAATGCCTTTAGTTTGTAAATGATCCTCGTGCGATTAACCTTGTCGAAAGCGCGAGAAAAATCAGTACAAATTGCATCAACTTGCTTATTATCATCAAGCACCTCCGCAATAAACTGAGTGTATAAAATAAGGTATCTGATCATAAGATATAGTATCAGATAGTATCGGATTGTAGTCGATAGTGGACAGCCAATATGGGCACTCTGAAGGAGTCCGGGGTGACCAGGTTGACTAAGGAGAGGCGAACTAGGCCAGACGGGAAACCCAACAGCCAAAAGTCAAGTATCGAACGTATCGTATAGTATCGGATAGTATCGATTAGTATTGGAGAGTATTTTATAGTATCAGATTGTATCAGGATGTATTTGATAATATCGAAAGAATTGGATTGAGTCAAAAATATAGTTTAATATCGTTTAGTATCAGAAAGTATAGGAAAGTGTCTTATAGTATCGGATTGTAATGGATAATAACGAAAACATTGGATTTTATCGAACATTATCGGATATTATCGGATAGTAATAAAGAGTATCGAAATAATCGGATAGTGTCGAAAGAATCGTTTAGTATCGGAAAGTATAGAATATTATCGCATAGTACCAAATTCTATAGTATCGGATAGTATCGATAGAATTGTAATATATTGTATAGTTTTAGATATTATCTGATTTTACCAGATCTGATGGTATCGGATCATAATGAATAGTATCTAAATTTTCGGATTTTATTATGGTATCGTATAGTATCGGATTGTCTCGTAGACATTGTATATTGGCAGATAGTATAGGATTGTAATGGATAGTATCAAAAGTATCGGATAGTATAGTATAGTATGGGATAGTATCGGATATTGTAGGAGAGCATTTTGTCGTAGCACATATTATCGGACTGTAATGAATAGTATCGAAAGAATCGGATAGTTTTCATAATATCGTTTAGTATTGGAATGTAAGGGATTGATTCGAATAGTATCGGATTATATTGTATAGTATCATATAGTATAGGTTTGTTATCAGTAGTACCGCAAGTTTTGGATAGTATCGAAGTTTTTGAATTATATCGAATAATATCGAGTAGTATTGGAAAGTATCGGATTATATTATATAGTCATATAGTTTCGGATTGCAATGGACAGTATCGAGATTTTCGGTTTTTATCGAATGTTATCGGTTAGTTCCGCATACTATAATTTAGTAACAGAGTATATTGTAGCATCGAATTGTAATGAATGGTATCAAAAGTATCGGATAGAATCTGTTTATATTGTATAGTATCAAACATTATCGGATTGTAATGGATAGTATGGAATGTATCGGATAGTATCAGATTTTATCTCATAGTATTTGCTTGTAGTGGATAGTATTGAGATATTTGAAATTTTTTTAGTAGTACTGTTTAGTATCGGAAAGTATCGGATAGTATCGAATTATGTTGTATAATAGCATATAGTATTAGATTGTAATCATTCGTATCGAGGGTTGCAGATAGTATCGGATAGTATCGGATAGTATCGAAGAATATTTTATAGTATCAGATAATATCAGACTGTAATAAGTAGTAACGAAAGAATCGGATAGTGTCGAAAATTTTGGAGAATATCGGGTAGTATAGGATAGAACCGGATAGAATATCATTGTAATGAATTGTATCAGGTATTAACGGATAATATCAGACAGTATTTTATAGTATCAGATAGTATCAAATTGAAAAGGATAGTACCGAAAGTATCTGGAAGACTGTAATAGTATTATATAGTATCGGATATTATCGGGTTCTATCGAATAGTATTGGAAATTAATGTATTGTATCATATATTATCAGATGGTAATGGATCGTGTCGCATAATATGAGATAGTAATGTACTGTGTCCGATATTTTTGAATATTATCGGATAGTGGTGGTCAGTATAGGATAGAACCAGATAGTATCAGATAGCTTCGGATAGCGTTGAAAAATTTGGATTTTATTCAATGGATATTTAATGTAATGGATGGTATTTAAAGTCGAAAGAAACTTTTAGTATAGAAATTCTAGCTTACATTCAATTACATATCCTTAAAGTAAATAATCCAAACATGTAACCTAATTAGAAGGATTTAAAATATAAGCATTACGTATTTTAATATTCTTAAAAAAGTATAAATCTAATAATAATTAATTTGTCAGTTTAGAACATAAAAAGCATCAATAATTATATTCATTAAATCATTCTAATAAATTTTATTTTTTATTTTTATGAAAATTGTAATTAATAATAACGTTTTAAACTTACTATAGAGAATTTAAAACATATGTACATATAATTTTTTAAATTGTATACGTAGACTCATTTCGCAACATCAGAAACATTTGGAAAATGACATAAGGGAGTGTTCACGTATGATGTCACGCAGCGTGACAAATCGTGACATATGGGGGACGAGTCATTCTGCGCGTGATATCACAGAGGTTTTTCTTGTTATAAATTAAAAACCTGAAAAGTATTAAGTCCATATACTCGTATATCCAGCTGTTTGATATGTTCTTTGAGAAGAATAAAAAAGTGTTAATAATCATGTTCATATTTTTGATTATGTTCAGGTAACGTTTTATTCCCATATTTGAAAATATTCAGACAAGTATTTTATAATTATCATAAAACATGTGAAAGGGGGGGGGGGGTTGAAAGAATGTGACGTAATATTATAGGTTGAGTCTCGTTAATTCGTAATTGAGCTTGACAAGGGGTACAGGGGATAAAAAAGCTTCAAATAAAGCGTGAAAGCATATGTGAACGATCCGTAACTGAAATATGGGTATTTTAAAAATAAATACACCTAGTTTAAAAAATTTTAAATTCAATCTTTATGTAAATTAATATCGTGAAAAAAATGTATCAACTAATACATAATTAATCTATTGAAAACATAAAAGGCATTAAAGCGTAATTTCCATTCAAACATTGAAATAACTTTTAATCTACATCTTTTTAAAAATATTAAATTTTACATATAAAAATTTCATTTAATAATGACTTTTAATATTAATTTAAGGGAAAAAATTTAAACATTTTTACATATAATTTTGAAAAGTAAATGAAAATATACATCTAAGAACACCAGCATAATTCCGAAAATGTACTCAATTGAAATAGAGTTACTTTAAAAGTAAATTAAATTCATTCTTTGCAAATCATATTCAATATTCCATTATATAACCCATAAGTAAATAATTAATTAATGTTACTTGTATGTATGTATGTATTTAATCTCTCCCTTTTACGGGTTTGAGGGCCACCGCTCCCTGTACATATATTTACAATTCCATCCTTAGTCTAACTTAACT
>NC_046658.1:34931769-34959439 GCF_010883055.1 Belonocnema kinseyi
AAAGCCTTTAATGAGAGCTTCCAATTTTTCAAACATTCCCCCATCCCCCCTCTCTCTCTCTGGTGTTTTCCTTTTAATTCTCACTCTCTTGTTCTCCTGGTCAATTAATGTTACTTAAATTTAAGGTTCTAAATTAGAATCTTTATTCAATAAATATATTTAAAAAAATATATATATATATTTAGCGTACATCAATTAGTCATTTTACAAAATAAGAAGCATTAAACTATAATTGTCACTAAAACCCTTAAATAATTTTTAGATAATACATGTTTTTAAATGTGAACATTCATTCCTGAAAATTTTCTTTATTAATAAACTCTTTAACAAATCCCAGAAAATCTGAGTTTTTGTAAAATCAGTTGATAATTAATTAATCCTTTCACAACATAAAAAATATTACACAATTATTTTCATTAAAACATTCAAATAATGTTTATATTATATTCTGATTTAAATTTGAAACTGCAATTCTCTGAATCTAATTTATTAATAACCTTTCTAACTAAGTTTAAAAAATTAAAATATGTGTACATATAATTTAAAAAATTGAATTTAAATACTCATTTCACAAGATGAGGAGCACCATTAAAATTATGTGTATAATTGTAATACAAGTGCTTAAAGAAAAAAAAGAAAATTTGGTTATGAAAGTAATAGCCAATATTTATTCCTGCTTAAAATGACAGGTTGAAATCCAATAGAAACCAGCAAGAAACCGGTTACATACCCTTTCGGTCCTTACCCAGTTCTATACGGTTTTTATTTGATCTTTAATTTAATTTGGTGAGATCTATCTGGGTCTACCCGGTTCTTATCCGGGAAATGGTAATAAGAAATAAGTTGTTTAAATATTCTACCCGCGCCTACCCGCTTTTTATCTTGTCAATGGAAACAAAATGAAAATAATAATCATATAGAATTAGATTTCTACCCGGATCCTATCCAGTCTGTATATGGCAATCGACGCTTGTGAATCGCGTTATGATGAAAGTGTACCGGCTACTTGGTGCTACCCGGTTCCTATCTGGCAATGGGGACCAGAAATTAAAATAGGGTTATACTTTTCTATTCGGTTCCTATCCGGTCTCGTTAAGGAACATGGTCACTTGTAAATTATTAAGTCAAAGTGTACCGGCTACCTGATTCTATAAGGTTCTTATCTGACAAATGGAACCAGAAATTAAAATAAGGATATACTTTTTTATTAGGTTCCAATCCGCTTTCTTTAACGCACATGAAAACTTGTAAATTATTAAGTCAAAGTGTACCGGCTACCTGGTTCTACCCGGTTCTTGTCTGGCAAATGGAACCAGAAATTAAAATAAGGATATGGTTTTCTATCCGGTTCCTATCCGGTCTTCCTAAGGCACCTGGCCACTTGTGAATATGAAGTGAAAGTTAACCTGCTACCAGGTTCGTATCCGGCAAATGGAACCAGAAATTCAAGCAAGAATATATACTTTTCTATCCGGATAGGTTTCCAATAAGAACCGATAACAAAGGGGTACATATTTTTCCATTCCTGATATAAATTTTACAGGTTTCTGAGTACAAATCAGATAATACAGGTTTTGGATAGGACTCACGTAGCAACCGGGTGTCCAATTCCTATAGCGCTAGATAAGAATCGGGTAATGTATTTTTAAGGACCCGGATACAAACTGGGTTGACACTTTGAAGATTCTGGATAGGACCCATAAAGAAGCCGGAGATAAAAATATCAATCCATATAGAATCCGATGAAGGACCGGGTATGAACCGGGAACAAAACCCGGGTCTGATTCCAATAGCGCCAGATAAGAACCAACTTCCATTCGGTTCTTATCTGGGTTCTATCCGTCTTTTTAAGCAGGGGCAATTACACAATCTGGGAGGGAATAACATTCTGATATTATTTAATATCAAACAATTTCAATCCAACCATTATGTAATTGATATTTTATTTTTTATTATTAAGTTTGCATATATA
Source organism: Belonocnema kinseyi (assembly GCF_010883055.1). NCBI lineage: Eukaryota > Metazoa > Arthropoda > Insecta > Hymenoptera > Cynipidae > Belonocnema > Belonocnema kinseyi. The sequence goes on from NC_046658.1 coordinate 34,933,742, forward strand.
TCATAATATTATTAAACTTAGTGATTTCACAATATATCTATTAATGAAATTCTTTTTTATATTACTTGAAAAAATTATATTTTAAGATAAACTTTAAATAATTATTCCTGTAACATTGAATAAACCAATTAAAAATTTATTAAAATGACATTTTATTTTTAATTTGTAAATAATTTTAAAATCTGAAATATGAATATAATATTATTATAAAAAATTACTAGCATGTATAACATTATATTATTAAGCTTTATAATTTGGAAATATAAAAAACATGAAAATATTATTATAACTAAAACGTGAAAAAATATTTTGTTAATGACTCAATTATGTAAAATTTAGAATTAATATAGCTCCAATATTAAACAGTAAGTAAATTTTAATTAGATAACGTCAACATAAAAATACAATATTATTTAATATTAATAGAAAAATAATAAGTTATTTTTGCTATTAAATCATTAACATAATTAAAACATTAAAATAATAAATTTATTTCATTCTAATTTAGTCTATGATAACTTTATGTTTTAATAGAAATTTTTATTATAATTTATATCCTAATATTCTTAAACTCAATGATTTCGCAATATATGTATTTATTTAAAACTCTTTTACACTGTTTAAAAAAATTATATTTTAAGATGAATTGTAAATAATTATTCCTTTAACATTGAATGAACCAATTAAAAATGTATTTAAATCATATTTAATTTCTAATTTGCTAATAATTTAAAAATATGAAATATGTATAAAATATTATTATAAACAATTATTGGCATGTATAAAAAAATAATTAAGCTTTATAGTTTGCAAATATAGAAATCATGAAAATATTATTATAAGTAAAACCTAAAAGGGCTTCCGTTTCCGGTACCGATCCCGAAAGAACTCTTTTTTGTCAAGTGGTGTAGTTTTGGCTTTGGTGAAGGGAACAAGGGTGAGTGGATGCAGAAATAGCAGAGAGTGCGGAGATCGAGTGTTAAGGAAGAAGGGTGAGTGAAGGCAAAGATGTGAAGGGTGAAAGTGAGTGGTTAGAAGTGAAAATTTAAAGTGTGTGAAGTTTTTGAGGTAAGGAGTAGGAAATTAGTCGCTTCGTAAGGGGGCAAGAGGTACGTGATAAAGGCGGGAAATCTCACGGAGGTTTGGGTAAGGTAGGATGCCGACGACGCGAAGTCCAGAAATTGGCACCTGAGGGCAACAGCAACTGGACGATTGCACAGAGCAGAAAACCGTAGTGACAGTAACAGCTGCCGTTGCTGAAACATGCGCCCTGGGAGGGGAAGGGTGACGTTTATCGCAGTGACAGCAATGTTGAGGAAAGATTCGAGAAGTTGGCCAGGGAGGGGATGGCAGCAGACTCAGGTACGTGTATGCAACGCGCAAGGCCCTCTAATTTACAGCGCCTGAACAAGCTAGGCAACGCGGGTTCGAACAGAAGTCTGGACGAATGGCAGAAAAGACAAGCGCGAATAGCAGTGAAGGGGAGGAAAAAAGGAAAAGAGGCAGGGGACGATGAGGTAGAAAGGGACAAGGATAACAAGAAAGTTAAAGTTAAACGAAAAACACCAGAAAAAGATAGGGGAATGGCGGGGGGGGGGGGGAAAAATTGGGATGACATGAATGAGAAAGACTAGGTTTGGGGTAATCTAGAAAGCATTGAGAATAGACAGAGAGAGGTTGACAAACAGAGATCTAGAGAGATAAAACAGTTGGAGAACGTGTAAGTAATCCAGAAATTAGGAATGAGCTTGTGGTGAAAAAAAACAGAGAATAAGAAAATAGTGAAAGGGAATGAAAAGAATGTGCAAAGCGAAAATGAAAGATTGAAGAAAAGACTGAGTGAGATTGAAAGCAGATTAGAAGGAGAAGAAAGGGCAAAGAGGAAAAATAACTTAGTAGTAAAGGGATTAAAAGTGGAGGGTGAAACAGGAGAAGTGGAAATAAAAAATCTTTTGAGAGACATTAGAGTGCAGGTAAGGCTAGACGGAGTCAAGCGAATAGGAGGGTTAAAGGAAGGAAAAGAAGGAATATTTCTAGTAAAAGTGGGGAGTGAGGAGGAGAAATAGAAAATTATGGAGGGAAAAAAATTATTGAGAGAAAGAAGGGAAAAATTGAAGAAGATCGAACATGGAGGGAGAGGAAAAGGAGATGGCAATTACAGCAGAGGGCTTGGGTAGAGAGGAAAGAGGGCCATATGGTGTGGATAGGGAGAGACAGATTATGGATAAATGGGGACAAATGGTGCTGGGATGATTAATTAGAAGAATTAAGGAGAAAAGTAAAAACTTTTGAGAAGCGTAGGGGGAAGGGAGTCGAACAAAAGTTTGGAGATACATCAGAATTATATGAAATATGAATATAATATTATTATAAAAATGATTAGCATTCATAGCATAATATTATTAAACAATAAACTAATAAATTCATTCAATTCTAATTTAGTTTGTGATAATTTTATGTAAAAATAAAATTTTTCATTTTAATTTATATAATAATATTGTCAAACTAAATGATTTCACAATATATCTATTCATTTAATAATCTTTTATATTATTTTTAAAAAAATTAGATTTAAAAATAAACTTTACATAATTATTTCCGTAACTTGAATAAATCAATTAAGAAGTTATTTGATTTATATTTAAATTTAAATTTGTAAATAATTAAAAATATTAAATATGAATATAATATTATTATGAAAAATGATTAGCATTTATAACGCAGTATTATTAAGTTTTATAATTTGCAAATATTAAAAGCATGAAAATATTATTTGAACTAAAACGTGAAAAGAAATATTTTCTTAATGACTCAATCATGTAAAATTTAGAATTAATATAGTTCCAATATTCCAATTCTAATTTATTTTATGATAAATTTATGCTTTAATAAAATTTTTAATTAGAATTTATATCACAATATTATTTAACCTGATGATTTTGCAATATATGTATAAATTTAATGATCTTTTATATTATTTAAAAAAATTAAATTTTAAGATTATCATGTATATCATAAGATTATTAAGCTTTATAAATTGCAAATACACTCGAGTCGCGGTACTGCGACCATTTAGCGCAGGTCCGTCTATTAACTATGTTCAAATCACGAAGTAATAATAAGGAGACGGAAAAGTGTGCGAGTGAGAAAGTTGGTCAAATTGACGCGGTTTTAGGCAACTAGATCGATTATATTTTTAATTATACAGGTTTTTTTTAGGATAAACAATGTTTGGAAGTGTTAGAAAAATAGTATTCTTCATTGCAACGTACGATTTCAAAAATAATAATGTACTACAATTTAAAGAATTCATGAGCAAACAATTTTATTATAGTCTACATATTTACCACTTTTATAATTCACTCTTTTGACTTTGCAAGTCTTAACGCGAAACGGAATTAGATCTCCTTATTATTTCTTCGTGGTTCAAATGTAAACTCTTTACGAGAGTTCTGAGCCGTTTATATTACTTTGAGAACGGTAAAGAGAATGAGAATATTACCGCGAATATAACCGAAAAGGAAGTTATCTGAGAATTTATAAGAATTTAATTTAATTAATAGAAAATGTCATTTTTTTGATAAATCTGAAACGATTTTTTAATGTTGAAAACATATTTTAAGTATATAATAAGCATCCAGTACAGTATTTGAAATGGAAAACACTTTTCCAAGAAAGTATTGCTATTAATCGTCCCAGATCAATCTGTATGCATATTATAGGTTATGTCGGCGCTCAACCTTCTAAACATGTAACAGTTTTTAGTTGTTATACACAAAATATTTTATCTTAAAATATGTATTTAAAATATTATCTTTTTAAAATGTGCACATAACGTGCATCACCATTTAGGCATGTAATTAAAAGAAAATCATTTAGTTATAATAAAATTTAAAAATAAAATAAATTTTTGAGCGTAAAGCTACGATTGAAATAACACTTTGCTAAATAAATACCAGGGTGAAATATATGGTACTTCATATATATAAAGGTTACAATTTAGAGGATTAGCGATTGTATTTAATAATTTTATTATTCAATGCTAGTATTTATTAACTGTGAGGCAAGAGAGTTTTGAGGTTAGAGTTTTAGCCAAGATATTGTAACGTCGATGCGGTACGGGGTGTTAGAGTGTGGGAACTATATATATAACAAACATGGCAGCGCCCACATGTTTATATTTTCATGCACAGTTTGTCGGCAAAAATGCTCGTGCGCATAATCAAGTGGGACATCGTAAGATGGCGGCTATACCCACTCTTGGAATTCTCCCCCCTCCCGTCGATTCAACTCCGCTCGCCCAAATTAGGATGGCATGCCTAGTCCCGTGTTTCCTATGTCCATGTTGTTTTTTCATTCTTTGTAAAATATGACGGTAATGCAGTAGAAAGATTTTTTGAGGTTAGAAAAGTTTGACATGTATATCACCCAATTTTTGCTTATCTGAAGCTTGAGCCAGGTTTTCTGTAAATAGTCTTTTTCATAACAAAAGTTTCCTCGAGAAATAAAATATTTAATTAAAAAAAAACTATTGTAGAAAGAAATTTCGAGATAAACAAGTGCTGAATACATTTTTCTTTAAACAATATTTTGTTTTTTAAATGAAATAATCAAATATTTATACCAAAGAAACAACTTTTTTAATGTTTAAATTTTTCAAACATTGTTCAAATTTAAAATGACAATAATTTTGAGAATATATTTCTGGATAACATATTTTGGTTGAAAGTATACATGGTATTTTTTAAATTACAAAAGTTCTTTCGAAAAATCGAAATTTTAATTAAAAAATTAAAAAGAAACTGAGATAAATTAATGCTGATTAGAATACTGTACAGTTTGTTTGGAAAATGTTATTAGGTTTGAAGATAATTCAGGGAATTTTAAATTCAAACAATAATTTTTAACACTTTAAATATTAAACATTAAAAATAAATATTAAACAAAATTTATTTGATACAAATATTTTATTATCGTATTTTTAATAAATAAATAATATTGATTAAGTAACAATTGGGAATTTTATTATTTAGGAATTTTCAAATTCGGTACCTCCAATTTTTATTCTTGGGTCTTGGCGATTTTTTCTTGATGCATTTCATTCAGTCGTAAACGGGCGTGATTTTCTCTCAGAAAATAAGTTATTAAAATTCGAAAAAATTAGGTAAGCTTTTTTGACATCTAGGTATGTAAAAAATGTAAACTTCCGAAAATTTAAAAACTGATTAAAAAACTATTTACACTCTTTTAGGATACTAATACAATTTACACGACACTAATTGTAAAATTTGACAATTTTTAGGCCTTTAGTTTAAGAATTTGAATTTTAACGTTAAAATTTGCTTCAGTTTCAGAATACAGGCTTATTGTATGAACCTTTAAAATTTCCGTTATAAGTTATAGGTTAGGTCAAAAATAACATACTGGGATTCGAAATTGTTACAACGCGAAAAAGTTTAAACTGAAACGTTAAAAATGCGAAAATACACCATTTTCCATGCTCATTTGCAAGCCTGCAAGTCATTTTCTTACTTAGTCGCTTCTTTTGAAAGTCGATCCTCTGTTTTAAGTTTTCTTTTTGAAATATACCTTGAATTGTATGCATTTTAAGATCAATGGTTTCAGTTGCATTTAGATTGAAGTAAACAAATGTTTTTTGTTTTAACAATACCATAAATAAATTATAATATTTTATTTATTTTTCACGATTGTAATGTATAACTTCTAAAATTGTATGATTGTTGCTCAAACATGAAAAAGACTAATTTCAAATGTATAGAGGTTCTATTACACATGTTGAACTATTAAAACCTCTGACCTTATTTAAGGTTTTTAAAACTCGTTTGAAAACTTCTTTTAATACAATTTTGGTTGTGATTTCTTAATAAAAAAATAAGTGCTATTGAGTCTCCAGAACAGCAATTTCAAAAATATTTAAATCCTTAATATTTGAGACATTTTAAATTTGTAGTCTTCAGTATAATGAATAATTTCAAATTGAAAGCTATTTAAATATGTCAGAATTTTTTAATTGAAAGTGTTTGATAATTTTAGATTAAAATATTTCAAATTATTTAGTTAAAAATTAAAATCGTATAAAATTTCAGGATTAGAATTGAACGTCTTTTATTACTTGAATCATTATTTTAAAACGATTAAAATTGTATACCTTCAGATAAATTGGAAAGTAGGACTGTTAAAAATTAGGAGTGTTCGAAAGAAGTGAACAAAGGTTTAGTATAAAAAGCCATTTGAGAAGGTTCTTTTTTAAGTTTTATTTGTTTTTTAATAATTTGTCACCCCCACAAATTATTTTGTTTTGTAAGAAAATAGCGCCTGATTTTTATACAAATTAAAAAATATGTTAAAGGTTCGCTCAAGGTTATTTTGGTTCAAAAAGCTCGTTCCTGAATAAATTGACTCTTTGTTTTCAATTTCGTTCTGTCAATCAGGGATTGTATTTTTCATAAAAAACATTGAAATCTGGTTTTTCTTGTTTTTAAAATTAGAATTAAAGGTCATTCATGGTAATTTTCTGTGCAAAATATTGATTTATAAACAATATTTGTCAAACAATCGAACGGATTTCATCGCCCAAGATACAAACGTAAATTGTACTATAGTAAAAACAACTGGAAAAATTTAGATGAAAGCCAAATTTTGTAAAGAAAACAAACACTTTTAATGCAACAATTTTATTGAAGAAAAATATTGTTCATAAAAATGAAAATAGTATGTATTTATTCTCTCCCTTTTACGGGGTGGAGGGCCTCCGCTCCCTTTACAGTACGTTAAAAAACCCCTTATACTACCTTAATAATTCTTATTATCTAAATAACAAGATTCTACTTGTATTAAATTATATGCTATCGCTTTGTCTGCACAATTATTCTCGAGATTTGCTTACTATAGAGTTTCCTGGGCTTCCGTTCCTCTATCATTTCCATTAACATGAATTAACGTTTTCTTTCTCTGTATTACTTTACTGTCCTTGTTTAAGAGTGCGCGTTTGGGCTTTCCCTACTGTATTCCCCTTACTTTCTCTCATTTCTTCCAATCTCATCAACCAGCTTGCCCCTTGTCCAATTCCATCCAAGATCCACCTTATCCTGTCATCCACACTCTCACCACCCGTTTCGTCTCCCGCACATCTCTCTGAAACATGCCCCCATGATTAGATCTCGTAATAACAGACTCTACATCTTCTTTTCTTTTCATCCATCCAGTATCTGCACTCTCTTATTCATTTTCCCATCCTAAATCGTATAACGTGGTTCCATTTACCCTCCTTTTTTACCGTTCTTAAGTATTCTGGCTCTCCTTCAGCCTTTACTGTCTTATACCACCTGTTATGCTTAGATTTCACTATTTTGTTCCACCTTTCATCCTCCTCTTTAGCTATCAGTTCATTCTCTAACTCTTGCCATACTCTGACAACTGCTCTTATATCGAATTCTCTCCTCCTCTGTTGTCTCTCTTTCTTCTACCTTGATCCTTCTGTGTTACCCCTATCCTCCTTGTTTACTACTTCCCGTAGACAAGCTTGTGCTATCCTGCTTCCCTCTCTCCTTTTTAGCTTCTCCTCAAAGTTCCAAGCTCTCTTTATTTGTCTAATAACCATTTTACATTTACCTAATTCTTCCCTCAACATATATCCTGGACAGCTCCAGCTCACTCCCATTACCCATCCCGAGAATCTCTTCTGCATACTTTCCACCCTCTTGTGCTCCTTCCATCCCCGGATCTCCACTGCGTAACTTAGGACTGACCACACTAACGCATCATACATCCACAGTCTCATGTCAATGTTGCTATTAACGGGAAGTATTCTCAGCCTATTTCATTACCTACTTCCACTTTATTCATTCTCTTGTTTATTCTTTATTCTGCTAGAATGTAACCTATCACAGTCTCCCCTCTACCCATAAACGTCACTTTCCCTTCTTCATCTCCCTTTATATTTCCATTTCAGATAAACCGCCCTTCCTCTCCTAACAGGTTCAAAAGAGTTTTAACCTCTCAATATATCTCCCTGTACTTAGAATTTCTTCGGGAAACTTCACTCACTTCATCCTATATCTCCCCCCCCCCCTAACTCTCCTGTTCGCGCGTTAAAGTCTCCTCCTATCAAGACCAGCTCTTGATTCCTTTCTTCCATGCATTATCTTAATACTCTCCAACATTCATCTTCCCTTCTCCTTCTATACACACAAACGATAGTCACCCTCTCTCTTCCTATCTTAATTCTTCTCACCATCACGCCCTCCCGCTTTTCTTCTCTCGCTTTTACTCTTTTATGTCCCATCAGCTCCCACTTAATAATAGCCTCCCAGAACTTCTCAAAAAACCCCTTCGCGATCGTACTATGCAAACTGTGCGCTTTCTTTTGCCTTTGCAAGTTCGTCGGTCTGTCTACTTTGCTTGGTACTCCCCCTACCCCTGCTGAACTTCACAAATACCTCTGCCTCGTCACTGCTTACGTTACTGTCAGTGCTATCTTCTACGTTTTCGCATGCCTCAGCCGTTTGCGTAGTTTCGCTGGTTAATCAAGACCCACTCTCTGTATCCGTCTCCTGCTGCCCTTTCTCTGTCCTTTCTGGACATCGTGTCACCAGCATGTCTGCCAGGTATTCTATCCTAGGTCACGTTTTATTTTCTCTCGCTTTCAATCCCCCACGACACTCGTTCAATCTGAATCTAAAGCCACCACTCTAAAAATCACTCAAAATCTCTCTCTCACTATAATTCACCACTCTTACACTATTAAACAACTGTCTCTTCTCATTCATCTAACCCTCGCACTCCCTTGTCGCTCACCCTGCATGAAAACACCACTTTCTACAACCGTTCCTAACCTGAAAATCCTTCTTTTCCACTTTTGAAAATGATATCACACTCACCGCCTTTCTACCCACTCCTTCACTCTCACTTATTCCTTAGCCCTTCATCACTCTATTCACCCCCTTTTACCTCTTAAACTCCCTCTTTCCCCTCACCACAGCCAAACAGTTAGCATCACAAAAATCATCAACAATCACGATCGTTACTGGAAACGGAAGCCAAAAATAAAAATAAAAATAGTCTAATTTTTACATACAATTCTTAAAATAAATAATCTGTGGTGAAAGCACAATCGACTATTCTTTCGAAAGTTATCCGATATACAGGCAAAAACAACACAAAGACGACTACGCTGGACATACAGACAGAGACCGACGTAAAAACTTCTTTTTCTGGCTCAAGGGCCCTCAAAACGTCGACATTTTATGAAATCCGCGAAAGTCATTTTTCGCAAAAAACTAATACCTTCTCATTTTGGATGAGGATGTAAAAATTATCAACAAGATTTGTAGAAAATCTTCCAAGGTATAAAATGATTGTCCCGCAAGTTAGATCCAAAAAATGACCGAAAATTGAACAGCAGTTCGAGTATTAAAAATTTAACAGTGATTGATTTTACAAAACGATTCTGAATCTGTTCAAAATGATATAATTTACATATTTTAACGTTAACATTTGAACTAATTCAATTAGAAAGTCTTAGTAGTGACACAAGTGTAAAGTTCGAATCAATAGCTTCTTAAATGAACGCCTTTATTCAATTTCAAAATCGTTTTGAAGTATTATTTCAAAGGTAAAAGTATTTCATTTTGATTTCTAAAGAACAGATAAACAATCATTAATTAAAAAAAAATCAAATAAGCTAAAGGTTTCTGAATGTTTCAAATAAAAGAAAAAATTTGGACCTTCTCAATAATTTTGAAATATTAAAAAAAAGAACAGAACTCAAAGAGGATGCTTAAAAATATTTCAAAAGATTTACAAAATTAGAAAAAAATCTGGAAGCTCTTGAGACAATTTTGTGTGCAGGGTGTTAAAAAAATGTTAGGAAAATGGGAATCGGTTTAAAAGATATTTGAAAGTTCTGAAAATTTTCAAAAAATATTTTTAATAGATTAGAAACAATTTAATATAAAATTGTATTTTTCGTGAATTTTTCAATTCGAGTTTTATATTTCGGGACTTTTATAATTTCGGAAATTTTATTAATTGGTAATTTTGAAATTCACAAATTTTACAGTGTCGGGAATTTTATTTTTCGGGATTTTCACTTGCTTTTTCCAAAAAATAATATTCCCATCACTCTAAAAATTCAGAAATTTTTACATTGTCGAAATATAAAGTTCTCGAATTGGAAAATTCTCGATAATTTATAATCTTACTAAATTTGAAAATTCCCGACAGAAAATTTCCGAATTATACTATACGGGACTACGCGGAGAGAACGAAACGGCTGTGGTCACCGCGACTGACGGTGCTGATGCGCGTGACGGGAAGAAAGTGCTTCAAAATACTCGAGAATATATATAAGTGACGTGTTCACGGTGACCACGCGAGTGCTACACGGTTATCATGCGCGCGAGTCATAGTTCGGACTTTCACGATGGCCACCTCTGCGATCACAGTGTTCCGAATTATTTTCACGCGCATCAGCACTGTTATGTCGCAACGGTGTGAACCGTTTTTTTACAGTCCTGGCAACCGCTTAGGGTTTATGTATCAGCTGATCGTAAAAATGTAAACCGATTGACATCGTTTTGTGTCTGCTCATCTATTTAGGGTAAGTGATCCACTTATTATCATAGTTAAAATAAAAAGTAATATATCAATAATACTTAAGCGATGTAAGTGGTCATTAATGAATTTTATTTTCATTTTTTCAAGTTGGAAAATATATAAATGGTGGTAGTCCAAAAGGTGCCAAAGAGCATTTTGGCGAAAATAGGTTTATTGACCCACAAATTATTTTAAAACTAATAACACATCGCGGTAAAAGCATTTGTTCCAACTCGCGTTTTTTAGTATAGTAATAAAAATTAGGTATGCCGCAGGGTCTCAAGGAGCATTCCGTACTTAACCTCCACACAGTGTGTTCTTTACATTTATGTTACATTTTACAAGTGATTCATTTCTTCTTCAGCGTTTCTTGATAATTTTAATAAAAAATTAATTGTTTTAAACAAAATACAAGTATATCTGTGCCATCCTAACCTAAAACTTGAAAACTTCACATACCATATCTCGAAAGCATGTTTTTATTTTCGTAAAAAATAATAATTCTACTTTTAATTGATTGATTTTTAAAACAAATTGATTTTTAAAACCTGTGAAATTCAAGAGTCAGCATTTTAGGTCGATTTTCTTAGAACTGCTTTTTACATCAAACTTTTTTTATATATGTTCGCAAACTCAATATTTTAGGAGCATTTATTTATTTATTTTCAAGCTAAAAATTGAATTTTGTATCTTAACTCTCAGCCGAGCTTGCTCCAATTTTAGGTTAGTTTCAGTTTTAGATTGTCAACTTCCACATCAATTTCCTCTAAACTGGCTAACTTTTTTTGACTTAACTTTATTGCCATCAATTAAGTAATTTTTTCAGCTCGGGAGTACATTTTGTTTTTATCCTTAAATGGTGAATTCGATTTCAGAGAATATTGTTTAACTCATCTGCAAAGTAGCCAAAATGTCCCTTAGCACCTTTTGCACACGAGGGTTTAAATTATCAAATTGCTGATTTCAATATTTTAATCATTATTTCTTGTTTTCAAATCGACCTTTATACTCAATTAAATTTCAAAAAATAAGTAAACCCGGCGATTCATAGTTCAGAGCCAAACGGTTGCCAGGACTGTGAACAAAATGGTTCACATCGCTGCGACATGACAGTGCTGATGCGCGTGAAAATAATTCGAAACACTGTGATCGCAGTGGTGGCCAACGTGAAATTCCGAACTATGACCCACGCGCATGACAACCGTGTAGCACTCGCGTGGTCACCGTGAACGCGTCACTTTTACATGTTCTCGAGCATTTCGAAGCACATTTTTCTCGTCGCGCGCATCAGCACCGTGAGTAGCGGTGACCACAGCCGTTTCGTTCCCTCTGTGTAGAAAACTCCCTAATTTGAACAATGACAAAAAATAGTTTGTTAAAAAATATTTTTTTGATAGAATAATAAAATATTTATACCAAAGAAAAAAACTTTTTTAACGTTTAAAGTTAAAAAAAAATTATTTGTTTCACGTCCCGCGACTTTTATAATAATAAATAATTATAAACAATGGATTATAATTGCATAACATTTATATTCAATAATAACTCAACAGGTTAAAGGATTATATTCAATATCTAATTATTATTGTAAACAAAACCTAGTATTGTTAAAATCATTCTTGAAGATCAGATTTGTGAAGAAACGACGCAACAGTGTAAGGTTAACCCAACAGCACAAGAAAATCTACGCATCATCTTTTGGACAAAAAACAGGCACACGTTAATTAAAAAGCAATAAATTAATTGACAAGAAAACCAGAAAAGGCAGCTGCATTTTCAATCTCATACGCTCACAATATTCTGGTACCTATAAGTACGTACACATCGCAGTAAACAAAAATAAGCGATGCACATAAATATTCGCATAGCTAACAAAACCAGCAGACTACACACTAACTGAGGAGCCATAAATTAATCAGCAAGCCAAGACTGAAATAGACAAGATTTTCAGTCCCATGCGTTTACAAAATGCTGGTACCTACACCACATGTACACCCTTTAGTCATTCTGACCTACATATTTCTATGACGAAGACCAGCATCTTCGATCTGAAAGCAAGAAACAGCTTAATAAAGATGACAGCTATACGAAGGTAAGCCGTTCACACACAACCAAAAGAAAACACGCAAACCTTATGCTCTTCTACGCATCATAATAGCTTACCCTTGGACACTTAGGAAGGGATATCATATATTTTGGTAACTTGATTGGAACCAAGAGGAATCCCTACTTCTAAAACAACTCACCCCTACGGGAATTTAAGAAGGGATCTTGTGAATAAATACAGCGGATTCGGAAGCAGAGATCAGTTTAGTTCCAGTTTCAGTTTAGTTTGTTCCTGTTTAGTCGATTATACTCCAGCTTCAGTCTTTACTTAAGTCTCAGTTCAGTCTCAGATAGACAAATGCAGATTGTTAATGAATCTTCGAAACCCTAACTTCTGGTCCAACAGTGTTGGGCCGTCAACAATTTAAATCTAAAAATCTACGAAGAATAGCTTCTGTGTGGAACTGCGAGTCGAGAACACCTGCCACAATGGACAGGCTACTTTCAATTCAAGGAACGAGAGGGCGAATTGTTCATTCTCTACAAAAAGGGAACTTTGTAAGTAAACCAAGGAATCAAATGATTTAAAGCAAATGAAGGTTTATTAGGAAACGTTTATCAAATCTGATCTTTATATTTAAATTCTTTTAATACTTAAATAAATATTCATTATTTTATATATTTTAACATATTTGACTTATTTATTGTATTTGGTAGTTATCCTCATCCCAGTTTTATAGTTTATTTAAAATTAGATTCTAAAACGAGGAACCACTTTGAATAAAATAAAATACAAGGTAAGTTACATCTCGTAGGACGTAACATTTGAATTTAAAATAACAATTTAAAAAAATGTATTTTTGGATAAATAATATTGTTTTAAAATGTGCATTGTATTTTTGCGCATTAGAAAAAACGCTCGCAAAAATAAAATAATAATTTATAAAAATTAAACATGAAACAATGTTTCTATAATAAAAATATTTAATCATTGTATTTTTAATAAATGAATAATACTGATTACAAAACTGCTTTCTCAATTTCTGCAATTCGGGAATTTTCTAGTTTGTATATTTTGAAGTTGGACAGCATTCAGCCTGTAGTTTTATTATCCGGGAATTTTCAAATTCGATGATATTGTAATTTCAGCATTTTATAATTTTGAGAAGTTTATAGTGTCGGGAATTTCATTATTCAGGATTTTTCAGTCATCCCAAAGTATTTCAAATTTTTAAAAAGATTTATATAAGTGGAAAAAAATCTGTAAGATTTTGAGGAAATTTTTTTGCAGAATTTTACAAAACGATTTTGGAAAAATGGAAACCATTTTAAAATATGTTACGTGCGCCAATGAAGGGGGGTTACTCTGAAAAGTGAGATTTTTCAGGACGAGCGGTTCAATTCGACTCGATAGACCGGACTTTTAGGAGAGAGGGAAGACTCACGAAATCTTCCCTCTCCACTTACCACAAAATTATCACGGAAGGAGATAGGTCGTAGAAGCGGCTCACGGACGGTGTATAGTTGAGACGCGTAGATGGCATGAGGAGTGGTGGGAGATGTTTCACGGAATCTCGAGTTCTCAAGCCAAAGCCCTATTACTCGACTACCCAACAACTCAATTTTTAGCGATAATAACACTCGGATATTTTTTCCGAAAGTTTAATTAAAAAGAGAAGCTCAAAAACTACCGAAATGTGTAAAAGCTTGATTTCGATTTTTTTAGAGTAAGCCCCCTTTCTTCGGCGCACGTTACATATATTTAAAATTTCTGAAAAAACTTCAAAAAAGATTTGAATTATATATATATATATATATATATATAATTTGTATTTTAAATTTTATACCATGTGACGTACGTAAATACTTCTAGTAAGCTGTATCAATTATAATAGGTTAAAGTTTATTTTAAAATATATTTTATGAAGCATGATATTTTTTATGAATGTGCCAGTGAAATTCTGTTCGTCTCATTTTGTTTACCAATGCGAAACGTAACCTGGCTTGGGACTGCCGTCTTAACATCTGAGATCCGAGAGGATAGTTTTCCTATGAAACCGCAATATAAATTACTCATCGACTTTTATTTGTGGCATTTATTAAAATAACCATGTTTTGCAAAGTTATAAATGTAAAGATGTTTTAATTGGCAATTTAATTTTAATATAAATGGTTCTTATCCCAGCTTTATTCTTTTTTCGCGGGCGCTGTCTATATTTATAGCGTGCAACTAAGCCCACACCGCATCTACGTTTATAATATCTTTGGCGTATCTCGGTCGCCGTTCCAAAGCGAGATATCACTTGAAACCAGCACCATGCTTCGCGCCCACTTTTCTGTTTTCTTACGATCCGGAGGGGAATTGTCTGTGAAACTAATCCAACAGATGGCATTACGAAAAGTAGATCTGACCTTTGCATTTAATTACATTAAGAAAAAGCAAAAATAATTAAAAACTTGATGCTGTTTGCAAATAAAAAAAAAATATATAAAAAAACAAGAGTAACTATTACTAATTATTTAAAAAAGGAAAAAGTCATAAAAATATGTAGTTTAACAAGAATAAAATTTAATTTTGAGATACATTTGGAAAGCAGTTCGAACTTCATATTTCTATGATTTATGTTGCTGATATTATTGATTTTATTATTTGTAAAAGTTAAAAAAAATGTTTATTGTTAAAATTATTAATGTCGCTAATGGAAAATTAATAATATTAAAGACCTTAATGACGAAAATATTTAAAACATATACATGATCAGAAGAATTAATAAAGAATATATGAAGTATATCCAATATAAATATAATAATAATTAAAATATGTAAGACTAAGTCTTAAGTTGCACAGTAAAGAATCTTTGAACTTTTAAAATCTTAATAATCTCAAGTTTGGAAGAAAATATTTTTTTAAAGTAATGGTAATTGTAATTAAAATGTTTGGAGGAATAATTTGTTAAAAATTCAACGACAAGACTAATAAATGAGAAAATGGATTTAATATTATTTAATATAATGTATATGTTTATTTAAATTGAACCGAACATCATATATACATTTATACAGTTCAATAATTTATGTGTTGCTTAATTTTAAAAGCTTTTTTGCTGCATTCAACCCCTAATAATTTTATTTAAAATTTTTCATTTAATAGAGATTTTGAATTAAATAGTTAATAATATTATTGCAAACCTCATTTCTAAAATGAACAGTCTATAAACTATTCAACTCTATAAACAAACTTACTGTACTAATGACGCACCGTGGGAGGAAATTCACGTTTATCGTTCAATTTGTTTATTAATCTATTTATTGGTTATAAACAAATTTTATAAACGAATTGACAAATAAACTTATTATTGGTAATATTTTTGTTTTGCTAAACGTACTTCACATGTATGTAGGAATGACATTTAATAACAAAAATAATTTAAAAGTTTATAATAACTATTGTTATAAACAATTCTGGTTTCAAAATATTAGAATTATTATAATTAATTATAATTAATATCTTTAAATTTTAATTTTCTTCAATCGCCAGAAAGACTTCAGGTATTCCTTGAAATGATTAATATTAAATAATATTTGATAAAATATAACAATTAAAATTTTTGTAAACAAATAAATTTTTTTGTACTTTGGCATAGACATTTTTTTGCACTGAAAATGTTTTAAGCTGTTGGACGAATGACTGCTAGTCAAAAAAATATTATCAAAGGTAACAATGATCATTGTTCTAAATAATTCTCGTGGTGAAATATTCAAATATAAGGTTTTATCAAAAATATTTTTTTCTTTAATTGCTACAATGGCTACGGATATACTTTAAAAAATGTATCTTTGATAATATTTAGTAAAATATAACAACTTGCATGTTTATAAACAATTTAAATAAACAATTTCCAAATGTTGTCAGTTTCACCTGGAAAAATTCGGGTTTTCAATCGTAATATATTGAAAATGAATCATAACACTACATGCTTATATTAACTCAATACAAAATCTTTTGACAATAACCCACCGACTTGGCCATCAAAAAACATTTTAATTTGATAACACCTTAAGTTTAAATATTTTGTCACAAGAATTGTTAATAACAGTCGTTATTGTAAACTTTTATAATATTTTTGTGACTAGCAGTCATTCGTCCAATAGCTTAAACAATTTCCAGTGCAAAAAAAAATTTATGCGAAAGGGCCAAAATTTTAATTCTGTTTATCTAATTTGCTTACAAAAATTTAAATTATTATATTTCATCGAATATTATTAAATATTAATTATTTTAAGGAATACCTGAAGTCGTTCTGGCCATTGAAGGAAATTATAATTTGAAAAATCTCAAATTCTAATATTTTGCCACAAAAATTGTTTATCACCGTGGTCTGTGCGTCATAAGTACAGTACTTTTGTTTATAGAGTTCAATAGCAACAATTACCGTTACTTTGAACAAATATTTTCTTCAAAACTTGAAATTGTTAAGATTTTAAAGGTAAAAAAAAATTCTTTACATTTCAACTTAAGTTGTAGTCTTACATGTATGTATGTATGTATGTTTGTATGTATGTATGTATGTATGTATGTATTTTATCTCCTTCTTTTACGGGTTTGAGGAACTCCGCTCCCTGTACATGTATATAAAATTCCATCCTTAGTCTGACTTGACTACTACTTATATTCTAATCTTTCGCATTACGTAGGATAAACAATAGTAACAGTCGTAACATTAATTCTTAAAATGAGCGAACTTCCAGGGCTTCTGTTTCCTCTTACCATAAAAATGCATTTCTCACGATATTGAAAACAATTTTCGCTTTTTACTGTCCTTTTTCAGGATTACCCGTTTCGCGCTGCCCTACTCCCTTGCTTTCCCTTATTTCTTCCAATTTCTACATCCAAATCACTCGCTGCCCACTACCATCCAAAATCTATCTTACACACTCATCCACACTCAACTGTGCTTCTTCCTCTCCTTTACAGCTCTCTAATACATGTGCCCATGACTTCATTTCGTATCCACATACTCTACATAAATTTTCCTCTTCATCCATCCAATATCTGCATGCTCTCACTCCTTCTCCCATTCTAAACCGTAGAATCCTACTCCATTTTTCTTCCTTTTTTATTTTTTGCAGATATTCTGGTTCCGTCAACCCTTTGACCATCATATACCATCTATTTGACCTCGAATCTATCTTGGCCCATCTCTCTTCTCCTTGTTTAACTAATAGATCAAACTCTATGTCCTGCCACTCCATAAACCCTTCTCGTATATTACAAACCCTTCTAACTTTTCTCCTTTCTTCCTCATATTTTAATTTTCCAAATTGCATCTCGCTTCATTGTTCCGAATTTCACCCGAACATGATTGTGTTACTCTGCTTCCCTCTCCCCTTTTGAGCTTCTCTTCAAACCTCCAGGCTCTCTTAATTTATCAAGTAACCATATTTTCTCTTCCTAACACTTCTCTTAACATGAATACTGGGCAACTCCAGCTAACCCCCATTACCCACCTCAGAAATCGCTCATGCATGCTCTCTACTTTCCTATGCTCCTTCCATCCCCAGACCTTCACACCATAACAGAACACCGCCCAAACCAACGCATCAAACAACCAGACCCTCTTTCTCCAATTGTTCTTGAACCTTGTCTTTCCTATACTCCATACTTGGCCCATTACTTTACTCGCATATTCAATTCTTTTCATTACCTGCAGCTCGTTCTCCCATGCTGCCTCAAACCAAAAACCTAGGTAACAGAACTCCTCCATAATTTTCACTTTTTGTCCGTTCATCTTCCAAACGTAATTTATTTTGCTTTTTCTATTTCTGAAGCACATCACCTTTGTCTTATCTACGTTCACCGTCAGATCTTTTGCTCCCACATACTCTTCGAAGATTCTCATCATTAGGTTCATCCCCTTCTCATCATCTGCTAACAGAAGTACATCGTCCGAGGATGCTAGAGAGTATAGTTTTCTATTGCCCAAAACCGTTCCTCCTTTCCCTTTCTTATTTGGCTTCTTCTCTAAGTCTGCCAGCAGGATATTACATAGTAACGGACTCAACGAGCACCCTTGCCTTAGACCTCTGCCTGTCCAGAAAACCTGCCCTTTTTTCTTTCCTATTTTCACTCTAATCTTGGTTTCAGTAAAAATGTCTTTTATCCTCTCCACTAAGTTTTCCTCTACACCCCTCTCTTTCATTTCCTGCCATAGCACTTTTCTGTTAACTGAGTCAAATGCTGCTTTGAAATCTATGAACAAAGCCACAAGTTTCCCTTTCTTTCTCCCCAAATTTCTGTTAACTAAGTAGTTCAGTATGTAGATGTTGTCTATAGTTCCCATCCCTTTTCGAAATCCCGCCTGATTGTTTGGGATACTTTCTTTCTGTTCTACCTGAATCTCCAACCTTCTTCTTAAGATTTCTGCATATATTTTATAGCTTACTGAAATGAGAGTGATCCCTCTGTATTCCTCTACCTTCTTTCCTTCCCCTTTCTTGAACAGCGGTACCACCAGGCCCATCATCCACTCTTCCGGCCAACCTTCCCCTTTCCAGACCTTGTTTCAGATCTTCCACATTCCATCCCTAATCCCTTCTTTCCATACTCCTTCATACTCTTTGATCTAATTTTGCTCTCCCCCTAATAGACCCTTAAAATAGTCCGTCCATTTCTCCACTTCTATTTCTTCGTTAACAGCCTTCCTTCCCCTCTATCCCTATTTATCACATCCTACCTTCACTTACTGACGCCTCTTTTTAGTGTAGCTATGACCGGAAAGTGTTCGGACCCTATCTCATTCCCTACCTTCATACTCCCTATCATATGCCGCATTCGTTCTTCAGCCAAGATGTAGTCTATTATTGTTGCTCCTATCATGTCTAGTAACTTCCTCCCCTTCCAACCCATCTCTCTATGTTCGCTCCCTTGTTCGCCAGTCTATGCATTTAAGTCCCCCCCCCCCTATTAAAACCAATTATTCCTTCTTTTCCTCCATCCACGTCCTTATTACTCTCCAGCCCTCCTCTTCCCCTCTTCTTCTGTATACACAAACCACCGCTATTTCCACCCTCCCTATTATAATTCTTCTTACCATTGTTCCATCCTTTTCTTACATGTCCCCATCCTTTCTCCCTTTTACTGATAATTCTTTTTCACCCCAGACACCATGCCGCCCGTCCCACTCCCTTTAATCTATTCTTTTCTTGCTTCTTGTATTGTCCATATATAACCTTTCCGTAACAGCATTTTTATTCCCACTTTTCTATCTCCCCTCAAAATCCTTTGTTCTTGTTCTTCAAACCTGACACATTCCAGAAAGCTATTTTGACGTTTCTTTCCTTCCTTACCACTTCTTTCCCATTTACTTGTTTCTTCTTTCCCGTTTGGAAATCCCTCTGATTTATCTATAGACACTTTTCCGTCTCACTTCCCCCTACCTTTCTCAAGACTTTTTGCTTAATTCTTCTAATTCTTCGATCCAGTAGCATTCCTTCCCATTTATCCATAACCTGTCTCTCCCTATCTTCTTCAATTCTTTCCCTTCTTCCTCTCAATAATTTTTTTGCTCCATAGCTTTTTTTTCCTTCTCACTCCCCACTTTGACTAGAAACATTCTTTTTTCCCTTCTTTCGTCCCTCCTATTCTCTTGACTCCTTCTACCCTTACTTGCACTCTAATGTTTCTTAAAAGATTTTTTATTTCCACTTCTCCCGTTTCACTCTTCACTTTTAATCACTTAACTACTAAGTTATTTCCCTCTTTGCCCTTTCTTCCCCTTCTAATCTTCTTTCAATCTCACTGAGTCTTTTCTTCAATCTTCCAATTTCACTTTGGACGTTCTTTTCATTCCCTTTAACTATTTCCTCATTCTCTGTTTTTCCCCATGTGCCCATTCCTAATTTCTAGATCGCTTACCCGTTCTTCCAATTGCTTTATATCTCTAGATCTCTGTTGGCCAACCTCTCTCTGTCTGTTTTCAATGCTCTCTAGCTTACCCCAAACCTTGTCTTTCTCCTCCTTCCAGCCTTTATCCAATTCTTTCCATTTTTGTTTTACCTTTTTTACTTCCACCCTTACATCGTTTCCCTGCCTATTAATATCAATATTCATGTCATCCAATCTCTTTCTTACTTCCTCTCTAAACCTTTTTATGAGAGCTTCCAATTTTTGAAACATCCCCCCTATCTCTTTCCATTTTCCTCCCCTTCACTGCTAGTTGCGCTTCCTTTTTTTGCCATTCGTCCAGACTTCTGTTTTAACCCGAGTTACCTAGCTTGTTGAGGCGCTGTAAATTTGAGGGTCTTCCGCGTTGCTTGCCCGTACCTGAGTCCACAACCCTCTCCTCCCTGATCGACTTCTCGACACTTTCCTTACCGCTGCTATCACTGCGAGCAACGTCAACCTCCCCCCCACTGCGTATGCTTTCTGCAACGTCAGCTGCTGTTGCGACTACGTGTTTCTGTTATGTGCGATCGTCCAGTAACTGTTGCCCTCTGGCGCCAGTTTGTGGACTTCGTTTCGTCGGCATCCTATGTTACGCAAAGCTCCGTGACGTTTCCCGCCTTACTCACTTACCTCTTGCCCCCTTACCGAGCAACTATTTTCCTACTCCTAACCTCAAAAACTTTACACGCTCCAAAACTTCACTTCAAACCACTCACATTCGTCCTTCACACCTTTGCCTTCACACACCCTTCTTCCTTTATAGTTGATCTCTGCACTCTCTGCCTTTTCTGCATCCACTCACCCTTATTCCCTTCACCAAAGCCAAAAATACGCCACACGGAGCGACCGCGGCAAGAGCTGCCACTGCTTTTGACACGAGTGGTTAGTGTCAAAATAAAGTTTTTTGGAATGGCAAGAGCCACAGTTGTCAATGCACTGACCGCACGATAACGCTTAGACCGGCCAGTTCTTGGGATTAACAACAATGTCTCGTGATAATATTCAAATGCGCGTGGTGTCAAATAGCTCTAACGTTAAGTGACAATCGCGCTTGTCGCTCGACTCATTCGCCGCGATGCCGAATGCTGAAAGTATTAAGGGAAAACGTGAAATTATCAAATGTAGTTTTATCATTTAACCGGAAATTTAAAAAATAGACATTTGTACAACTTTTTAGAACTGTAAGAGACTTTTCGAATTAAATTTTTAGATTTTAGTTTTTCATATTAAAATTCAACTTTTAATGACTGTTTTAGTGAAAGAACTCATATAGTGCTCGAAGATCATTTTAATTTTCGCAATACAATCTAAAGAAAATATTTCTGAACAGAACTTTCGAATTAGAATTGGACTTTTTACTAGTGGGAATATAAAATTAAAAGTCATTAAATGTACATAAAGGTTAGGCAAGATGGAGTTTGAACTTAAAAAAATTTGCTTCTTGATGGGCGAAAGTAAAATGAGTCAAGCGATAAGCGCGGTTTTCAGTAAACATTAGAGCTATTTGACATCACGCGCTATTGAAAATTAACACAAGAGATTGTTGCCAATCCCAAGAACGGGCCGTGCAAAGCGCAACACTTACCAAGCTCGCGCTGCTGTTGCCATTAGCACGAGCGGCTCGTGTGAATTCACGAGCGGGCAGTGTCTCGGCAACTGTGGCTAGTACTATGAAAAAATAATTTATTTTAACACTAACCGCTCGTGTCAGAGTTTCTCCGTGCACTTGACAAAAAAAGAGTTCATTCGGGATCGGTACATATTTTAATTATTATTATATTTATATTGGATACAAGTGATATATTTTTATTATTAATTCTTGTGATCCTTTATATGTTTGAAATAATTTTGTCATTGAGGTCTTAAATATTATTAATTTTTTCTTTAGCTACATTAATAATTTTCACTATAAATAATTCTTTTTAACTAGAAAAAATAATAAAATCAATATTATCAGCAAAATTAATCATAGAAATATGAACTTCGAACTGCTTTCAACATGTATCTCAAAATTAAATTTTATTCATATTAAACAACATATTTTTATGACTTTTTCTTTTTTTTAATAATTAGTAATAGTTACTCTTATTTTTTCATATATTTGTTTTGTTTATTTTCAAACAGCATCAATTTTTTAATTATTTCTGCTTTTTCTAATGCCATTCAATGAAAAAGTCACATCTACTTTTTGTGGCGCCATCGGTTGGATTAGTTTGACCAACATTTCCCCTCCGGATCGTAAGAAAACTACTACTACATACACATGCACGGTCGAGAAAGAGGGCTGCTTGAAACAAAAATCAGACAGTAAGTTCTTCCGCTTACCCGTCGATATATAAAGAAAATTTTCTAGGGATTCTCCTCTATAATAGGTATTTTCAGTTCAACCATCAGCTCATGTCACTTAATTGAATGCTGAGGGGGGAAAAATGGACCAAATGAATGTGAATCGGTTAATTTTTGCTCTATTTTGCTAATATCTCCGTAAAAACTAATTTTTTCTGTATAAATGTATTTGAAAAATATTTTCCATTTTTAGGGACTATTTAATGAAATAATAGTAATTATTATTCATTGCAAAGATATTACAAAAATAAAGTTTAGTCCCATGAATTTGGTTCATTGTTTTCCCCTCAGCATTCAACGAAGGGAAGTTAGTCGGTGGTTCAAGTAAAAATACCTCATACATTTTATGCAGTGATGCGTATAAGTTACTTTTTAAAAATTACGAAAAAAAAACTAACTGTTTATCTTTTCAAAATGTAGCTTTTGCTTAGTTACATTAAAAAAAAGATAACTTTACCAATGAAATATTTCCATCTACTAAAGAAATATATATTTATCAAAACACAATATCATGTTGATCTAAATGAATGCTTCATTGGTATAAATGCATGCACTATTTGTAACAAATAAATATATTTTCAATTTAATTATCATTATTTTGAATTAAATCATTACTTATTTAATTTAAATCATCCTAAATACATGATTCAACAATGGAAAAATTATTGTTTCAAATGCGTCCGAATCAATTCAAAGAATTGAACTTATTGAATCAAATATTTCTTTGAATGACTAATCAGACTTCAAAAAATCTATACAAATTTAAATCAAGGAAATCGCTTTTTTGAATGCATGAAATATTTATTAGAATCAAGAGAATATAGCCAAGGAATTCATTTCATCAGAGCAAAAAAATATATGTGTCTAGTTTAAATCAAAATTACTGCTATTGAAAAAAATGTTCTTGATGCAAGGAAATAGGATTTAAGCAAATCCATTTACTTGGTTCAAAAAATTATTTTTTTCTTGTGTACTTTTTTAGGTATTTTAGGATTTTAGAAATAAACATGTCGTAGGCGAGTAGAAAACTTAGGGGTTTGGTTATGTCCCTAAGAAATTAGATACTACTTTCAGGTAATTTCTATAAAATTCCTAAAGCGTTTTAGATATTTAGGAATATCTTTAATTTAATGGATCAGACAATAGATCAAAAATATACTTGGTACAAAGTATACTTTCAAAAAGGAAAAATTGTTGCTTATGAAATGTGTTTAAAACATTTAATACAAATTGTTTATTCAACAAATGTTATTCGATGTCTAACGATTGCAAATTTGTAAGAAATCTTTTAAATTAAATAATCCTAATAAAAAAAACAGGAATCGCCAGAAAAAAGTCAGGACTTCTGACCATTTGTGACCACTTCTGTTACGTTTCTCGGCAGAAATCGTCAGGGAAAGACAAAATTCATGAGAAAATTTTCAGAAATCGTCAGAGCTTGACCTTGAAGGATAATCCTTTTATTAGGGGTCAAAGACTAGAATGTCATAAAACCTAGACCCTTTTATATTTTCCAGGTTAGTAATGTTATCCGACATTTCAATTAAATAACTTATTAAAAGAATTTGATTGTGAAATTAATTCGTTCATTCATTTGATTGAAATTAATATTAAAATATGTAAGAATTGCCCCTCAATTAAATGGTATTAAATTTTTAGTTAAAAAATATATTATCACTTTATTAATAGTTTATTAAATTAAATAAGACGTACCCAAGTATTTATACTGGAAGGTGTTATTAGAATGTAAACTTTAAATATTAATAATTATATTAATTTACAATTTTTAAATAAATAATATAATAATAAAATTTTATATAATTTAAGTAGTAAATATAAAATAATTATATTGATAATAATTTTTAGTATTGTAAAAGAAATTTAACTTAATTATTAAAAAGATAAATTACTTTTTTATACCTTTTGTATCAGGGTACAAGGAACAATTTACTTTAAAAAACGCAAAAAAAGTATAATTAGCACCCAAGTCATGCAAAACACATTTTTTCATTTATGGGGTTTTTTGGGACCCTGTCAAACACTTATGGCAGGGCTCGCCACTTCAAGCAGGTGTTGGCTGCCACGACAAGTGCAAGGCTGTCACCAATTTTTTCTGTCATTTTTTTCTTCGTTTTCCAGGAATCGAGCGAAGGGTTAAGGTCACGCTAAATTACGTCTCGTCGTCGTTCACGCCGGGTGGTCTAAACCTTTTTACTCGAATTTCCAATACATTTAATTTCCAAATTCAATTTTATTTTTAATTGAGAAAGTTAATCAAATTTACCTGCAAATTGAAGCTGTCATAAAAGTTTTAAAAAGGAGGAAAATCTAGAAAATGTTGAATGAAAATTCATTAGAAAAACAGAAAAACGACTGTCGCCAAAATCTTTATCTTCGTTCTTATCGTTATCCTTTATCTTGAACGAACTTCGAGTAAAGATAAAAAAATAATTTACCTAAGTTGCTGGAAAGATTTTGTGTTGGTTTTATTTAAAAATGTTAATACTTGTAAATGTAGAGCGAATTGAAGCTACTGTGACATTAGTTCAACTGTTTAATAGAAGCTTTAAAATTTCAAAGCTTTTATACAAAAATTTTTAAATATAGGCGATTAAAGAGTTTAAACAATTCCAGCAGTGAGACGTTGAAATTGGAAACTAAATTGAATATTTCTAATTAAAGCTTTCTAAAATTAGCCACATTTAAACTTTTATTTAATTAAAAAAGTACGATTGAACGTGAAA
>NC_046658.1:34959539-34962843 GCF_010883055.1 Belonocnema kinseyi
TGAAATTGGAAACTAAATTGAATATTTCTAATTAAAGCTTTCTAAAATTAGCCACATTTAAACTTTTATTTAATTAAAAAAGTACGATTGAACGTGAAAATTAATTATACCATATTTTCTAAAATGAAAAAATAAATTCACCTTTATTTTCACAGTTCAAAATGAAAAAATATTTCGATTTTTAGATCTCAAAATCAAATTATTTTAAAGATACGTTCAAAATACATACTAATTTTAAATGGGAAAATTTTTCTTCGATGAATGTTCCAAAAAGTTTAACATTCCAAGCTCAGTTAAAAAAATTTTTATTGGAAAATTAAATAATCTCTTCAATGCTTAATGTTATCAATTTTTTAATTTTGAACTTACACGCTAAGTGCCAAATGTTCCATTTTCCCCTATTATAAGTTTAAATTTTGCAATTAAAATTGAAATGGTTGATAAAATTTAAAAATTGTTAATTTCTGAATGATTATAAGAACTGAAAGTAATCAAAATTTCATAAGGATTTAGGTACAAAAAAGTGTTATTGATAAAAAACTTGGCGACTAATTTTTTTCAGATTTAGATGAATCTCGGATTTTGAAATTTTAGAACTGAAATTTTTTCCATTTTTAGTTATAAGAATGAAGGTAAATTTATTTTTTTATTTTACAAAAATGTTTCTGCTCAAATTTTACGTGAGATCCTAATTTTTAAATTTAACAAATATATAGATTTCTAAAAGTTCAGAAGCTTTTAGTCTAAAATATTCAATTTAATTTTCAATTTTAATTAGTCAAATTTCAATCGTTTCGAATGAAAATGTATTGAAATTCACAATTTTTCCATTCAAAATCATTGAATTTTAAATTCTTTTAATTAGAAGTAATAAAATTTTCATCCACTTAACATTTAAATGATTTATTTATGAAAATTCTTATCAGAAAATGATCCATTCTTCAGATTTTTAAATTGTCCTGTAATGCAATTTAAATATAAAATCATTTCATGCAAACGCCTTGAATTTCAACTTCTTTCTAAAGAAATTGTTAAAATTTAAACATTTCAGTTTGAAACTATACAATTTTTTCAATTTTAAACGAATCTGTTCAAAAAGAATACACATACTATAGCATCCCTTCTGAAAAATATTTGGTCGCCCTAAAAAGAACCTTATTTTGATATGTTTGTCGAATAAGAAGGTTTCGTCGTAAAAAACATTTAGTGGCCCTGAAAAGGGCCATTTTGTTTTTCATTATATGATTTTGGTTATTAATGAGTAAATCCAGTGCATCCTGGTATACGAACGCATTTTTTGCGCAAGTGCCTCGATGTCAGAAGTGTAAGTTGTCACTGCAAATCGCATTACATCATTCAAATTTCCGTCATCAATGCTCGATCTGGTCTTAGATTTTATGTTGTTCATTAAAGAAAACATGGATTCGCAACGGCACGTAGTTCCATTTATAGATAATATTCTGTGGAAGACGGTGATCAGATTTGGATATTCCGAAAATTCCAGGTGCCTCCAAAAATCTTCACATCTCGATCCAGTCCACGAAGCAGTAGATAAGCGAATCATCTCGTTGACCGCTTTGTTCTCATCGATCTGAAAGAGCTTCGACATTTGAGCACACAATTCTTCCATATACGGAACTTCCAAGTCCATTAGCGGGTTCGTCAAATAATTGCAAATGGGCTTGACAATGTCAAAATCTTAAAACCTTTTTTCAAAATCTTTTTTTAATTCTTTTAGAATTTGAAGAAAGTTGAAGAAATTTGAAAAGTCTGGGTCACGCAAACATTGTCCACTGAATCCTGTAATTTTTCCTGTCATTGACGGAGCACCGTCTGTCGTTACCGCGACCAGTTTCTCCAGTGAAACTTCGTGTGCTAGGATTCAATTTTTCAGCGAAAGATAAACATCTAATCCAGTTGTTTTCCCCGTTAATGGAATGAGATCTAGCAGCTCTTCCTGAACACTGCCATTTTCAAGTAGGAAGCGAATCATCACAACTAACCGAGCAGTATCAGACTTATCTGTCGATTCGTCTAACTGAATTGAAAAACAAACACATTTTTTGAGGTCAATATTAAGTTTTTCGTGAACATTATCTGCCATAGCATTCACTCTTCTTTTGACTGTAGCAGGAGAAAAATGCGTGTTTTGCACAATGTTCACAAAATCTCTTCGGTTATCCTCATCTGGAAACCACCTAGTAGCTGCTTGAATAATGATATTTTTTATGAAATCACCACCTGTGAAAGGTTTCATAGCTTTCGCAATTTGGAAGGAAATATCAAACGACGCTAAAGTACAATCATGAGGATTAGTACTCACAATATCTTCATTTTTTACCTTCCCACAGCGTTGAGAATATTTAGCTTTCAGTTGTTGTAACTTTTCTGCGCGCAGTGCACTTCCCAAAGGATGCGAATAAGCAACATCAGCGTGGCAGGTATCAAAATGCCTTTTTAGATTTCGCTTCTGATTCATCGAAATCCTTTTTCCACAAAGCAGGCAGTAACACGTTTCTTTATTCCAATCTGAAATATCTCACTTTCCCACTCGTTTGCAAAACTATAAGTTCTTTCACGTTTCTCCGTCTTCTTTAATCGTTTTTCCGGAATTCCCGCCTTGGTACTATCTTCAAAAACTGAGGATAAATTATAACTGGAACTATTGCACTCCGTTTTTTTCACTTTACAGCAATTAAAGAAAAATTTAAAAAAATTAAACGTGTTTTCGTAGGGCAGTTGACTAGTTATCGAAATAGAACTGCACTTCGAAAACGACACTGCCAGACTGAATTCTTTCGCAAAATTGTTTACTGCAGTACCTTCAAAGTTGGATATCCTTTATCTTGTCAGCTTGGGTCTCAAGATATGGCACGACTCAGCTTTGAAGAGCTTGACAGCTTAAGGAGTTAAGTAGAAAATCTATTTTCGAAAGTTGAAGACAAGAACAATTATCGCAGAGCTGCCGATAAGCGGATTATGCGTACCCCGTTGTGTCCAGGTGCTTTTCTTTCAGTTTGAGTTAAAATAAGAGATGAAAGATGCGAGTTTCGAAAGTGTGCTCAAATTATCTCGGGTTGAAAAATGTAAAACTAGGAGAATTGCTTAAATGTTCGTTAATTCATATTGGTTATAATTTATTATCAAAAATGAATTATAAAGCATAATTTAAATTCCAGTTGGAACAATTTTTATCAGTAAAATAAAAATTTCGCAAAATATTTCGTTCATTTGGACGTTTAGAACTGCAGGTACATGGTTGAAAACAGGAGTCTAGGTAACAAAAAGGAAATTGGTTTTTCCC
>NC_046658.1:34962943-34964647 GCF_010883055.1 Belonocnema kinseyi
CGGACTTCACTATACAAAACCCACTACTGTATATGAAACTCTATTTTTAGACAAACTAAACTTAAAACAATTTTTACTAGTAGTCAAAATTGTAAAATAGGCGATAAAAACAGATTTCCAAGTTTCTATGTTTTGTGTCTTAAGTTTAGTTTCTCTTAAAATAGAGTTTCATATACAGTAGTGGGTTTTGTATAATAAAGTCCGGTAAAACTATGTCTCACATCAAAATAGTATCGTACAACATGTATTGAATCAGTATAATAGAGTATGCAGTAAGTTTTTGAGCGAGATACAACATAGGTTTTGATTGAAATTCAACATATTGTCATGAATAGTTCATTGCAGCACCTTGCAATACAGTGAATACAGTTTTAACCATTTTTTTCCACTAAACCAACAGGTCCAGAAAAATTTGAAAAAAAGGATTTTTCTTGTGAGTAAATTTATGCTTCCCCTGTCTTAGATTTTTGATTTTCATTTTCCTTGGAAAAGTAGAGCTTTGATTGTCAACAAAATTTGATAGAAAATGAAAAAAAATTTTTTAAAATGAGATAAATCACTAAGTGTGAAATTATGAAAGACCTTTTTCAAAAATCCAAAACAGAGGAAGCGTAGCAAATTTACATATCAGGAAAAAATGCTTTGCTTCAAATTAAATTTGATTCAACCATTTCCTTGAAATCATGCGCAGAGTATGGAATAAAAGATTGATTTTTTGTTTTGGATGACTGTGAGTGAAAGTTTGGTGACCTTAAGTGAAAATCCTGATAGCGAAAGCGTATAGTGCACTTCAGTTTGAGCCATTGTTGATGAAAAAAAAAAATACGCGATCGTTCAAAAATAGCTTGTGCAGCATAATAGCAAAAGTGGTTGATGTTATCTGTAGGATTGACTCACCTTTTAAGAAAAGAGATTTTATTTCTTCACTTAGCACAATGGTGTATTTGTTAAAGAATTCTTCCATCGTCCCTTGTTTTCCAAATCACTCGAGATTAAATCGTTGTATGTAAAATCATAACTAATTTTCAACGCAAACTGTCGCAAATACAACACCAAACTAAGAAACCGCGCGTTTTTCCCATGACTTTCGTCTACCCCGTGCGAAAAGCGTAACGGTTATGCTGCTATAAGTGCTAACTGCTGTACCGACTAGCAAGAGCAGCTGCAGCGCCGCGGTGGAGTATCGCTCACTCCCGCAGGGATAGCTGCTACTCTTTTTGAAAGTATAGAGCCTGACAGCCTGCGTCAGCGTGTTTTCTACTCTTCAAGAGTAGAAACTACACCTATCGTCTTTCAGTGCGTGCTTAGCCAAACCTACCGTTTCGCCTTAAGGTGTCGCACAAGAGGTGCGAGCCAGTGATCCCAGATCTGAAACGAGATGTGGTCCAATACTATGACAGGCTATATCCGTGTGAATATGCTAGGAGACGATGTAAATGACTAAGTTGCGCGCGCAACCCATTTCTCCTCTTCTGAATTTGGAAACTGCACGTTTGCCTGTCGGCTGTCGGAACACTTCGGCGGTTCTAGTTATATCTCTATCTGCTTTGAAATGAACAGAAGAGATTGGGATTTTAATATTTTCAGATTTCGATGCTGGCGATTCTCATGATTTCAATACTTCACGCGCCCCTTTATATGCGTATATTTTGAGGTTATGTTATTTCAAGTATAACATATAGATTATATAAATATTAATATTAT
>NC_046658.1:34964747-34967296 GCF_010883055.1 Belonocnema kinseyi
AGGAGTAGCTGCTACTCTTTTTGAAAGTATAGAGCCTGATAGCCTGCGTCAGCGTGTTTTCTACTCTTCAAGAGTAGAAACTACACCTATCGTCTCTCAGTGCGGTGCTCCGCGCGTATAGGTTGCGTTGCGACTTTAGGAGCGAGTAAAGTAAACCGATCGGATCAGTAGCATGTACCGATCTTTTGGTAATGTCCACTGCACTACTATTGTAATCTCGGTTCAGTGGATTTTACATGTCGTTCAGTATACAATGCGCGGGAATAGACGTTTATTTTACTGAAGGATAACCGTTGAATTAACCTTAATTTCACTGAGACATTTACGAAATGCTAAGTGATTTTGACATTTTCACCCTCTTACTAAGAGCAGTTTATACTGTTACGGTTACAGGAAACCCTTTACAATTCTTGATTAGTAAATATTACATTTCTTTTTTCTGCGTGTGTATAGTGTATGCAAAAAATAGATTACCCAACTTTCAATTCTTTAAGCAAATATAACTTGTTAAAATAATTACTTTTTGAAAAATACTTTTTAAATCTTATTTTCTGAGTTAAACATAATATTCATTGATATCGAGGATATCAATGAGCCTGAGGAAGCGCCTTAAGGCTTCGAATAAAACTTATTTACGAGAGTGTAATGTAATCGTCCAAATTTTCGATCACTGGTT
This sequence comes from Belonocnema kinseyi, assembly GCF_010883055.1. NCBI lineage: Eukaryota > Metazoa > Arthropoda > Insecta > Hymenoptera > Cynipidae > Belonocnema > Belonocnema kinseyi. The sequence goes on from NC_046658.1 coordinate 34,965,424, forward strand.
TTTAAAGGATCTTTACGCTTCGGCACACACAGAACCTGAAAATCATAAAATGTTGTCGGCCTCTGCCTGTCTGTCAGTCCGTATGTATGGAAACTATCTTATAGTTAAATTTTTCGATTAGACAAAAATTCAAAAATTTAGAGCTTTTTCAAAATTGTAATAAAATTTTTTTTCGAGTTTATGACTATTCTCATGAAATTTCTTAATTAGACAAATGTCCAAAAAGGTAGATCATTTTCAAAAAGATGAAATTTTTTTTAAAGATCCATAAGTTAAGAACGTTGTTTTTAGTAGATTTAAACAAGATTTACAAATTATCTTCATGAAGTTTTTCAATTGGACGCAAAGTATCGAGCGCGAAGCGCGAGTATCGTAATGAGAATTTAACCGTCAAAGCCGTAGGTGCTTTGAGAACCCTCTTTAAAAACAAAACGAAAAAATGTCAGCTACAATTTATGGCTGTAATTCTTCAGAAGTTTAAATCCGAGTTTTTGATTTAAGTTATAATATTTATGATATTTGCAAAAAATTTGGTTGAAGTGTATGCATTGAACGTACGAAAAGTAGTGCGAAGCGCGAGAGCGCACCCGCGCGCTCAAACTTGGCGCGAAGCGGGCATACATTAGTACTCATTTTTCGAAAATTGAATCGCTCATGCGATGTCTTTCGTGTAAAAATATCAGCCCGGCTGTGTCGAACAGTAGGTTGGTCCAAAAATGCATTTGAATTTTTTTCAAATTTTCGTGAATACCGGCCAGAAATTTGTTTGAATCAAAACAAAAAATAAACCTGCTAAAAACATGATATTTAGATACTGAATCCTGAATATTAACTTAATCTAATTGTAGGTCAACATTTCTCTTCATAAATATCCATAGAATATAAATAAATAATCACTTTAAATATCATTCCCATAAGTCAGGGCTTACCGAAAGGCAGCCATTGGCTGCATTGGCTGCCAGTGGTAGTCAAAAGACTAGGTCAAACTGGCCCTAATAAATCTTGTCGTTCGACTGGTTTCTAGCTCTTCACGGTCATTATACCTCCCGCCGCGCCGGGCTTCGAAGACATTATCCTTTCCAAAAATGAAATACAATTAGAAAAAAATATATCAGCGTTTGATTTAACAATATAAAAATAAATATAAACTTTTATTGAATAATATTTATATATTTCACAGAATTGATACAATGTATAATGATAAAATGTTTAGATGATATAGTTCAAATTTCTTTAATAAATATTTATTGAAATAAGCTATAGCTATAATATGACTATGTTATCTATTAATACTTTGTGATTAATAGGTAGTTACAAAATTAATATCATGCTTGAGAGGTGGAAGAATTAAGCAATTAGTATATTTTATTGCAAGTTTTAGAATAATTACCGAAAATAAAAATATTTTTATATAAAAATGTGGCATATTTCATTATTTCTTGAATGAAAAAATAAGAATAAGAAAATTTTAAATGTATAATTGTCAAATTCTACAACTCAAATTCTAGTTTACTTGAACTGTAAAACCTCAATTTAAATAGAAGGTGAGCGTATTAAGATTAAAATAAATGTTTCTAATTAAAATATGAAGTATAGATTTCAGTGACAAGTATTTTTTATTCTAAAGCAGATTTCTTTCTCCATATATATTCATTGTAAACCATTTTTATCCTATTGCATGGAAACAATTTCAATTCATTTTTGTTCTCATTTAATTTAATTTAATTTAATCAGTGAGTATAATTTTATGTAATACTACTGAAAAATAATTATTATTATTGTTATTATTGAATATAATTATTATTAGGAGTAATTATCAAAATGAAATGAATGTTTCAAAAGTGATATCAAATATAATACCTAATCATACATT
>NC_046658.1:34967396-34968417 GCF_010883055.1 Belonocnema kinseyi
TCTTACAGTGCCTAAGCGTTTTCAATTTATACTATTTGTTTTTTTCTTCGATCCGTCCTACTGAAAGTGAAAACATTTTTATAATTCTTATGTTTCACATTCTAAAAGTGTTTAATTTGGTACATTTTAAATTCAAAACTTGACTTTAAATTTCCAAAATTATTAAATTTGAACCATCATTTTTTATCCATCTTAATAATTAAATCATTTTTAATTGTAATTCTATAAATTAAAAAATTTTAATTTGCAAATCTTCGAAATTGCAGATTTTTCATTTCTAAATATTAAAAATCAAACTTTTCCAGAAAAATTTCCAAACTACAGACCATTCAACTGTGCATCTTCAAAATTCAAGCATTTTTTAATCCAATATTTCTTTATTAGATTTAAAACTTTTGCATGATAACTCTTCGAAATTGTATAGATCATTGAGTCATAAGTCTATTCAAATTTATGAATTCATAATTTTTTAAACTCTCCGTTAAAAATTCTTTAATTTTGATGATTTAATATCAAATTTTCTTCTTTTTGGAACAGTTAGAATTGAAAACTTGACTTTTGATTTCCAAAATCATCAAAAGTCAACAATTTTAATTTATGAGTCTTCAAATTTCAAGAGATTTCATTTGTACTTTTTCGAAATTTAAATTGCCAATCTTTTAAATTAAAGAGTTTTTTATTTTGAGAATTTAGAATTACAAATTAGGTAAGTTTTTAGTTTAACAATTAAAAATTCTATAATTTTCACAATTTTTATTTGAAATTTCTTAAGTTTGGAATTCTTAGAATTGATAACTTTGACTCATCTTCAAAATCATTAAAATATAAGGATTTCAGTTTAAATATCTTCAAGATCAAGCAGTTGTCGATTGTAACTCTGGCACACTACATATCGTTCAATTTTCACTAATTTAAAATTCAAGAGTTCTTGGTTTTGATAATTTGCAATAAAAAATCCTTTAATTTAAGTTACTTGCTTTCAAAATTTCTTCTCTTTTGAAGTTTTAAAATTGAAAATTGC
>NC_046658.1:34968517-34970007 GCF_010883055.1 Belonocnema kinseyi
ATTTTGTATGAATTTATTTACAAAAAAAGTATTTTACTTTAGAATTTCTGAATCTAAGAATCAAACAATTTTTATCTTATACTGATGATTCTAGTAAACCTCTAACAATCACACTCAATAGAACAAAAGAAAAATTAAATCTTAAGTACTCGGCAGCAGAAATGTTGTATTTAACGCGTTATTTGGGTGTAATTATTAGAGATACGGTTCCTCTACTAGACGTACATTGGAATCTGTACATTCTATTACGTAAAATTGTTGATATTCTTATGAGCCCCCGCATCGTTATTGAACATATCCAAGAGCTAGAAATTCTTGTCAAAAGTTTGTGTGAAGAATATCTTCGTTTGTATCATTCGTTAAAGCCAAAGTTTCACATGCTCACGCATTATGTTTTAATTTTGTATTACTTTGGTCCTTGTGTACATTTTTGGACAATGAGGTACGAATCTCGACACCGAGAACTGAAAGCTAGTGCGATCGCCTCTAGTAATAGGATAAATCTATTGAAAACTATTGCTATTAAACAGATGTTAAAAATGTGTCACGCATTTAACAGTGTGAAAAACGAATGTGAAGAAAAATTTGATTTTAAAGATTCTATAAATAGCGTGAATTATAAAAAGGTTATTGTTAGAGGCACAGAGTATTGTATCGGTACATTCATAGTTTTAAGCGTGAAAGAACCGGAGGTCGAATTTGGTGAAATTATGGAAATAACAAAAATATAAAAGAGTGAAGATGAGGTGAATTCATCTAGCTGTAAAAGAAAGATGAAAGAATCTGTTGAATTTAAAGTAAAAATTTATAAAGAATCACTTTTTGATGAACATTACATGGTTTATGTTATCGAAACCGATGATACACAACAAACTTTTGATGAAACTGTTCTTCCCAATATACCCACAGTCGTTGCATTGAAGAGAGAAAAGTGTTATTGGATTATTCCACGTTTTAAATTGTAATTTTTTTAAATAAATAGTGCTTTAAACCAATTTCTTGTTTTTCTTACTTAATTTAGCATTATCTTTAAAGTTGAGGGGTCCCGACTCATATCCATAGCACACCAAAATATATATAGTAAATGTGGAAAATTTCCCTCTCCATGGTTCGCCGAAATTATAGATCTTGCGGGCTTGAAAAATATAAGGTGGATAAGTCTTTATGGGTAGAGCGCGACCTCCTCATATCGGAGCTTTCTGAAGAGCCGTTTTTTTCATAAAAAATTAATAAAATCGCGATGATTTCTAGCTGTCATTTATGTTTACGTCTACATCAAAAACAAAATGTTAGCGCTCGTTATGATATCAAATAATCATATCAAATATGATTCACTAAAATCAAGAAAATGATGTATCAGCTATAAATAAATTATTTATTTGATTTTGAAATGTATTAACAATTTTTTGACGATTTTTTTATATAATAATTCATAACAACTATATCAATTGTTAATAATTACATTGAAAAATGCACACGAATTTTATTTG
>NC_046658.1:34970107-34972558 GCF_010883055.1 Belonocnema kinseyi
AAAATATAATAAAATTTAAAATATTATTTTATAAAATATATTTCAAAAATGCTTCTTGAAAAAGTTAATTACACAAATCGCAAATGACAAATATGTGGTGATCTCAAAATCATAACAATGATATTAGGCCAACAATCGGGTTTCACGAGAAAGCCATGCTTTATATGCCTGTGGAATAGTAGAGATCGAGCCAATCATTACAGCAAAAACATTGGCCTTTAAGAGACTCATTCAAACCTGGTTCTCATAATATCATCAACCAAAGCCTCGTTCATCCCGAAAAAATTTCACTACCACCCCTCCACATAAAGCTTGGGCTCATGAAGCAATTTGTCAAGGCGGTGGCAAAGATGGACAATTCTATTAGTATATATCCCTTAAAATCCCTAATGTTTCAGACGCTAAATTGAAAGAAGGAGTCTTTGATGGATCACAGATTCGAATATTGACAAGAGATACTAATTTCGTGAGCCACATGACGAAAATTGAAATGGACGCTTGGGAAAGTTTTAAAGCAGTAAACACGAATTTCCTCGGTAACAAAGAAAGTCCAGACTACGAGAATATTGTTGCGAAAATGATAAGAAACCACAAAAAATTAGGCTGCTTGATGAATTTAAAACTTCACTTTCTAGATTCCCATCTGGATAAGTTTCCAGAAAATTTTGGTGATTTTAGCGAAAAGCAAGGGGAACGTTTTCGTCAAGACATAAAAGTGATGGAACAACGATATCAGGGTAGATGGGACGAGGTCATGATGGCTGATTTTTGCTGGATGTTGAAAAGGGAAACGAATGTAGGTCTTAAATGTAAGCGGAACCCTTTGCATCGTTCCTTCGAAGAAAAAAGGACACGTTATAGCAGGCAGAAAATAGACTGAAGTAGGTCTATAAATCAATTTAATTACGATTAAAAGCAAGATAAAATGTAAGCACGAAAGATAGTATAAATATATCCTTTAAGTTTAAGAAAATCAGAGAGACAAAAATTTTGAATAAAACTCTTATTCATTTGCGTGTTTAAGTTACAGTTCTACATTTTAATTGATACAAACATTGTCAGGTTAATTGAAATGGAATCAATTCTACTTGTAGTTGTAAGTTTCTTCAAATGAGTAATGTGCGTCTAAATTTTTAAACACCTGTAGTACAATGAAATGAATTTTATTGTGTTACAACGGGAACACTTAAGTTAAGTTGTGTTGCGTTAAGCAAAATTTCGTTAGGTTCTGTTAAGTTAGATTCATTTGTAGGTTAAGATCGAATTAACCTATTAAATATAGCACAGATTTAAGACTGAGAACCGTACGCTTAAATAGCTACACATGTGGTTAAATTTCATTCGGCTAGGTTAGGTTAGGATAGGTTAAACCTCTATGTAGGTTAAGCCGAAGCTGAATGAAACGGTACCGCAAACACAACGGGACAACACAATGAGTTTAATTGTGTTACGTGAAGTTAAGTTAGGTCAGGTTTTTTTTAGGTTAGTATAGGTTTGACCTCTTTGCAGGTTAAGCCCATGTTGATGCAAACGGTACCGCAAACACAACGGGACAACACAATCAGTTTAATTGTGTTTCGTGAGGTTAGGTTAGGCTAGGTTAGATTTATTTCTAGGTTAGGCTCGAGTTGACCCATTCGATGTAGCACACATTTGCTACAGGGAAAATATGCTTCCAGAGCTTTACGTGCAGTTCAATAAATTTCTGTTAATTCAGGTTAGCTGAGGTCAGGTTCTGTTGGGTAAAGTTATGTTAAATAAGTTGATATCAGGGAAGGGTTTATCCTTCACAGTTGTCGACATGTTTTTGAAGTAAAAATTTGCATCACTGGCATTATTTTGAAATTTATTTGCCTCAGTGCATGATTTTTCGTCATTTTTTGAGGTTATGGCTCAACCATGACGCGATGGGTGATTTTTGATACCGAATTCGAATTCAGCGCCCCAAAATCCATAGGAATACGTGTGTTTTGCTACCAGATCCGCACACTTTTTTTGTGTGGCTGTGTAATTTTGAAATGCATTTGTAACTGAGGGCGGTGACCTCGGGAACGACTTCTGAATACGCAACCATGCCATCGCGGCACACAACAAAAGTTGTAGCATTCACATCATATCTATATGTCAGCTGAAACAGTCACGGAAGAAAAACACGTCTTGCTCCAATAATCTCTCAAGTGTACGCGATCTGTGAGTAAGTTGTGCCATCCAAAATGGTGCTATTTTTATAAAACCCCTTCCTTGCTAAGTGAGAATGTGGAGTAATGTGACAACTGTCACAGATATGTTAAAAAGGAATGTTTTGTAGGTGATGCAATCCATTCATTGCCGATTGCGTCATGAATTCAACCGCACTGAGAGACGATAGGTGTGCAGGCTACCCTACGATGTGTGCGACAGCAGCGCCTATCAATAAGCGCGTGTGATACACCGAATCGGAGTAGGTGCTAC